>NC_084505.1:4075682-4383182 GCF_024500385.1 Phyllopteryx taeniolatus | reverse complement strand
GAAGTGAAGAAACGGGTACAAGCAGGTTGGAATGGGTGGAGGAAGGTGTCAGGTGTGTTATGTGATGGAAGAGTCTCTGCTAGGATGAAGGGCAACGTTTATAAGACAGTGGTGAGGCCAGCCATGATGTATGGATTAGCGACAGTGGCACTGAAGAGACAACAGGAAGCAGAGTTGGAGGTGGCGGAAATGAAGATATTGAGGTTCGCTTTAGATGTGACCAGGTGGGATAAAATTAGAAATGAGCTCATCAGTGGGACATCCAAGGTTAGATGTTTTGGAGACAAAGTTAGAGAGAGCAGACTTCGATGGTTTGGACACGTCCAGAGGAGAGAGAGTCAGTATATAGTTAGGATGATGATGATGGAGCTGCCAGGCAAGAGAGCTATAGGAAGACCAAAGAGAAGGTTGATGGATGTCGTAAGGGAAGACATGAGGACAGTTGGTGTTAGAGAGGAGGATGCAGGAGATAGGCTTACATGGAAAAGGATGACACGCTGTGGAGACTCCTAACAGGAAAAGCCGAAAGAAAAAGAAGAAGAAGACTTATTGTGGAGCGCAGATCCACTATCTGCTCCTCCCACATTAATTTTGACCAAGCTGCTGAGACAGAAGCTACGTACTTGCGAAGCAAGCTGTTACAACATGCCTAATGCCTTACTAAATGTACCTATAATCGAAGCTCCTCCACTATCCTACAGATCTGGCTCTTGCCACTACTTCAGTTTTCATATTAACTCTGACCCTGATGGCAAGCTTGGTCGCAGACAACAGTATGTCAGAAGTGTCACTCAATGCTAAACTAGATTGGTATTGGCCATAAAAATGGCATGAAAATGTCTCTTTTTTTGTATTGTATTGAACTGAAACCGTAATTTTTTAAATATTGTTTCATCTCTAATATGCATACACTCTATGTACTCTATATTAGACATATTTGAATTATTGCGATGTGTTTGTATTCAGGAGAGTGAGCAATGCTGCGTTGGAAGCCCCCCTTGTAATCTTGTCAGTGAGCAACAGCACATTAAAATTCACCAACAAGTAGAGCGAAATAAAGAAGAGTGGCTTAGCCAGAGAGAAGCCGGGAGGATTTGTGTGTCTGTGTATTCCTCTGTCTCAGTAGCTGAGCAGCATCTCACACTGCATATCAACGACATGACAGAGGGTGTCAGCAACAAGGGACCTGAACCAGTGACCAGAAACAATCCCCAGGCAGACAATGTATTTCTGCTTCCCTTTCACATACCACTCCATCCCTCAATCCAACCCTCTACCCTTTTAAATCAAATTGACACGCTGCAAAATATTGCAACGTATCAGGACAAGCCAAGGGTACAAAAAATAAAAAATCAGATCTCTTTGATTGAAACTGTGTTTGAATAAAATAAAATACATTCACCATACATGCATACATACAAATACAATTATGATTACAAGAAAACATCTAAAATCAGCTTAAATAAATCCACTGGAGCAGAAACCACCTCAAGGCTCTGTGCTGTAATTGCCTTTCAAGTGTGCATCCTCTGCATCCCATGAGAACATTTCAGTTATTTTTTTGATGTAAAATGGTAAATGGACTGCACTTATATAGCGCTTTATCTACACCATCACAGTGCCCAAAGCGCTTTACAAAGCCTCACATTCACCCAGACACACACACACACATTCATACATTCATACACCAATGGGCAACTTCTGCCATGCAAAGCCCACTGGGGTTCAGTGTCTTGCCCAAGGACACTTCGACATGCGGATAGTCGTAGCCGGGATTTGAACCAGTTACCCTTCGGTCACTGGGCGACCTGCTCTATCGACTGAGCCACAGACGCCCCATGTGGTGGTGTGATGTGGCAGACGGTTCAATATTATAAACCAATGTCCTTGTGGATTTGTTTTATTGTTTTTGTAGTCTGGCTGCGGCGAGCTCTGTTTTCTATTTTCTACTCCCTTTCCAGTTAACCTTTCTGCACTTAGAATGACAAGATAAGCTTGTAACAAGATAAGCTTGTAACTCATGGCAAAAAGGTATTCACTCATCAGTGATGTAGTTTGGTGGGCAATGTGGATGAATGCATTGTGGATGAATGCGCCATTCCTTATTTACACACCATCCTCATTTCTCTTGCTGTCTCACAGGCAGGACACTGTCACAGACATTTACATAAGCATCCACTCAGCTGGCTGAATACCATCTCTTTACCATCTCTCCACATCGCGCTCACTCGTTCTTTGTGACTTTATCAGAAGGATTGCTGTGGAATATCAAGTACAGTGTCATCTCTCTATTCTAGTTTTTCCCACAGGAAATCATGTAAATATAATTTTCAGGTTCGAATTGTCACCTACATAAAACCTTAAATAACTGCAAGCATTTGTAGTAACATGTAGTAATAACAACAACATTGTCATAAGTGTAAAAAGGAATTCACTCAATCAATCAAGTGTTTATATATCCATCCATTCATTTACTTCCGCTTATCTGAGGTCAGGTTATGGGGGCAGCAGCTTAAGCAGGGAAGCCAAGACTTCCCTCTCCCCAGCCACTTTGTCTAGCTCTTCCGGGGGGGATCCCGAAGCATTCCCAGGCCAGCCGCAACACAGTCTCTCCTGCGTGCCTTTACCACTGGTGTCCACCAACGGGAAAATCCATATGCCCACACCTGCTCGGCGCCTCTTACAGTGGGCAACTCCAGAGTGGAAGAGAGTCCAACCCTTCTCGAGAAGACTGATACCAGAGCCCAAGCTGTGTGTTGAGGTGAGCCCGACTATGTCTAGTAGTAATTTCCCAACCTTACACACCAGGTCAGGCTCTTTCCCTGCCAGAGAGGTGACGTTCCATGTCCCCAGAGACAGCTTCTGTAGCCGTGTTAAATACAGCACCTTTCATACTTAGCAATACAGTGCCTTACAAATCAGGTTAACGCTGTTGCTATGCTAATGTAAACATAGCAGTGTTTCACTCTCCAGGCAAAGCTCATCGATTTATACGCATGGGGATCCATGAGCGCTCCTCCGGATCATGCCCCTCCCAGTCAACCAGGTACTGCATCCCCCGTCCCGGACGACGGGCAGCCAGGAGTTTCCGGACCGCAAAAACCGGGCTGCTGTCGAGGAACCGGGGTGGAGGAGGGGGCATGGAGAGCACAATGGACTCGTTTTAACAGTCTTTACCCGAGAAAAATTAAAGGAGGGATGGACACGCATTGACCTGGGGAGGCGCAGTGACAGGCTTGATCACCTTGGAAATCGGGAATGGGCCGACGAATCTGGGAGCCATCTTCCTAGATTCAACTTGGAGCGGTAAATTGCGTATGGATAGCCAAACCCTCTGACCCATGGTGTAATTTGGCACTGGGGACCACTTACGGTCAGCAGCGGCTTTTTAAACAGTGGACTGTTTTAATAGGGTCCTGCGAGCTCACTCCCAAATTCTCCTGCAGCGCCTCACCAAAGCCAATGCGGAACAAACGGAAGAATCACATTGTATAGAAGGGAAGAGAAAGATGACCATAAACGACATGAAAAGGTGAGTAAGCAGATAACGCAGTGGGTAAGGAGTTATGAGCGAATTCAATCCATGTTAACTGATTAGACCAACTTCCCAGATTATGAGATGCAGCGGAGTCCGTTCTCCAGCTACTGATTTAGTCTCTGTCTGTCAAATAAAGTCACAGGATGAAGAAGTGCGCGTGAGCGGATGATGCTGCTGTCTTACTATAGTAATTTGTAGTAACTTTATGAAGGAGGGGCCACAGAGAGGGTCCAGGCACAGTGTTGGGAGGCACCCCCCCACCCCAGAACCACCACTGGCAGTCAGACGAGAAGAAGAATGTGAGAAGAAAACAACTTCTTAGTTACTGTGATGTACCGTAATCAGACTTATGTTCTCAGTTAGTCCAGTCAGTTTTAAGATTTTGTCAGTGAAGTTATTTTATCTCTTCTGATTATTCTTTGCACTCCTCTGTCAGAAATCTTGTAAGGACCACCTGATCGAGGCAAATTTATGGTGGTATGATTGGCTTTCCTCTTCCGTATTATGGCCCCAAACATGCTCACTGGAACCTTCAGAAGCTTAGATATGCGCCTGTAACCAATAGCATCGTTATGTTTTGCAACAATTATTTTGCAATGGTCTTGAGACAGCTCTTCGCTCTTACCCATCATGAGATGTCTTGAGTCACACCTTGGCAATGAGCCCTTTTTGTAGACCATCAATTAGGACTGAACCAGCTGATATTCATTTGCACTGACAAGAGGCTGGATTGCTGTTTGATTATTGATAGATTTTAGGTGTTGTATTGGCTTTCCATGCTCTTTTGCACCTCCCTTTCTTCATGTGCTCAATATTTTTTCCCTGTGTCATTCCAGATCTTTACACAAAATTAATTTCTGATCTTATTTGTCCTAGTTTCTTTTTATGTATGGATTACTATGGTTGTTCCCCACATCTGGTGATATTTTCAGGCCAATCGCACCTTTGGAAGAATATTTAGTGAGAAAAATGGTGACGTGTTAAATACAGTGGGTAGGGAAAGTATTCAGACCCCCTTAAATGTTTCACTCTGTTATACTGCAGCCATTTGCTGAAATCATTTAAGCAATTTTTTCCCCATCATTAATATACAGCACCCCATATTGAAAGAAAAAAATTGAATTGTTGGAATTTTTCTTATTGATTCAAGAAAAACTGAAATATCACACAGCCAAAAGTATTCAGACCTTTTGCTGTGACACTCATATATTTAACTCTGTTGCTGTCCATTTCTTCTGATCATCCTTCAGATGGTTCAGCACCTTCATTGGAGTCCAGCTGTTTTTGATTAGGAAAGCCACACACCTGTCGTCTATATAAGGCCTTACAGCTCACAGTGATAGAGTGTCAGAGCTAATGAGAATCATGAGGTCAAAGGAAGTGGCTGAAGAGCTCAGAGACAGAATTGTGGCAAGGCACAGATCTGGCCAAGGTTACAAAAAAAAAGATCTGCTGCACTTAAGGTTCCTAAGAGCACAGTGGCCTCCATAATCCTTAAATGGAAGACGTTTGGGACGATCAGAACCCTTCCTAGAGCTGGCCGTCTGGCCAAACTGAGCAATCGGGGGAGAAGAGCCTTGGTGAGAGAGGTAAAGAAGAACCCAAAGATCACTGTGGCTGAGCTCCAGAGATGCAGTCGGGAGATGGGAGAAAGTTCTAGAAAGTCAACCATCACTAGAAAAAATAGATATTGTTGGCCTTAATTCTAAATGGCATGTGTGGAGAAAACCAGGCACTGCTCCTCACCTGTCCAATACAGTCCCAACAGTGAAGCATGGTGGTGTTTTTCAGCTGCAGGGACAGGACGACTGGTTGCAAATGAAGAAAAGATGAATGCGGCAAAGTACAGGGATATCCTGGACGAAAACCTTCTCCAGAGTGCTCAGGACCTAAGACTGGGCCGAAGGTTCACCTTCCAACAAGACAATGACCCTAAGGAAACAGCTAAAATTGTCATGGGTGTGTATTATGGTGGTTGTCTTCCCCCTGTCTCGTACACACCTGCTCCTGAGAGCATCTTCCCCACCTGTGCCTCGTTTACCCTAATTAGCCCATGCATTTAACCTCATGTCTCATTCTTTCTGGTCGCCAGTTCGTTGTACCTGATCACGTTCCAGCATTCCTTGTTTCCACGTCACCGACTCATTGTAAGCCTCGACCCTGTTCTGAATACTGACCTTGCCTTTTTGCCTCACATTTTTTGGATACTGCCTTTTCGGATTGTCTGCCTGTGTACCGACCTCTGCCCGTTTATTAAACCTCTCTTTTTTAAACTGTCCATTTGAATTGGAGTCGTGCATTTTGGGTCCTGTCCTTTGTTCCTTTCATGAGAGAAATAACAAATGAGTGGGGCTTCAGAACAACTCAGTGACTGTTCTTGAATGGCCCAGCCAGAGCCCTGACTTAAACCCAATTGAGAATCTCTGGAGAGACCTGAAAATGGCTGTCCACCAACGTTCACCATCCAACCTGACAGAACTGGAGAGGATCTGCAAGGAGGAATGGCAGCGGATCCCCAAATCCAGGTGTGAAAAACTTGTTGCATCATTCCCAAAAAGACTCATGGCTGTATTAGCTCAAAAGGCTGCTTCTACTAAATACTGAGCAAAGGGTCTGAATACTTATGGCTGTGATATTTCATCCATCATCCATTTTCTGAGCCTCTTATCCTCACTAGGGTCCCGGGAGTGCTGGAGCCAATCCCAGCTATCATCGGGCAGGAGGCGGGGTACACCCTGAACTGGTTCCCAGCCAATCGCAGGGCACATATAAACATACAACCATTCGCACTCACATTCACACCTACTGGCAATTTAGAGTCTTCAATTAACCTACCATGCATGGTTTTTTGGGGATGTGGGAGGAAACCGGAGTGCCCGGAGAAAACCCACAGGCATGGACGGGGAGAACATGCAACCTCCACACAGGTGGGTCTGGGGATTAAACCCCGGTCCTCAGAACTGTGAGGCAGACTCTCTAACCAGTCGCCCACCGTGCCACGTGTGATATTTCAGTTTTTCTTTTTTTAAATCTGCAAAAATTTCAATAATTCCATTTTTTTTTCTGTCAATATGGCGTGCTGTGTGTACATTGAGAAAATAAAAGAACTTAAATGATTTTAGCAAATGGCTGCAATATAACAAAGAGTGAAAATTTTAAGGGGTCTGAATACAACCCCAATTCCAATGAAGTTGGGACGTTGGGTTAAACGTAAATAAAAACAGAATACAATGATTTGCAAATCATGTTCAACCTATATTTAATTGAATACACTACAAAGACAGTATATTTAATGTTCAAACTGATACATTTGATTGTTTTTAGCAAATAATCATTAACTTAGAATTGTATGGCTGTAACACGCTCCAAAAAAGCTCACCTTTTCTTTTAACAACATGCAATAAACGTTTAGGAACTGAGGAGAATAATTGTTGATGCTTTGAAGGTGGAATTCATTCCTATTCTTGCTTGATGTACAGCTGTTCAACAGTCTGGGGTCTCCGTTGTCGTATTTTACGCTTCATAATGCGCCACACATTTTCAATGGGAGACAGGTCTGGACTGCAGGCAGGCCAGTCTCGTACCCGCACTCTTTTACTACGAAGCCACGCTGTTGTAACACGTGCAGAATGTGGTTTGGCATTGTCTTGCGGAAATAAGCAGGGACGTCCATGAAAAAGACGTCGCTTGGATGGCAGCATATGTTTCTCCAAAACCTGTATGTACCTTTCAGCATTATTGGTGCCTTCGCAGATATGTAAGTTACCTATGCCATTGGCACTAACACAGCCCGATACCATCACAGATGCTGGCTTTTGAACTTTGCGTCCATAACAGTCCGTATGGTTCTTCTCCTCTTTGGCCCGGAGGACACGACGTCCACAATTTCCAAAAACAATTTAAAATGTGGACTCGTTGGACCAGAGAACACTTTTCCACTTTGCATCAGTCCATCTTAGATGAGCTCGGGCCCAGAGAAGCCGGCAGGGTTTCTGGGTGTTGTTGATAAATGGCTTTTGCTTTGCATAGCACTTACGGATGTAGCGCCGAACTGTATTTACTGACATTGGTTTTTTTAAGTGTTCCTGAGCCCATGTGGTGATATCCTTTACACATTGATGTCGGTTTTTGATGCAGTGCCGCCTGAGGGATGGAAGGTCACGGGCAGTCAATGTTGGTTTTTGGCCTTGCTGCTTACATGTAGTGATTTCTCCAGATTCTCTGAACCTTTTGATGATATTATGGACCCTAGATGATGAAATCCCTAAATTCCTTGCAATTGTACGTTGAGGAACATTGTCCTTAAACTGTTCGACTATTTTCTCAGTCACTTGTTCACAAAGAGGTGAATCTCGCCCCATCTTTGCTTGTGAATGACTGAGCAATTCAGGGAAGCTGCTTTTATACCCAATCATGGCACCCACCTGGTCCCAATTAGCCTGTTCATCTGTGGGATCTTCCAAACATGTGTTTGATGAGGATTCCTCAACTTTCTTTTTTGCCACCTGTCCCAACTTTTTGGGAACGTGTTGCAGCCATAAAATTGTGCCTGTCAACACTCTGATGAGATGTTTCAGAAATGTGTCTCATCCAGCTTGCAGCTGCAATAAGATTTTCTCCAGGGCATCTTTAAACTGTAATCATGCAAGATGTCCTCACACTGAAGAGAAAGCGGTATTCTGTTGGAACAGTTATTTGCTCTTGCCTTCCACAAAGTCACTTCAACATTCTCAAGTGCCAGATGTCCCTTCACTACACAATAACTACTATTTATATTATTTAGCGAGGGCATCGTTGAGCCACAGTTTTCATTAGGATAGTTAAGATGGATGGAAACAGATGCTTCATCGTCAATAAACTTTGACCCTCACTAAGGATTTACACACAGTTTTAACAAAAATAACTTTATTTACTTTTGTTTTGACAGTCAAAAAATAACATTTATAAAATAAATAAATCAATTCCCATAAATAGTTTACATTTCAAGGTGATTGGATAGCAACAGTGGATTTACACAGATTTGGGGTTATTAATCATAAACATTTGTGTATATAACCCCTGAACTCCTTCACTTCCATTCTAAGATGCATTGTATCGCCTTCCTGGCTCCTTCTGCAGCTATTCTAGTCTACTATTTTTTCCCCCCTCAACTCTTTGGGATTGCTGGTGCAGTTCCTTCCTTGGAGATTCCCTGCACGTGGCATTCACTCTGCCTTTCTTTTTCTTTCGATGCACTCCATCTTCCGGTTCTCATCTTTGTTTATCCTTGAAAAAGTGAGGGAGGGGGGGAAAAGCTGGGTTTAGGCCAATGCACTAATATAAAACATCTGGAGGAGTAGTTGGGATTTAGTTTTCCCAGCTCCTTGAAAGCTATGTAATGGCGTGCTGTTTCTGGGGGGTTCTTTCGTGAAAATTGTATTTTTAAGAGGCTCGGATGATGTTATGTGTGGTATGTGCATCAATTAAGTTTACTCTAAAAGTTAGAAGTGTTATTTGTGTATGGCCTTACCTGTCCCAGCACCTAAAAAAAGCCTTGGCCATCTTTCCCTCAGTGTTCATGCAGATCTTTTCAGTGGCATTGTCTGGCCTGTTCATAGTTACACTGAATAAACACAAAGGGAAAATTAAATGAAATGCAGCACAAAAAACAAGAGGTTCAAGCTTTATATATTCACTTACATCAGTTCTGTTTTATCACAGCCGGGTCTCTTTTCAAGCACTTGGAAATCTGACATATTGCCTTTGATGAATTTGATTGTATTGTGACATGAGCAACGACCCGGAAAGTCATGACCTGAAAGCAGGATTTTTTTGGGATGCCATTAGGAACAAATACAAAGAACGCTATTCTAACTTTCAATTTGCACTTGAACTCACCTTGATAGAGCTGTATGCAAAATCCAGCCACAACTACCAGCAGGAGAGCAAAGCTGTTCAGAGCCAAAGCCATTCTTCTGTCCCAATATCCTCACAAGTGTTCCACTTGGAAGTGGGGAGAGAGGAGTGGAGGCTCCTGACATCCTCCTCCTGTTTTATATTTCGCAGTGAGTGGGTTTTCCCAGATTCCATGCTTTTTCCCGTCAAGCCGAACCGAAAGCATGCACTGGAAATTCCTCACTCCCCATGGAAACACACACTGGAATATGGCAAGCAAGAAGTGATTGTGAACAGGCAAATGATTAAGTGAATCCCCAAAGAAATAGTTAGTAACAGTAAAGGAAGTGGGTTTAGTTACCACTTTTCCTTGGCAATTCTGTGCATAGCCAACATTCAGTAAAAAAATAAAAATACAAATAGAAGTGACTTCCTGTTATTTACTATCTGTGTTCTAAGTAGAACTGAGACAATATCAGATATCAAGCAGAAATCCTTTAATTTTGTTACAGTTAAAAACAAATTGTGACATTTGAAAATGTAATAGGAGTATTTACATACTAAATATTCTTTGGTTGACTTTAGGAACTGTAACAGAGCTCAAATGTGAAAATATACTGTATAGAGTTTTACAATAAAGCAACAGTTAAATGATTTGAAATTATTAATAATTTAGTAATTACATTTTTAACATGAGTTGCCTACAACAACCAATGTTATTTGTCATGTTCAAGATTCTGCCATACGCTTCAAACTCATGGGGTCATGGGTTGTGCAACTTAAATGAAAAAAATATATTATATATTACACTGATCTGGGTAATAATTTATCTGTTTAATCTTAATCATTGGTAATGGGGGCGACCACAGTCCTCACCATTTATGACAACAAAACAACAACTGCAGATCACAAATAGGAAAAAAATAGATTAGGTTCAACTATTTTAAGTATAAGTTAAAAATAAAAGAAATGACATTTTCAACCTTGATTGTGCATGCAAACATGTCAGGTCATAACAAAATCTCCCATTCACATGTGGGATAATGTTTTATGGTCTACTGAAACCAAGGTCGAACATTTTGGCCACGAATCCAAAAGGTATGTTTAGCGCAAACACAACACTGCTCATCACCAAACAAACTCCATACCTATAGTTAACCATGGTGGTGGTTGCATTGTTCTTTGGGACTGTTTTTCCTCAGCTGGAACTTGGACCAAGTCAAGTCAAGGTGGAAGGAACTATTAACAGTTCCAAAAAAAAAAAAAAAAAAAAAAAAAACAGTCAGTGTTAGCACAAAACCCTCAGGCTTATGCTAGAAAGCAATAACATTTTAAAATGTATTTGGGCTTACTCAGAGGCACTTTCAATGGTGGCAGGTTTGTGCTGGCTCCCATTTAACATGTTTGAATGTGATTGGTTTATTCTGAACACAGGCACATCTACAGTTACAGTATAATATATAATAATAATTAATAAAATTACAGTATAATACACCTGTGCAACCACATTATCTCAGTTGTTTATCTTTACCCTCTTAAAAAGATATTTTTTTTCCACTAAGGTTGTACAGGTTATAGCTCATTAAATGTTTTGAAATGATTTATCTTGGTCGCCTTTTTCATATCACAAAAACCTGGCATTGGAACAGGGGTGTGTAGACTTTTTTTATCCACTGTAGTCTTTTTGGTTGCTATGTAGCGCAGCAGTTACATCTAAGACGATGATCATTTGCTCATAAAAGTAACCGGGGGTTTTTTCGTCACCGGTGGGCTGAACTTTAGCGTCTGCCATGTACCCACTTCTGAAACCTGTAAGAGCAACGGCATCCCTTTCTCCAACCCCCATAATGCCTGAGCCCCACAAACACACGCCTTTAAAAAAAAAATAAAAAATAAAAAAATTGAAGCAAGGTCCATTCATAGCCAATAAATGCATTGTGTTCAGTTATGCAAACATGATCACAACTCATGACCTGGAGTACTTTGTACATTCGGTTAATGATTATGACTGCAGGTGTTTTTTTGTTTGTTTTTGGGGCTGTTTGATTACATTTGTAAACTGGGTGTTTAGGTGGCAGTACAGTTAAAAAAAAAATAATAATAATACATTGCACAAAGAATCATTAATCAGCTCTCAAGCTCATTTTAGTCAATTACATTCCTGACTAAGCAACACCAGTTTATTTGGTTGCCCATTCAGTGCCTCAGTTTCTTCAATGAGTGAGATGTACCATTATGTTTAAAATCAGCGCTTGTCTTTATGGCGCCCGGGAGACAACGTGATTAAGAGTGTTGTATCTGAACGAGTTCAATGAACAAAAGTTCATCTTCTTCTTCTTTTCCTTTCGGCTTGTCCCGTTAGGGGTCGCCACAGCGCGTCATCCTTTTCCATGTAAGCCTATCTCCTGCATCCTCCTCTCGAACACCAACTGCCATCATGTCTTCCCTCACGACATCCATCAACCTTCTCTTTGGTCTTCCTCTAGCTCTATTGCCTGGCAGCTCCATCCTCATCATCCTTCTACCAATATACTCACTCTCTCTCCTCTGGACGTGTTCAAACCATTGAAGTCTGCTCTCTCTAACTTTGTCTCCAAAACATCGAACCTTGGCTGTCCCTCTGATGAGCTCATTTCTAATTTTATCCAACCTGGTCACTCCGAGAGCGAACCTCAACATCTTCATTTCCGCCACCTCCAGCTCTGCTTCCTGTTTTCTCTTCAGTGCCACTGTCTCTAATCCATACATCATGGCTGGCCTCACCACTGTTTTATAAACTTTGCCCTTCATCCTAGCAGAGACTCTTCTGTCACATAACACACCTGACACCTTCCTCCACCCGTTCCAACCTGCTTGGACCAGTTTCTTCACTTCCTGACCACACTCACCATTGCTCTGGACGGTTGACCCCAAGTATTTAAAGTCCTCTACCCTTGCCATCTCTTCTCCCTGAAGCCTCATTCTTCCCCCACCACCCCTCTCATTCATGCACATATATTCTGTCTTACTTCGGCTAATCTTCATTCCTCTGCTTTCCAGTGCATGCCTCCATCTTTCTAACTGTTCCTCCAGCTGCTCCCTGCTTTCACTGCAGATCACAATGTCATCTGCAAACATCATGGTCCATGGGGATTTCAGTCTAACCTCATCTGTCAGCCTATCCATCACCACTGCAAAAAGGAAGGGGCTCAGGGCTGATCCCTGATGCAGTCCCACGTCCACCTTAAATTCTTCTGTCACACCGACAGCACACCTCACCGCTGTTCTGCTGCCCTCGTACATGTCCTGTATTATTCTAACATACTTCTCTGCCACTCCAGACTTCCGCATGCAGTACCACAGTTCCTCTCTGGGTACTCTGTCATAGGCTTTCTCTAGATCTACAAAGACACAATGTAGCTCCTTCTGACCTTCTCTGTACTTTTCCATCAACATCCTCAAGGCAAATAATGCATCTGTGGTACTCTTTCTAGGCATGAAACCATACTGTTGCTCACAAATACTCACTTCTGTCCTGAGTCTAGCCTCCACTACTCTTTCCCATAACTTCATTGTGTGGCTCATCAACTTTATTCCTCTATAGTTGCCACAGCTCTGCACATCACCTTTGTTCTTAAAAATGGGCACCAGTACACTTTTCCTCCATTCCTCAGGCATCTTCTCACGCACTAGAATTCTATTGAACAAGCTGGTCAAAAACTCCACAGCCACCTCTCCTAGATGCTTCCATACCTCCACAGGAATGTCATCAGGACCAACTGCCTTTCCATTTTTCATTCTCTTTCATGCCTTTCTAACTTCCCCCTTACTAATCATTGCCACTTCCTGGTCCACCACCATACTTGCCTCTTCTACTCTCCCTTCTCTATCATTTTCCTCATTCATCAACTCCTCGAAGTATTCTTTCCATCTACCTAGCATACTGCTGGCACCAGTCAACACATTTCCATCTCTATCCTTAATCACCCTAACCTGCTGCACATCCTTCCCATCTCTATCCCTCTGTCTGGCCAGCCTGTATAGATCCTTTTCTCCTTCTTTAGTGTCCAACCTGCCATACATGTCATCATATGCCTCTTGTTTTGCCTTTGCCACCTCTACCTTTGCCCTGTGTCGCATCTCAATGTATTCCTTTCGCCTCTCCTCGGTCCTCTCAGTGTCCCACTTCTTCTTAGCTAACCGTTTTCCTTGTATGATTTCCTGTACTGTGAGGTTCCACCACCAAGTCTCCTTCTCTCCTTTCCTGCCACAAGATACACCAAGTACTCTCCTGCCTGCTTCTCTGATCACCTTGGCTGCAGTGGTCCAGTCTTCTGGAAGCTCTTCCCGTCCACTGAGAGCCTGTATCACCTCTTCCCGAAAAGCTGCACAACACCCGTCCTGTCTCAGCTTCCACCACATGGTTCTCTTCTCTGCCTTTGTCTTCCTAATTTTCCTCCCCACCACCAGAGTCATCTTACACACCACCATCCTATGCTGTCCCCTACCACTACCTTACAGTTGGTAACCTCCTTCAGATTACATCGTCTGCACAAGATGTAATCCACCTGTGTGCTTCTACCTCCGCTCTTGTAGGTCAGCCTATGTTCCTGCCTCTTCTGGAAAAAAGTGTTCACTACAGCCATTTGCATCCTTGTTGCAAAGTCTACCACCATCTGTCCCTCCAAGTTCCTTTCCTGGATACCGTACTTACCCATCACTTCTTCATCACCCTTATTACCTTCACCAACATGTCCATTACAATCTGCACCAATTATGACTCTCTCTCTGTCTGGGATGCTCAGAACTACATCATCTAGCTCCTTCCAGAATTTCTCTTTCACCTCTAGGTCACATCCTACCTGTGGGGCATAGCCACTAATCACATTACACATAACACCCTCAATTTCAAATTTCAGCCTCATCACTCGATCTGATACTCTTTTCACCTCCAAGACATTCTTAGCCAACTCTTCTTTTAAAATAACCCCGACTCCATTTCTCTTCCCATCTACACCATGGTAAAATAATTTAAACCCTCCCCCTAAACTTCTAGCCTTACTGCCTTTCCACCTGGTCTCCTGGACACACAATATATCAACCTTTCTCCTAATCATCATGTCAACCAACTCCCGAGATTTTCCTGTCATAGTCCCAACATTCAAAGTCCCCACATTCAGTTCTAGGCTCTGTGTTTTCCTCTTCTCTTTCTGCCGAAGAACCCGCTTTCCACCTCTTCATGAACAAAAGTTCATGAACTTGCTTATGTTTTGGGCGAACGTGAACTGACCTTAGTTCATTTCTGACTGATGAACGTTATTGAAAACGCGTTCTTTCTGGTGTGTTTTCAAACGAAAGTTCATTTTCATTCAAGAGTGCCAGGTTTTGTTTGGGACTTCCAGGACAAAATCTGTCTGAAGACACTATGTACGAGACTTCATATGTCGGGGGATAAACACTGTATTTCGCAACCGATTCAGTGTGGCCGCCATTCATGTTTACATGCGCGAGGTGTGTTCAGGGACACTCTGTAAATGGTACACAATGTGTTCTTTGTTAAAAAATTTGGATCAAAATGCTTTTGTTAAATGACTGTACTATCACACTGTCATAATATGGAATATATTTAGTTTTTTTTTTAAAATAAGATAAGCTAAAATATTTTGTAAATATAGTCAGCCAGAGCAGCTAGGAATGCAAAGTTATCAATGTCCTTTCACCATTGTTCCTGTCAAACTGTGGTGTGTGTTTTTGATTGCACATTAAGGACAGAAGTCCTGTTTTTTTTTTTTATTCCACATTTAAAAAAAAAAAAAAAACATTCAAGCAGCAAGTTTTTCCTTATGGTTTTGAAATTGTAGGGTGAAAGCTGCAGGTGGCTACTAATGTGTACTGAATGGGTGGCAACAATAGGTCGATAAAATGCTAACATATCTGCGCACCAGTGCACAAAGCAAGGTCCATGAAGACATGGGTGCGAGAATTTGTTAAGGGTGAACATGACTGGCCTGCACAGAGTCCTGCCCTCAACCCGATAGAACAACTCTGGGTTGATTTCGAGTGGACAGTGAGCCAGGCCTTCTTGTTCAACATCAGTGTGTGACCTCACAAATATGTTCCTGGAAGAATGGGCAAAAATTCCCATAAACTCACTCCTTAACCTTGTTGAAAGCCTTCTCACAAGAGTTGAAGCTGTTACAGCTGCAAAGGGTAGACCAACATCATATTAAACCATATGGAGTTAGTAGAATGGGATATCATTTAAAATCGTGTGAGTCAAGGCAGGTGAGCAAATACTTTTGGCAATATCGTGTAGTTTCCGTAGAAAATTAACTTTCCCAACACTGATGATTAATATATTTTTAATCACCGGTGCGAGCTAAATGTTTGACTTTGCGATTGCATGAAATGAAATAAGCATACGTAAGGTTTTATTGTTAAATGAAGTTTCAATTCATTAGACCATTCCACACATTTCAAATGACACAACAAACACATGAAACATGCGTAAATAGCAACAGCGTAGTAAACGCACACCAATTTTTAACATGTTCAAATGTGAGAGACCTCACAGATCACCTCACGGCAAAATCTTGCCGTGTGTGCTTTCTAATCTTATATTTTGTGGTGTACTTGAGGTGACCAGCACAGCACACGTATCAACAATCTCGAGTCTCTTCCCTGGAACCAGTTGTCTGATGTAGTACCAGGCAGCATGGCAGCACACGGCATAGAGACAGCCAAAAAATAGAAAGAAGAGTAGCAGAACAAATAGAAGAAACAACTCTATTAGCATATCTGCAACTTTTCTCCTTTTCATTTTTACTGCGGTAAATCACTTATACAAACCTTCAACACAAGCAGTTGCTCTATTTATTTGTGTTTATTGGTCTGCAGCAATAGTGTGAGCTTCAGGTGTCTTCCTAATTGGCTATTGTTCCATTACATGTCACTATCATGGTGTCTGCGGCTTAGCCGAACTCGGCTTTGGCCACACATAATAATTTGCAATCTAAAATATTTTAACAGGTTTAATATTTACAATTGTCGGGTCTAAAATAAAATCACTCATAGCACTACCCAGACCGCAGGCTAATCGCTCAGCAGAATCTTTGAGAGACATCTGAAAATCTAAATTCAGATCAATCAAAATGAGTCAAAAAAATATTTGCTTGAAAAAAAGGGTTCCCAAGGCTAACCATGATTTGCTGCTCACAAATTCAGCTATTTGCACATTTCTTTGCAACATAGCCCCCCCTTTTCACTGAAAAACTCACAAATTGCAGTTGTCACAAAATTATGGTGGCCTGGAAGTGCAAAACATTATATCAAATTGTGAAACACATTTACATTTCAGAAAACAAATTAACAAAAGCCAAAACACTTTTACATTTCAGAAAACACATTAACAAAAGCAGAAACAATTTTACAAAAGACAAATTACAATTGAGACAACCCGGAAAGGAAAGGTCCCATTTCGCAAACATTCTTAGAAATCCAACGCAGTTTCTTGGCAAGACCTGCCCCACTTCAACATGATTGGCTCCTGCATCATGGGAAGGGTAGGCTACGCAGATGTAACGAGATGTCCATCCCAAATATAATTTTTAAAAAACAAATACATTTATTATGGTTAGGTTTAGGACTAGGGTTGTGGTTAAGGCAGTTTTGGATTAGTTAAGGTTAGGATTATGGTGGTTAAGGCTAGCGCACATCGAGCACTGCCGCCGAACCCGACTGAACTATGGTGCAGTTTGGCAACTGTATCCATGAGCGGCCATGAGCCGCGACTGGTCCTGGTTTTGATGCGATTCAAAATTATAATCGCCTTGAACGGCATCTTAACGTCCCAGTATACATTCAATCAAAATGCACAAAAGCTTTCCACTACGGTGAAAATACATTTCCGGGTTTGCGAGCCGTACCGCCGCGTTGCCTTGGCTCAAGCCATATAAATAGTATGTAAAGCATCAAATGTTGTTTTAAATCAATACTAACCTATATTCAAACTGTATAATGTGTCTGTCTGCGATTGGCTGGCGACCAGTTCAGGGTGTACCCCGCCTCTCGCCCGAAGATAGCTGGGATAGGCTCCAGTACGCCCGTGACCCTAGTGAGGATAAACGGAACGGAAGATGAATGAATGAATGATGTGTCTGCATGTAAAAGCGAAGTTTATGACCAGAATGTATGTTCAAATGAATGGAGCCGGCTTCTTTTCAAATATACACAGTTTCTTTTCATTCTCGCCAGCATCTTTTCTCTTTTACAACCTGCTTCTTCCTTAACTCTAAATCTATCTTTTTATGGTTTAAGAAATGTGATCAAGTACAACCCCAATTCCAATGAAGTTGGGACGTTGTGTTAAACATAAATAAAAACAGAATACAATGATTTGCAAATCATGTTCAACTTATATTTAATTGAATACACTGCAAAGACAATATATTTAATGTTCAAACTGATAAACTTTATTGTTTTTAGCAAATAATCATGAACTTGGAATTTTATGGCTGCAACACGTTCCCAAAAAGCTGGGACAGGGTCATGTTTACCACTGTGTTACATCACCTTTTCTTTTAACAACATTCAATAAACGTTTAGGAACTGACGACACTAATTGTTGAAGCTTTGTAGGTGGAATTCTTTCCCATTCTTCCTTGCTTATACATCAACTCCTCTGAGTTTAGCAGGTGATGCAAAGTCAAGCTTTGCATAAGAACCAGCCGCATTGTCACTCAGCCAGTTTTTGAGATGAGTGGATATGGAGCAACCACGAAGTGGGCAGGTACGTTTGGTGTTCAAAGGCTTTTGCATTCAATCAACCAACCACAGAGATGTCTAACTCAAAACAGGTCAGAAACTCATTTTGACCAACTATGTTACGCATAAAACAGTAGAAACAGGACATGGGCCTTTTAAAAAGCTTTTTTCATAATTGGGGGCAACGCCTCAGTGGCTACTGTAATGTAGCTGTTTTCATTTCTACAGTATGCGAACAATGAATAGTTACAGGCAGGGTAATTAAATGCTGTTCCACAGAAGGTACAATTAACCTGAGTCGTTTCACACTGAGCAAGTATCCTACAATTGAGATGAGATCATTATTATATCAGTATTCAGTGGTACCTTGACTTACGAGTGTACCAACTTAGGAGTTTGAATTACAAGCCGCCGGTTGGTCAATTTTTTGCTTTGTGTCGCGAGCCAAACTTTAAAGAAGGAGCGAGCTCCAGTTAAAGTTTTGTGTGTTTGGAGAATGCTGTGTTGCACAATGTCAAAGAGCCTTCAGCTAAAAATATACCAGGCCAGGGGTTTGTGCGCTCTCTTTCCTTTTCTCTCTTACCACATTGTTGGACGCTGTCACAGTACTTCAGGGAAATAGAAAGTGGATAGGAGATCACATGCACAGGATATTGATTTTCTGTGTTTATGCTTTCTCTTACATGAGTTACTTGTGACCAACATATCAGCACAGGGATGAGACAAAGTTATTCTTTGTGTTCTCTTGAAACGTCAGGCAACTCTGTTCATTTGTTCGACTCCAGTTATTCAGAAAGGGAATCCATATCAGATTTGAAAAATGACTCAATTCATATGAGCGATTTATGCAATATGAAGCCAAATGTATACAGCTGAGATCATGGAGTGAATTCTGTTATTAAAGTAAAAAAAAAAAAAAAAAAAGTTAAATAAATAAATCTTGCTTACTCACACCAGGGTTTCACATGACCGGGCAGTCAACCAATCCACCAAATTCTGGTTAAAGTGCAGCTCACATTTTGACTGCTCAGTTAAGGTGAGCGATTTATCCAAAATTTCCTCAGCAATAAATATATGTTCTTGAATAATTTAAACATATTGCTAGAGCACCTGCAGTGCTTCTGAAGCATTTGCGTACCATCCAGTGACGATGACCTCTTAGGGGCCCATGACGAGGGAAAGGGGCACGCTGAGAAAGCTCTGTGATGGAGGCCATATGTCCCTCCGGTGTATTTGTAGAATAGTTCAAGTCTTCATCTTCCTCATCACTCTCCTGCATTTCGCTTATCGTAGGAAGTTTTTACATTCTTACTGATCGACATATAGAGTCTTCATCTGGCCTAACATGCATTTTTTTGGAATGTGGGGACAAGCCAGAGTATCGGAGAAAACCCACATTAGCATTGAGGAAAACCTGCGATTCCCACACAAGACAGCCTTTCATAGAACCTCTTGACTGTGAGGCACACATGCTAACAATGGGTCATGTTTACCACTATGTTCATTCACTATCTCCTTTTGTTTGAACAACATTCAATAAACGTTTAGAAACTGAGGAGAATAATTGTTGAAGCTTTGTAGGTGGAATTATTTCTCATTCTTGCTTGATGTACAGCTTCAGCTGTTCAACAGTCCAGGGTCTCCGTATTTTACGCTTCATAATGCCCCACACATTTTCAATGGGAGATAGGTCTGGACTGCAGACAGGCCAGTCTAGTACCCGCACTCTTTTACTACGAAGCCACGCTGTTCTAACACATACAGAATGTGGTTTGGCATTGTCTTGCTGAAATAAGCAGGGATGTCCCTGAAAAAGACGTTGCTTGGATGGCAGCATATGTTTCTCCAAAACCTGTATGTACCTTTCAGCATTAAAGGCACCTTCACAGATGTGTAAGTTACCCATGCCATTGGCACTAACACAGCACCATACCATCACAGATGCTGGCTTTTGAACTTTGCGTCCATAACAGTCTGGAGGGTTCTTTTCCTCTTTGGCCCGGAGGACACGACGTCCAAAATTTCCAAAAACAATTTGAAATGTGGAATTATCGGACCACAGAACACTTTCCCAATTTGCATCAGTCCATCTTAGATGAGCTCGGGCCCAGAGAAGCCGGCGCCGTTTCTGCGTGTTGTTGCCTTGGCGGAGTCCAACCCTCACTGGGAACGAGTCCGACTTACTGCCGGACATGCGGACCAAACTCTGACTCCGGTTGTACAGGGACCGAACAGCCCGTATCAGGGGGTTCGGTACACCATACTCCCGAAGCACCCCCCACAGGACTCCCCGAGGGAGACGGTCGAATGCCTTCTCTAAGTCCACAAAACACATGTAGACTGGTTGGGCGAACTCCCGTGCAGCCGCGAGGACCCTGCTGAGGGTGTAGAGCTGGTCCACTGTTCCACAGCCAGGACGACAACAACACTGCGCCTCCTGGATCTGAGAGTCGACTTCCCAGCACCCCTGAATAGACCTTACCAGGAAGGCTGAGGAGTGTGATCCCCCTGTAGTTGGAACACACCCTCCAGTCCCCCTTCTTAAAAAGGGGGACCACCACCCCAGTCTGCCCATCCAGAGGCACTGTCCCCGATGTCCATGCGATGTTGCAGAGGCGTGTCAAACAGGACGGCCCCACAACATAGGGAACTTTAGGAACTCAGGGCGAATCTCATCCACCCCTGGGGCCTTGCCACCGAGGAGCTTTTTAACCACCTCGGTGACCTCAACCCCAGAGATAGGAGAGCCCGCCTCAGATACCCCAGACTCTGCTTCATCATGGAAAGCCGTGTCGGTGGAATTGAGAAGATCTTCGAAGATTCTCCCCACCGACTCACAACGTCCCGAGTCGAGGTCAGCAGCGCCCCATCCCCACTATACACAGTGTTGGCGGTGCACTGCTTCCCCCTCCTGAGATGCCGGATATGGACCAGAATTTCCTCGGAGCCGTCCGGAAGTCTTTCTCCATGGCCTCACCGAACTCCTCCCATACCCGGGTTTTTGCTTCAGCGACCACCAAAGCTGCATTCCGCTTGGCCAGCCGGTACCCATCAGCTGTCTCAGGAGTCCTACAGGCCAAAAAGGCCCGATAGGACTCCTTCTTCAGCTAGACGGTATCCCTCACCGTTGGTGCCCACCAATGGGTTCATGGATTGCCGCCACGACAGGCACTGACCATCTTACGGCCACAGCTCTGGTCGGCCGCTTCAGCAATGGAGGCGCGGAACATGGTCGATGTCCCTCGCCTCCCCCGGAACGTGAGCAACGTTCTGTCGGAGGTGGGAGTTGAAACTCCTTCTGACAGGGGATTCTGCAAGACGTTCCCAGCAGACCCTCACAATACGTTTGGGCCTGCCACATCGGACCGGCATCTTCCCCCACCATCAGAGCCATCAGAGCCAACTCACCACCAGCATGCTTCTTGACTGTAAGTCCAGCATTGCTTCTTTGATTTTTTTTGTTTTCTTTCTTGAGAACTTCAACCTCAGTTGTGATCACTTTCATGGCTGAATGAAGTTAAGCATTGCCTTCTTTTAGCTCTTTGACTTGCTGGTGCGTGAACTCAAAGCTGGTTTTGAGTTTCTTAATCTCCTGGTGGAATAAATCAAGAAGTAATAGCTTCTTGTCAATTGAAGAGAGGACTTGAATATGGGCGAGCTGGGTAATAGATCTTAAGTGCTGGTCGATGAATTAGTCTTCCTTTTTTTCAGCGAGTTGCTATTGTCGTCATGGTCCGTTAGCTTGCATGACAAAGCTTTCAAAGAGAATTTACATATGTAGTGCTGCAATTAGTGGTATCGAATAATCAAGTTTAAAGAGAAAATGTATTTTTGGATGGTTAAAGACCAATTACGAATGCACAGGAGAAGATGAGACATTTCACTTAATAATGAACAACCAATCGGTTTCCTCTTTTAGATAATCAACAGTATTTTTCTTAAATTCACATTGTGCATATAGAAGGAAACTGTACTTTTTTTGTCGACAAACATTTATAGTGAGGAAATTTCAAACAAATATATTTCAGTTTAAACTTGCCATTTCTTGTGAGTATCAAAAACATAAGGCATTCATAATTTTAAAAAAGACGAACACATGGTTGTCATTTGTTATAAAGGCACAATTTTATCCAACTGTGGTATCTCAGTCTGAACCCCAGGGGGGCATACGTAAAAATATGTCTAAAAGAGGCAAAGCAGAAAAGGACACGAAGAAGAATGTAGCTTAATGTCGAATAGATGCTAGCTGTGTGCTGATCGGTGAATAAAGTGAGAAAAATAAATACCGAAAAGACCGATTCTTCAGAATCAGAATCAGAATCATCTTTATTTGCCAAGTATGTCCAAAACACACAAGGAATTTGTCTCCGGTAGTTGGAGCCGCTCTAGTACAACAGACAGTCAATTTACAGAACACTTTGGAGAAATAAAGACATTGACAAAAAACAATTGTGCAAAAAGATGCAGAGTCCTCTAGCACTTAGAGCAGTTCGAATGACTAATATTGCAATAGTCCGGTGCAATGACCATTGTGCAAAGGGCGCTGAGACTTCAAGGAGTGTATGCGGTTTAAAGTGACGAGTAGTGCGATAATCTGGGACAATGTTGGTTGTGCAAAAGTTACAGATACTCCTCAATCAGTGTGCAAATGGAGCAGATGCTACTCTGGCAGTCAAAAAATTGCCAGCTTGTTGTAATGGAATTATAGGTTAGCTGTTTAAGAAGTTGATCGCAAGAGGGAAGAAGCTGTTGGAATGTCTACTAGTTCTAGTTTCCATTGATAGGTAGCGCCTACCTGAGGGAAGGAGCTGGAAGAGCTGGTGACCGGGGTGCGGAGGGTCAGAGAGGATTTTGCACGCCCTTGTCTTAGTTCTGGCAGCGTGCAAGTCCTCAATGGTGGGTAGGGGGGTACCGACAATCCTTTCAGCAGTTTTGATTGTCCGTTGCAGTCGGAGTTTGTCCTTTTTTGTAGCAGCACCAAACCAGACTGTGATGGAAGAACACAGGACTGATTCGATGACCGCTGTGTAGAACTGTCTCAGCAGCTCCGGTGGCAGGCCGTGCTTTCTCAGAAGCCGCAGGAAGTACATCCTCTGCTGGGCCTTTTTGAGGACGGAGTTGATGTTGGTCGTCCACTTCAGGTCCTGAGAAATTGTAATTCCCAGGAACTTGAAGATCTCGACGGTTGACACAAGGCAGCTGGACAACGTGAGGGGCAGCTGTGGCGAAAGATGCCTCCTGAAGTCCACGATCATCTCTACAGTCTTGAGCGTGTTCAGCTCCAGGTTGTGTCGGCCGCACCACAGCTCCAGCCGCTCCGCTTCCTGTCGATATGCAGACTCGTCACCGTCCTTGATGAGGCCGATGACAGTGGTGTCATCTGCAAACTTCAGGAGTTTGACAGTCGGGTTCGCTGAGGTGCAGTCGTTCGTGTAGAGAGAGAAGAGCAGCGGAGAGAGGACACAACCTTGGGGCGCCCCAGTGCTGATGCTGCGTGTGGATGAGGTGGCCTCCCCCAGCCTGACCTGCTGTGTCCTGCCCGTCAGACGCCAATCTGTGTCCTCTCATGCGGAGTTTCACCTGAATGCCGGCCCGTTTCCCTCTGTGACCCCGCTTCCGTCTCCATGCGCCGAAAACCGCGGACGTCGCTCCGGTGAGTAACTCGGGGAAAAAACTGAGCGGATATTCGAAAGTTGGTGACAGAAAGTCCGGAGTAGCCTCCTTGATGGTTAGCAGGTCTCCCCTTGTGTAAGTGAGTCGTGTAAGGTCTCCAAAGACGGACGAAAAACACAAAAACAAAGACAATACTAGAGAGCGCGTTACCGAGGCAACCACACTGGTAGGCGCCATCAGCATCACATGCACACTAACTACACGAACTACTACTTGCGAACATAATACTCACTAAACCGGACTCGAGCCCAGGTAGCGCATGATCGGTCCACTGTGGAACTAATAACGTGATCGCTCACAAAACTAGCTGCTAAAGCTATCAAAAACAAGCATACTTGATGTGAAGCCGCGCAATTCCCACAATGCAGTGAATTTTTTCTCTTTTTTTGCAATAATTAACATCCTTATTGTTTCATTAATTGTTGTCGTTTCTGTGTATGTTAACAGTGGTTCTTGAAATGTATACCTTATTTAACTGTCACATATATTCATTTATTTATGTTGTCCTTTTTTAAAATGTATTTGTTTATTTTTTAATGACAACCATTACTTTAGGTAGTGTGTGAAGGAATGACCTATTGGTCAATTCTTCTATGAGACCATGCCATCAGGGTGAGAATTGTGTAAAGATAAGTACGAACTGTACATTAGCAATTATAGTAGGTGACACTTTGATCTAATCATTTAATCATTGGGACCTATGGCATTATGTTGTCACCATTCAAATGTTCCTGTCGCAAATCAATAAGTAACATACTGGCTACAGCTACAGAAAGAGAGAACTACAAATGTTATGTTTCTCAGTGCTATGGCCAAAGTAGCAAGTTTTTTCAAGTCAATGGGTTCAAGTTAGTGATGGGCACGGCAGTTCTTTTGAGTGTGCTGAATCATTTGAATCAGTTCAATAAAAAGATTTGTTCACCGAATCGTTCAGTTCTTTTTCACAATGTCATTCAAGTGCTTCCTCATTCAGTTAATGATCTGTCCCTGAGGTTCACGTTCACCGAAGGACTATGCATTGTTGCTGTCATGTATTGTTAACTTGGAAAGGTGGGGAGATTATTTATTACTGTATTATAATTATTATTAAATAAAAAGATTTAATAATCGCATTAGAGACAGAGGGGATGATATCTATGTGTACGTATATACAAGTGGGTACGGAAAGATTTCAGACCCCCTTAAATTTTTCACAATTTGTTATATTGCAGCCATTTATTAAAATCATTCATGTTCATTTTTTTCCTCATTAATGTACACACACCACTTCATATTGACAGAAAAAACAGAATTGTTGAAAGTTTTGCTGATTTATTAAAAAAGAAAAACTGAAATATCACACAGCCATAAGTATTTAGACCCTTTGCTGTGACACTCATATTTAACTCAGGTGCTGTCCATTTCTTCTGATCATCCTTAAGGTTCTACACCTTCATTAGAGTCCAGCTGTGTTTGATTATACTGATTGGACTTGATTAGGAAAGCCACACACCTGTTC
This sequence comes from Phyllopteryx taeniolatus, assembly GCF_024500385.1. Classification (NCBI taxonomy): domain Eukaryota; kingdom Metazoa; phylum Chordata; class Actinopteri; order Syngnathiformes; family Syngnathidae; genus Phyllopteryx; species Phyllopteryx taeniolatus. Next base: position 4,357,857 of record NC_084505.1, on the reverse strand, counting down.
ATATAAGACCTTACAGTCAGTGCATGTCAGAGCAAATGAGAATCATGAAGTCAAAGGAACTGCCTGAAGAGCTCAGACACAGAATTGTGGCAAGGCACAGATCTGGCCAAGGTTACAAAAAAAAACATTCTGCTGCACTTAAGGTTCATAAGAGCACAGTGGCCTCCATAATCCTTAAATGGAAGACGTTTGGGATGACCAGAACCCTTCCTAGAGCTGGCCGTCCGGCCAAACTGGGCAATCAGGGGAGAAGAGCCTTGGTGAGAGAGATAAAGAAGAACCCAAAGATCACTGTGGCTGAGCTCCAGAGATGAAGTCGGGAGATGGGAGAAAGTTCTAGAAAGTCAACCATCCACCAGTCAGGGCTTTATGGCAGAGTAGCTCGACGGAAGCCTCTCCTCAGTGCAAGACACATGAAAGCCCGCCTGGAGTTCGCTATAAAAAAAAACACCTGAAGGATTCCAAGATGGTGAGAAATAAGATTATCTGGTCTGATGAGACCAAAATATAAATTGTTGGCCTTAATTCTAAATGGCATGTGTGGAGAAAACCAGGCACTGCTCATCACCTGTCCAATACAGTCCCAACAGTGACCGTATCCAAGATTGCTCCCGGTGTGGTAACAGGAATTTGGGACCGGCTGGTGGATGAATTCATGGCTATGCCCACCACAGAGGAGAGGAAGTCCATTGCAGAGAGGTTTGAGAAGCAGTGGAATTTCCCTCACTGCTGTGATGCTCTGGATGGAAAACATGTGGTCCTCAAAGCCCCCGCCAACTCTGGACCACAGTCCTATAACTACAAGGGAACATACTCACTTGCTCTCTTGGGAGTTGTTGATGCTGAAAAAATGTTTCAGGGTCATTGCTGTCGGGGGATATGGAAGAACCAGCGATGGTGGGATTCTGGTCAACTTGGCTTTTGGTCAAGCACTGCAATCTGCCCGCAGAAAGGCCACTACAAGGAGCTGACCATATGTCTTCATATGGCTGATGAGGCTTTTCTGCTACAGAGAAATTTGATGAGGCCATTCCCTGGACGCATTCTTCTGCCCGAGCGACGGATGTTTAATTACAGTCTCTCCCAAGCTCGGCTGGTGGTGGAGAATGCCTTTGGGATCCTCTCTGCCCACTGGAGGATGTATAGGAGTGCCATGGAGGTTCATCACCAAGTTGCAGAGTAATGTGTGAAGGCCACCTGTTCTCTCCACAATTTCCTGCAGAAAACCCAGGCATCTGCTGGAAGCATCCCACTTGAAGAAATGGAACCACTACCAAGTATCGGAAGAGTTGCTGCCAACAACTCGACGAGAGAGGCTGTCAGGGTTACGGAGGCCTTCAAATCCTTCTCAGTTGAGGGAACTATCCCATGGCAAGATAACGTGTAATACACATACAGTATTACCCACCCAAAACGGCTCTTTTAAGAGCCACCCACCCCTACTTTTGAGCAAACCTCCTACAATATTACTTCATCAGCAACAAAACTGTTATACCTGTCTGTGTACAAAACATCAATTCATATGCATATCATAATGAATATTGTGTCTGCTTTTATCTTTGATCCATGATATTTTGTATTTCATTGATTTTATTGTATTGAGACAATAAAGCATCACTTTTGGAATTGCAACACTGTATAAAACTGTTGGACTGCATGAAGCAAGTAAGCAAACCTAACATTTTTATGCACTGCAGAGAAATTTGGAAATAAACCTGACACCATGACATAAGGTGAGGAACAAAGTTGTTTGTTTACGTTACATACAAAGTGGTGTGTATGTGTTTTTGTCCAAAAAAAAGTCTGCCACATGGACATTTATCAATGCAAATCTTCCAAATGTAGAGTAAACATGCTTTGCTCAAAAAGTAATTTGTGAAATTGAAATTTAACATATTCCTTCCTCTCAGGTGGCAGTCTTTTCAAGCAAGGAGTCATTCTCGTCATAAAAAGCGTATCCTCACAGGGTGGTGGTGGTGGAGGATTTGATTCCTGCATGTGATGTTCCTCAATTTTTCGCTCATTTCCTCCGCTCCTTTTACGTTTCCTCTTTCCTGTATAAAATGGAAACCGTTTTATACGGGAATTTTATATTTTATCATTTTATATATACCGTGAGGCGAGCGAGTTGGCTGGGAGCGGAAACGGAACTGGTGAAGCGTTCTGTCTCACTTCTGAATCTTCGGCGAATGACCAATGAGCAGCCATCCTGCATGTGATGTTCCTCAATTTTTCGCTCATTTCCTCCGCTCCTTTTACGTTTCCTCTTTCCTGTATAAAATGGAAACCGTTTTATACGGGAATTTTATATTTTATCATTTTATATATACCGTGAGGCGAGCGAGTTGGCTGGGAGCGGAAACGGAACTGGTGAAGCGTTCTGTCTCACTTCTGAATCTTCGGCGAATGACCAATGAGCAGCCAGCGTCAGGCAGCGCCATGTGGGCGGGGGAGGGACTTAATTGAACTGAATCTATTGGTGTACTGACGAACTGAAGAGTGTTTCGTTCATTGAGCTTCGTTCGCGATCAGCTAAGGAGCGATGTCCTAGTACGATGAGTGATTCGTTTGCGCAAGGAATGACGTACTACGCAGTGAACGTACTCATGAGTGATTTTAACCGCAAGTCCTGACGTCCTCGCGTGGATAGATTTCACTCGCAGCCATTTCTCCAAACTAATGGCGAATGTTGACTCAGTCAAGCACATGAAAATCAAGACACATATTTGAAATAAATATAAATTAATAATAAATGTATATCTGTACACATACATATCATTCCCTCTGTCTGTGAGCTTTTTATTTCATAATAATCCATCCATCCATCCATCCATCCATCTTCTACCGCTTATCCGAGGTCGGGTCGCAGGGGCAGTAGCTTCAGCAGGGACGCCCAGACTTCCCTTTCCCCAGCCACTTCATCCATCTCTTCCGGGGGGATCCCGAGGCGTTCCCAGGCCAGCTGAAGGATGTAGTCTCTCCAGCGTGTCCTGGGTCGTCCCCACGGTCTCCTCCCGGTGGTACGTGCCCGGAACACCTCACCAGGGAGACGTCCAGGAGACATCCGAATCAGATGCCCCAGCCACCTCATCTGGCTCCTCTCGATGTGAAGGAGTAACAGCTCTACTCTGAGATCCTCCCGGATGACCGAGCTTCTCACCCTATATCTAAGGGAGAGCCCGGACACCCTGCGGAGGAAACTCATTTCGGCCGCTTGTATCCGGGATCTCGTTCTTTCCATCACGACCCACAGCTCGTGACCATAGGTGAGGGTGGGAACGTAGATCGACCGGTAAATCGAGAGCTTCGCATTTCGGCTTAGCTCTTTCTTTACCACAACGGATCGATGCACCGATCCGCCTGTCGATCTCCCGTTCCATTCTTCCCTCACTCGTGAACAAGACCCCAAGATACTTGAACTCCTCCACTTGGGGCAGGATCTCATCCCCGACCTGGAGAGGGCACGCCACCCTTTTCTGACTGAGGACCATGGTCTCAGATTTGGAGGTGCTGATTCTCATCCCAGCCGCTTCACACTCGGCTGCGAACTGCTCCAATGAGAGTTGGAGGTCCTGGCTTGATAAAGCCAGGACCACATCATCTGCAAAAAGCAGAGATGCAATACTGAGGCCACCAAACCGGACCCCCTCTACGCCTCGGCTGCGCCTAGAAATTCTGTCCATGAAAGTTATGAACAGAATCGGTGACAAAGGGCAGCCTTGGCGGAGTCCAACCCTCACCGGAAACGAGTCCGACTTACTGCCGGATATGCGGACCAAGCTCTGCACATCACCGTTGTTCTTAAAAATGGGCAACAGCACACTTTTCCTCCATTGCTCAGGCATCTTCTCACGCGCTAGAATTCTATTGAACAAGCTGGTCAAAAACTCCACAGCCACCTCTCCTAGATGCTTCCATACCTCCACAGGAATGTCATCAGGACCGACTGCCTTTCCATTTTTCATCCTCTTTAATGCCTTTCTAACTTCCCCCTTACTAATCATTGCCACTTCCTGGTCCACCACACTTGCCTGTTCTACTCTCCCCTCTCTCTCATTTTCTTCATTCATCAACTCCTCGAAGTATTCTTTCCATCTAGCAAGCACATTGCTGGCACCAGTCAACATATTTCCATCTCTATCCTTAATCACCCTAACCTGCTGCACATCATTCCCATCTCTATCCCTCTGTCTCGCTAGTCTGTATAGATCCTTTTCTCCTTCTTTAGTGTCCAACCTGCCATACATGTCATCATATGCTTCTTGTTTGGCTTTTCCCCTGTGTCGCATATCAATGTATTCCTTTCGCCTCTCCTCGGTCCTCTCAGTGTCCCACTTCTTCTTAGCCAACCTTTTTCCTTGTATGATTTCCTGTACTGTGAGGTTCCACCACCAGGTCTCCTTCTCTTCATTCCTGCCAGAAGATACACCAAGTACGCTCCTGCCTGCCTCTCTGATCACCTTGGCTGCAGTGGTCCCGTCTTCTGGAAGCTCCTCCTGTCCACCGAGAGCCTGTCTCACCTCTTCCCGAAAAGCTGCACAACACTCGTCCTGTCTCAGCTTCCACCACATGGTTCTCTGCTCTGCCTGTCTTCCTAATCTTCCTCCCCACCACCAGAGTCATCTTGCACACCACCATCCTATGCTGTCTAGCCACACTATCCCGTACCACAACCTTACAGTCGGTAACCTCTTTCAGATTACATCATCTGTACAAGATGTAATCCACCTGCGTGCTTCTACCTCCGCTCTTGTAGGTCACCCTATGTTCTTGCCTCTTCTGGAAAAGTGTTCACTACAGCCATTTGCATCCTTTTTGCAAAGTCTACGACCATCTGTCCCTCCAAGTTCCTTTCCTGGATGCCGTACTTACCCATCACTTCTTCATCACCCCTGTTTCCTTCAACAACATGTCCATTACAATCTGCACCAATCACGACTCTCTCTCTGTCTGGGATGCTCAGAACTACTTCGTCTAGCTCCTTCCCGAATTTCTCTTTCACCTTTAGGTCACATGCTACCTGTGGGGCATAGCCACGAATCACATTATACATAATACCCTCAATTTCAAGTTTCAGCCTCATCACTCGATCTTCTTTTAAAATAATCCCGACTCCATTTCTCTTCCCAGCTTCACCATGGTAAAATAATTTAAACCCTGCCCCTAAACTTCTAGCCTTACTGCCTTTCCACCTGGTCTCCTGGACACACAATATACCAACCTTTCTTCTAATCATCATGTCAACCAACTCCCGAGATTTTCCTGTCATAGTCCCCACATTCAGTTCTTTGCTCTGTGCTTTCCTCTTCTCTTTCTGCCAAAGAACCCGCTTTACACCTCTTCTTCTTCTTTGACCCACAGGAGCTGAATTTCCAACGGCGCCCTGCAGGTTGACAGCGCCGGTGGCAGACATTGTTAACCCGGGCCACAACCGATTGGGTATGGAATTCTTTGGATGAACGCTCATATTTGTTTGGCAAAGTTTTAAGCCGGATGTCCTTACTGACGCAACCCTCTGCATTTATCTGGGCTAACGACTCTAAATCAGTCTGGTATGCATTCCAACCGCTGACAAATTACAAGTGACGATCCCCCCAAGCTGAGAACAATAGCACACTAGCCAGCGACTTGAATACCTTCTGCTGGAGATTTGAAAAGGACACTTTCACACACCACACCCACCCAGCCACACCACCGACCATCATCACACCACCGACTTCTGCGTTAACCATCCGCAAACAGGATGTGAGACGCATCTTCAAACAACAAAAGATTAACAAAGCGGCAGGCCCAGACAATGTGTCCCCATCCTGCCTCAAAGTCTCCGCGGACCAGCTTGCTCCAGTCTTCACTCAGATCTTCATTAGATCTCTGGAACTGTGCAAAGTACCATCTTGTTTCTAACACTCCACCATCATTGCAGTCCCCAAGAAACCTGCAATCTCGGGTCTAAATGACTACAGGCCTGTCGCCTTGAGATCTGTGGTCATGAAGTCCTTTGAACGTCTCATTCTGGACCACCTCAAGAGCGTCACAAGACCACTGCTGGACCCCCTGCAGTTTGCCTACCGAGCAAACAGGTCTGCGGATGATCCACTCAACATGGGACTGCACTTCATCCTAGAACACCTCGACAGTGCAGGGACCTACGCAAGGATCCTGTTCGTGGACTTCAGCTCAGAGTTCAACACCGTCATCCCTGAACTCCTTTCCTTCAAGCTTCTCCAGCTCAGTGTCTCACCTGCCATCTGCCAGTGGATTTACAGCTTCCTGAACGGCAGGACACAGCAGGTGAGGCTGGGGGAGGCCACCGCATCCACACAAAGCATCAGTACCGGGGCGCCCCAAGCTTGTGTCCTCTCTCCTCTGCTCTTCTCTCTCTCTAGACGAACGACTGCACCTCAACGCACCCAGCTGTCAAACTCCTGAAGTTTGCAGATGACACCAATGTAATCGGCCTCATCAAGGACGGTGATGAGTCTGCATATCGACAGGAAGTGGAGCGTCTGGAGCTGTGGTGCGGCCAACACAACCTGGAGCTGAACACGCTCAAGACTGTAGAGATGATTGTGAACTTCAGGAGGCATACTTCGCCACAGCTGCCCCTCAAGTTGTCCAGCAGAGGATGTACTTCCTGCGGCTTCTGAGAAAGCACGGCCTGCCACAGGAGCTGCTGAGGCAGTTCTACACAGCGGTCATTGAATCAGTCCTGTGTTCTTCCATCACAGTCTGGTTTAGTGCTGCTAAAAAAAAGGACAAACTCCGACTGCAACGGACAATAAAAACTGCTGAAAGGATTGTCAGTACCCCCCTACTCAGCCTTGAGGACTTGCACGCTGCCAGAACTAAGACAAGAGCGTGCAAAATCCTCTCGGACCCTCCACAAAAGACCCTTTTGTCTTTTTGTCTTGAGTTTGTTGTCACATTTCTGTCAAGCCAATTATATATTACTCGTGCACTCACTGTAGTAGTCTCACCACGCTGCACTATTTGCATATCTGTTGTTGACCAGTACTGGCCACTCATGCCAGAGTAGCATCTGCTCCATTTGCACACTGATTGAGGAGTATCTGCAACATTTGCACAATCAACATTGTCCCAGATTATCGCACTACTCGTCACTTTAAACCGCATACACTCCTTGAAGTCTCGGCGCCCTTTGCACAATGGTCATTGCACCGGACTATTGCAATATTAGTCATTCGAACTGCTTTAAGTGCTCGAGGACTCTGCATCTTTTTGCACAATTGTAAAAATAAATAAATAAATAAATAAAATGTCCCGGCATTACCAGATAACTAGCAACCCTTTATTGGTCAGTGACTGTTTTTCTCAATGTCTTTATGTCTCAAAAGTGTTCTCCGTCAATTGACTGTCTGTTGTCGTACTAGAGCGGCTCCAATTACCGGAGACAAATTCCTCGTGTGTTTTTTTTGGACATTCTTGACAAATAAAGATGATTCTGATTCTCATTTTTATCGTGCTTGTTAGAGCATTTCCTTTTTTAAATGATATTTCTTGCACTGTACGCTGTTTTAATTGTACTTATACTTTTTTTTCTCTTTGTTTTAAAAGTTTATAAGCTGTTTTTTTCTTTGTTTTTAAATGCTTTTAATCATGTGAAGCACATTGAGTTACCTTGTGTATGAAATGCGCCATATAAATAAATTGCTTTGAACCACAATTCAAAAGCAGTCTGATTTTCATTGATTAATTTTCATTCAATTTTTTTTATTATTACTTTTGTCAGATTAAAGTTATTTCTGTGACCACTGTGGGTTTTTCTTTCATTAACAGAAAGTACCTCCAACTTTATCCACGTGTGGGCGCTATATCTTTTGGTAAATATTTTGTATTTAAAATTTTACTGGATGTGTAGGTTTTAGTGATGCATTAAAAACATTTATTTTCATGTCGTTTTTTAAAAATTATTTATTTTGCTTTTTCCACCAAGATGGTGTGTACTGGGACGGCACGGTTGACGACTTGAAAGCACATCAGCTCCACAGTTCTGAGGGTCTGGGTTCAAATCCAGCCTCCCTGTGTGCCGTTTGCATGTTCTCCCTGTGCCTGCGTCGGTTTTCTTCTGATACTCCGGTTTCCTCCCACATCCCAAAAACAAAAAGGTTCATTTAAGACTAAATTGTCCGTAGGTGTGAATGTGAGTGTGAGTGCCCTGCGATTGGCTGGCAACCATTTCATAGTGTACCCCGCCTCTCGCCCAAAGTCAGCTGAGATAGGCCCCAGGACACCCGCGACCCTAATGAGGAGAAGCGGTACGGAAAATGGATGGATGGTGTGTATTGCATTAAAAAGAGCAGGGCATGTGAGGGGGGACAGTAAAGGTGGACTATTGGGCACGAAGGGGCCGGAGAGAAGCGGGGGGACACCCGCGCCCCGAACACATGAAGGCGCTCCCCCCTCCAATTAATCTGACATCTTGATAAGTGTGGTGGTGATGATGATGGCCATATATACATTTGTTTTCATATGTATAGTATACATATAATACAACATGACAACGAGAATGATTGTATTTTTTTAAAGGGAAAGAGCCAAACTCTCTTGTTCTTCGTGAAAAATTAATTACCCCTCTTACTATACCATGAGTTAACTATGATTAATCGCAGATTTTGGAAAGCTTAGTTCATTTTGAATTTCACACACAGGCCCGATTTGTGCATGCTTTGTTAAAACAAGAAATCCTTAAATGGTACCTGTCAAATTAGTGAAGTTGGCTAAAAGATCTCAAAAAGGAACGCATCATGCCACAATACAAAGAAATTCCAGAACAAATGAGAAATAAAGTGATTGAAATCTATCAGTCTGGAAAAGGTTACAAAGCCATACCCAAGATTTTGGGACTTCAGTGAACCATGGTCCAAGCCACTAGCCAGGAATGGAGACTATTTCTAATCGTGGCAAACCTTCCCAGGAGTGATTAGCCGACCCTAATTGCTCAAAGAATGCAATGACGACCAATCAAAGAGGTCACAGAACAACCCAGAATGACGTCCAACGAACTGGGGGCTTTACTTGCCATAGTTAAGGTGCATGCTCATGACTCAACCATAAGAAACACACTGGGCAAAATAGCATTCATGGGAGACCAAGGCGAAAATCACTGCTGCCAAAAAAAAAAAAAAAACAAGAGCACAAAGGCTCGTCTCATGTTTTGCCAACATCTTCATTATCCCAAAGACAGAAATATTCTCTGGACTGGCAACACCAAAGTTGAACGTTTTGGAAGGTGTGAGGCCCATTACCTCTCTAGTAAAAATAAGACTGAATTTCGGAAACAAAAAAGAAAATAAAAAAACATCATACCAACATGGCGGCACGGTGGCCGACTGGTTACAGCGTCAGCCTCACAGTTCTGAGGAGCCGGGTTCAATCCCCGGCCCCGCCTGTGTGGAGTTTGCATGTTCTCCCCGTGCCTGCATGGGTTTTCTCCGGGCACTCCGGTTTCCTCCCACATCCCAAAAACATGCATTAATTGGAGACTCTAAATTGCCGGTAGGTGTGAATGTGAGTGCGGATGGTTGTTTGTTTCTATGTGCCCTGCGATTGGATGGCAACCAGTTCAGGGTGTACCCCGCCTCCTGCCCGATGACAGCTGGGATAGGCTCCAGCACACCCGCGACCCAAGTGAGGAGAAGTGGCTCAGAAAATGGATGGATGGATCATACCAACAGTCTAACACGGTGCAGGCAGTATGATGGTCTGGGGCTGCATAAATGCTTCAAGGCCTGGGGGACTTGCTATGATTAATTGTACTACGAATTCTGCTGTCTACCAATATATCCTGCAGGTGAACGTCTGGCCACCAGTTGATGCCTCAAGCTCAAACCGCTCTTGGGTTAAGCCACTGGACAACGACCCAAAACATACTTGCAATTAACCCTTTGAAGGCTCAAAAAAAAAAAGATTTTGGAGGGCCAAGCCAAAGTCTGGACTTAAATCCAATTTAGATGCTGTGGTATGACCTTAAATGGGCAGTTCATACTCAAAGACCCTACAACATGGATGCATTAAAACAATTCTGTGGGAAAAAGAGGGCAAAAATTCCTCCACAGCGATGCAAAAGACTAGATCACTAGAATGCTTGATTTAAATTATTGTTGCCAAAGGTGGCGCAACCAGTTAACATGTTCAGGGGGGAATTATTGATTTGTTTATTCACATAAGGAGGGATAGGTTTGGATTTTTACTCCTTAAATAAATAAAATCATTTAGAAACTCGATTTAATATTTACAGTACTTTTTTTTGAGGTAATAGCATTGGTTTAATGATCTGAAACATTTAAGTGTTATTTCTATGGGGGGGGGGGGATATGAAAATAAATCTGGTAGAGAGCAAATACTTTATACTTTTAGGTGTAATCATTTATGTTTAGCACTGTATTTAAATAATTGCTGGAATATTGCTTAAATATATCATGGTGTTTTTCAAGATTAACAGTAAACCATCAAGGATCAGTGATCTGATTGCTTGAAATGCAATGAAAGTCATGAGACCAATTTGAGGCCAAATCCAAACCACCTATGACCAACATGGCCATGAATGGTCTCTGTGGTACATCAACTTGTGAGGCTTACAATGTCTCTGGACAGTCAGTGAATCAAGAAATGGCTATGTATGTCATACTGATGGTGACATGAAGCATCTTGATGCAATGAAGCGTTGCAGCCAGATGTGTAAAATGTTCATTTCCTTAAGGTTCAAAGGTACACTAGAGCCTCCTGCTGGTCAAAGAAAATAAGACATCAATCGTGACAGACACGTGTGCCGTGGTTTCCCAAATAAAGACTGATTTTTTTTTGAAAGAGTATTTTCTTAAATCAGTCCCTTATATCAGAATCAGAATCATCTTTATTTGACAAGTATGTCCAAAAAACACACAAGGAATTTGTCTCCGGTAGTTGGAGCCGCTCTAGTACGACAACAGTCAGTCAATTGCCAGAGAACACTTTGAGACATAAAGACATTGACAAAAAACAGTCAGTGAGCAATAAAGGGTTAATAGTTATCTCGTAATGCCGGTGCATTTTTATTTATTTTTTTACAATTGTGCAAAAGATGCAGAGTCCTCGAGCACTGAGAGCAGTTCGAATGACTAATATTGCAATAGTCCGGTGCAATGACCATTGTGCAAAGGGTGCCGAGACTTCAAGGAGTGTATGCAGTTTAAAGTGACGAGTAGCGCCATAATCTGGGACAATGTTGATTGTGAAAATGTTGCAGATACTCCTCAATCAGTGTGCAAATGGAGCAGATGTTACTCTGGCATGAGTGGCCAGTATCGGTCAACAACTAATCTGCAAATAGTGCAGCGTGGCAAGACTACTACAGTGAGTGCACGAGTAATGTATAATTGGCCCCACAGAAATGTGACAACGAACTCAAGTCAAAAAAATTGCCAGCATGTTGCAATAGAATTGTAGGTTTGGTGTTTAAGAAGTTGATCGCAAGAGGGAAGAAGCTGTTGGAATGTCTGCTAGTTGTAGTTTGCATTTATCGGTAGCGCCTACCTGAGGGAAGGAGCTGGAAGAGCTGGTGACCGGGATGCGGAGGGTCCGAGAGGATTTTGCACGCTCTTGTCTTAGTTCTGGCAGCGTGCAAGTCCTCAAGGGTGTGTAGGGGGGTACCAACAATCCTTTCAGCAGTTTTGATTGTCCGTTGCAGTCGCAGTTTGTCCTTTTTTGTAGCAGCACCAAACCAGACTGTGATGGAAGAACACAGGAATGATTCGATGACCGCTGTGTAGAACTACCTCAGCAGCTCCTGTGGCAGGCCGTGCTTTCTCAGAAGCCGCAGGAAGTACATCCTCTGCTGGGCCTTTTTGAGGACGGAGTTGATGTTGGTCGCCCAATTCAGGTCCTGAGAGACTGTAATTCCCAGAAACTTGAAGGTCTCGACGGTTGACACAAGGCAGCTGGACAGCGTGAGGGGCAGCTGTGGCGAAGGATGCCTCCTGAAGTCCACGATAATCTCTACAGTCTTGAGCGTGTTCAGCTCCAGGTTGTGTTGGCCGCAACACAGCTCCGGCCACTCCACTTCCTGTCAATATGCAGACTCGTCACAGTCCTTGATGACGCCGATGACAGTGGTGTCATCTGCAAACTTGAGGAGTTTGACAGCCGGGTGCGCTGAGGTGCAGTCGTTCGTGTAGAGAGAGAAGAGCAGCGGAGAGAGGACACAACCTTGGGGCGCGCCAGTGCTGATGCTGCGTGTAGATGAGGTGGCCTCCCCCAGCCTGACCTGGTGTGTCCTGCCCGTCAGAAAGCTGTAAATCCACTGGCAGATGGCAGGTGAGACGCTGAGCTGGAGAAGCTTGGATGAAAGGAGTTCAGGGATGTGTTGAACGCTGAGCTGAAGTCCACGAACAGGATCCTCGCGTAGGTCCCTGCACTGTCGAGGTGTTCAAGGATGAAGTGCAGTCCCATGTTGACTGCATCATCCGCAGACCTGTTCGCTCGGTAGGCAAACTGCAGGGGGTCCAGCAGGGCACCTGTGACGCTCTTAAGGTGGTCCAGCACGAGTTGTTCAAAGGACTTCATGACCACAGATGTCAAGGCGACAGGCCTGTAGTCATTTAGACCCGAGATTGCAGGTTTCTTGGGGACTGGAATGATGGTGGAGAGTTTGAAACAGGATGGTATTTCGCACAGTTCCAGAGATCTATTGAAGATCTGAGTGAAGACTGGCGCGAGCTGGTCCGCGCAGACTTTGAGGCAGGATGGGGACATATGGTCTGGGCCTGCCGCTTTGTTAATATTTTGTTGTTTGAAGATGCGTCTCACATCCTGTTCGTGGATGGTAAACGCAGAATAAGAGGTGTGATTGTGGTCGGGGTGCGGCCAAATGGGCGTGGAGTGTGAAAGTGTCCTTTTCAAATCTGCAGTAGAAGGTATTCAAGTCGTTGGCTCGTGTGCTATTTTTCTCAGCTTGGGGGGATCGTCGCTTGTAATTAGTCAGCGATTGGAATGCATGCCAGACTGATTTAGAGTTGTTAGCGCGAAACTGTTTTTCCAACTTTGCTGCATAGTTCCTTTTTGCAATGTTAATTTCTTTAGTCAGCAGGTTTCTATCGCGATTATTATGACAAAACAACTCTCCATGGTGAGCAGTAAGTGAATACGTCCTGAAATAATAAATAATGTGGAATAACCAAACCTATTGAAATAGCATAACTGCATTTGCATGACGATTGTGCCGATAATATAATCAAGTAACATACATTACCCATAATTATCAATTGTTCTACCAATACCACACCAATACCAGTATCAGTGCCGATACTGTACGCCTGTATCTGTATTTGTACTCATTAAAATGTCACGTGGGCAGGAGAATGAAAATATGTAAATAAAGGTACCTGTAAGGAATTGCTCTGTGTAAGTTCTGATTTTTATCAGGTGAGAGAAAGACACTGAGTGGCTAAGGAGGTAAAGGAGGTTTGAAAACAGTTTACACCATTTATTTGAGTACAACCGACTATAAAAATATTTTCTATAGGCGCTCAATCCACAATAAAAAAAATTCTTCTGTCCAACTGATGGCTAGCTGGAAAATACGTCTTGGGCTGTTGCCGGAAGTGCTGTTGTTGCCGGAAGTCTAACCGGAAATGACGTTGCCACTATGTTGCCGCTAACCGTAACCCTAACCCCTGGAATTCCCAGGGAAATGATTTACGTCCTTAGGTAACAGACATGTCCCCAAGAGGGCCACCTTTTGAAATTTCATACACTCCGAGCACCTTTGTGTCAGAAAGATTAATTATATTCCTGTGCGAAGTACTTTTTTCTCACATCTGAGAGTGGTCGGTTTATGTCAAGAAACATATATGTTCTTATAAACAATCATAAATATATCACCTCAACTCCACTAAAGGCACATCTGGATATGTTCAGTCCTGAACCGTCACAGTGATGTCATCGTCTATCCATATAGCAACATGTAAACAGAGCACACACCTGCACCTCTACAGTTCTTCCATTAGGGGTGTATTAGTCACATTTCCAATTAGCATCCATAAGATTAGAGGCGGCTTCTTGCCATGCCGTGTTGAGCATAAAAAACAGTGTTACAAATTACAGGGGATTCCTCTACTTATGTTTATAGGAAGTCATTCTTTAGAAACAACAGTACTTTTCACACATGTATTGTGTTTTAATAGCAAATATAGCATTGTCCACTTTCAAATAAACTGATTTTTCTAGTTGACCACCTTCAAAGATATGTCTGCGCATACTCAGGCTTAACTACAGTATAATATTACATTACAATATTTAAACATTTCCATGTTCATCAACTATGGTTGGTGCTTTTTTTAGTTTCAATTACTTTCTACACATTTCACCTCATAGGCCATCTTTTTCAGTCCAAAACAATATATGTGCAACATTATACAGTCAGATTCTCTGATTCAATAACTTTAGTAACATTAGATCAAGAATTTCTACAGACCAATTAATTACATTGTGATATCATCGAAATATTGCTACGATATTGTATGCAAACAACTTCTCCTCTTTAGTTCTCACAGTATGATCATGCTATTATCAAGTTGTTGCTTTATTAAAAGTGTAAAAAAAAAAACCTTTGTATCAACACACTGTGATGGTACTCTTCATATAAAAATGGTAAAGCTCATATGCTTAAATTTTAAAAATACCCCACTTGCTTGTGAATTTATATATGTATTTCAACATTTCATGTTTACAATCTGTCAATTCATTTGAAACTTTCCCAGGGTCCTATGGCTAACCGATGACGAGTCTCCAGGGGCACGACTGAGTGTCTTTTCAGCCTTGTACTCTTGTGTTCTTATATTCCAGAGCAAATACATCATCTTAATTTTTCTAGAGGACCGTCCTCGAAGTAGTGTCTGCGCATGTGCAGTCTTGACCTATCGCTCTGTCACACTATTTAATTAGTTATTTTCATGTTCATTAGCAAATTACGGGTGATGCTTTTGTTACATTCAATGTATAACTAGTGTCATATACATTACTTCTGATGCAATTTTTCCGCTCAATTTACTCCAGTACGATATTACTACATTATTTAAACATAATAGATGAATGAGGTGTGTTATTTTACTGCTGCAGCATTTAACCCATTCTCTTGACAAGATATTACATTCGTTAAACATTTTCATATTTATCAACTAAGGCAGAAAGATTAATTATATTCCTGTGTGAAAACCCCTTTTTCCCCATGTCACCTGGGTGGTCTCGCTCGGTCAATGAAAAGACAAGACAAGGTCAAGTCACACGCTTGACTCAAGGTAAGGGATCCATTGAGTTTGTTCTAGACTTACGTTTTGGACAAGGATGTACCTCACTGAGGATTTGTGATGGACAATGTGTGTGCGCATAGTTGCATGGGTGAGTGCAACCCTCCCTCCCTTAGGATGAAAGAGAGGTCAGAGAGAGCAGCTCCCCTAGGGAGGAGGGGGCATGCTGTGACAACGCGAGAGATTGCGTGATTTCCGAAGACGAAAAACATGGCGGTGCCCCTTGCAGAGTCTTGAAAAAAAAAAAGTTCTCTTTTCACAAGTCTTTTTCAACGGCGGATGGCCGTTCTTTTCTCTTTTCCTTCGCCAGCTCTGCTAGCAGCACTAACTTGTATAGAGCCACTTTCCATCCGCGCAGCTATGTCAACGCCCGCTCGTCTGTCAGGGAGGATCCGAGCCAGCGCGTCGAGCTGCCGCTGAAGAGGAAAAAAGCTGATTCTTCCACTTCAACTGGAGGATTTACTGGATTCGACAGAGATGCAGACGAGTTTCCTCCTTTCAATCGACAAGAAATTGTCAATTGCACTTGATTTACTTCGCCAGGAGATCGCCAGACTCAGAAAGAACTTGGAATTCACGCAACAAGTGAACAAGCTAATATTAGATAATACTGCGCTTCGATCAAACATGATGTCACCGTCGGCTATCTCAGCCTTTTGTAACTGGAGACAAAGAGGAGTCTCAATACTCGTCCATAAAAGACTACTTTTTACAATAAATAGTACAGTAGCAGATCCAGAAGACCGATATATAATTATTAGTATAAGAAAAAACAAGAAAAAAAATTGGAAAATGGAATTGAGGAAACAATTAAACACCTCAGAAGAATATGCAATTAATCAGACAGATACACTTATAAAAAAAAGAACAGATTTTCTACAACAACAGTTAAGATACACTAACTTTGATTACAATAATACATTTGGAAAATTCCTTGCGAACCAACTTCAGCGCAATAAAGAAATATCATTAATTACAGCCATTCAAGATTCAAACGGCAACTCTACACAGTCACCACTAGAAATAAATGACATTTTTTACAATTTTTATAGCAGCTTATACGCATCTTCGAACAACCCAGATCAAAAAGAAATTTAAACTTTTATTAAGGATCTAAACATCCCTCAATTAAATATACAAATTAAAGACAGCCTTGATTATCCTTTAACCATCACAGAATTACATCACGCATTAAAAAAATATGCAATCGGGACGGGCGCCTGGCCCGGACGGAATTCCCGTTGTATTCATTAAACATTTTTTGCCAATAATTTACACACAACTTCTGGAAACAATCTCATCTGATTTAAGACGCTGGAATAACTTGCCTATATCATTACTGGGAAGAATAGCTCCATTAAAAATGAAAACCTTACCTCAAATAAATTATTTCTTTTCAATTATTCCATTTAAGACCACATTTAAATGGTTTCAAAACTTAGATTCTGCTGTCATAAATTTTTATTCAAAAAATAAGAAAAATAGAATCAGTCTATCCACTTTTCAGAAAAGTAAACAGGAGGGAGGCCTAAATGCTCCCAACTTTAAACACTATTATTTAGCTAACCAATTACAATACCTCATCAAATGCTTGCACCACAATGAGGAGTGTGATTCTTGGCTAGAATTGGAACACAGACAAAATCAAACCCCAAAACTCCGATTTATTTCTCCTAGTCTTAAAATGCCATAGATGCTTCAAGAATCCAATAATCGCATCCACCTTAACAGCTTGGTGGCAAAGTTTAGAATATACAGGATCTCAATTAGCACCCAGTATGCTCTCCCCAATCTGGCATAATCCATATTTTGAAATTAATAATATACCCCTTCATTTTAGTACATGGGAACAACATGGAATTAACCACCTACGACAACTATTTAACAACAATGTTTTTTGGACACGTGATTAACTGTTCCAAGAATTCCAAACAACAGGCGGAAACTTTCTTCAATAAATTAAAAGCGGCAATAAAAGAAAGAATACCAAAACTCCAGAGCACCCTCGAACTGCCGGAGTTTGTCAAGCAAATAGTGAAGCTTCTCCCGCAAAGTAAAAGAAATCTCTCAAAAGTTTATAAATTAATTTCATGTACTAAATCAATGCACTTACCAATCACCAAATGGGAAGAAGACCTTTCCATGTTTGCTGACCGTAGCCACTGGATACAGATTTGTAACAATATGTGTAGAATGACAAAAAACACAAAGCTACAGTTTATACAATATAAAGTGTACTTACTCAGTACAGTGTGTACTCAGTACATGCATAAAATGCGCTTCTCTCATTCTAATATATGCGTGCAATGCACCAAAAATACCCCCGACACCTATATTCATGCTATATGGGAATGTGCACCAATTCAATGTTTTTGGTCTTTGGTTATACAAAAACTCTTATATTTTGAACTGCAGGATTCAACTTTCCCCAAGATTGTGCATACTTGGCGATTTAAGCATAATTGACCTCCCTAATAAATATTCACAATCATTACTTGTCGCGTCAGCTACCGCTAAGAAATTTTTTTTATTAAACTGGAAAAATAAACAAGCTATTAACATCAATCAGTGGCTAAATCTCATCATAGAATATATTGCGTTTGAAAAAATATCAGCAGAACGAAAAAATCAATTACATATAGCTGGTCACCTTTCTTCAACATGCTAAATATAGACTCTTGATTCCTTTGCCTGGGTAGGGTGCCATTTGACAAGAGCAAGACTATTTTCATAAGTGTGAAAGTCCATCCATTTTCTGAGCCGCTTCTCCTCACGAGGGTCGCGGGAGTGCTGGAGCCTATCCCAGCTATCATCGGGCAGGAGGCGGGGTACACCCTGAACTGGTTGCCAGCCAATCGCAGGGCACATACAAACAACCAACCATTCGCACTCACATTCACACCTACGGGCAATTTAGAGTTTTCAATTAACCTTGCATGTTTTTGGGATGTGGGAGGAAACCCATCCAGGCACGGGAAGAATATGCAAACGTCACACAGGCGGGGCTGGGGATTGAACCCCGGTCCTCAGAACTGTGAGGCAGATGCTCTAACCAGTCGACCACCGTGTAAGAGTAAACAATGGAATTCTGTATTCTTTGTTGTCGAGGTTATTCTTATTCTATTTATTTATTTTTACACATTTTAGATCGGTTTGCATGGTGAAAGGACACATGCATGGAGTGGGGATCTTTTTCCCTTGTCCCTGTTTGCTGTTCCGGCGTCTGTGGGGCGGGACTTTTTTTCACTCCTTCCTTATCTCGGGGGTGGGGGGGGAACCACTGGGGCGACCTCCTGGTGAGTATTGGTGGTGTGATGGTGACTCGCCCATGTTCCGTGGGTGCTGGAGCGGTGCTAGCTGGGTTGTGGGGTTTGGCTTGCATGTATCCGCAGGCACACACCCCTGGGACTCTTTCACTGGGTGTGGGGCCACGCACTTTTCGCGACAAATAACTTGTGTATCCCCTCACTTATACACTCTTCCTGTGGACTTTTATAAGTTACATAGTTAATCCCACCACACTTCAGTTGTACAGCCGAGGTTCAATGGTTAAGATCATCGCCTTCCACCGTGGGGGACCTAGGTTCAAGACCCCGACTGGACCGTCCGCCAACATCCCCCAGACTCACGGCTGTGGTGTCCTTGAGCAAGACACTGATACCCACAAATGCTCCCCGGGCGCTTCAGCTGCCCACTGCTCCAGTGTGTTCCACTAATGTGTATGTGTTCACTGTGATGGGTTAAATGCAGAGAACAAATTTCGTGTGCACGCATGCATGTTCATGACCATAAAAGATGATTCTTCTTCTTCTTCAATACATTGATGCCTTGAGAGATGAATGATCTGACTTATACATGGTTTTCAAGATGCAAACCGTTGGTCGTGCTATTTTACGGCATGACATATGCAAAAACTGTAGATATGACGACATGATGATGACAGTGATAACAACCAGTGGTTTGGCAGACACTAAACAATTCTTCAAAAAAGAGGCTTTGAGTTTTTTTATTACCTCTCACTTGAAGTTTACTGTTACACTAAACATAAAACAAGAGAGTATAACATGTTGAGCATTTAAAACAACCACACAGATGTGTCTTACAAAAGAAGGTGAGGTTATTGCTGTCAAACTAAGCAAAATGCCATAGACAGGCTAACGGATTGAGTCTGTATATGAATATGAGGGTGTATGATAAACTGTATAGCACGAGCCATCAAAGCTGCTGAGAAGCCGGCCACTGACTCAGGTTGCGTACGTACGTCTGTGGAGTATCAGCATTGTAAGTAATTAACATTAATGATTTGTTCTTTGGTGGTGTTCTTCATAAGTAAGCATCTAGTAAGCTGAATAATGAAATATGCTGGCCTCTCGCAGGCTACTTATGGGAAGCAGAAAATACCTCTTTGGGGGACTTTACTCAAATAACAGGGTGACATGATAAATGTCAGGGGACAACTGTGTAGCAGAAAGTAGCTTGTGAGTAGCCAACAAGTCTATTGCATAGGTTTAAATTTGGTAAGTCCTGCCAAACAATAGTTTACGACAGCCAACTGGACGCCAGGCCCCCGCCGGCCTAGCCCAAAGAACCAAGGGTGCCCCCAAGAGGGAGATAAATGCCATAAGTACCTCATAGCTGCAGACACCATTAGAAAGCAACAAACACTTAGCAACTGGTTATATCTCATATTAAAAGAACACCAGATACCACCATTAAAAACTAACAATATATATGGTTATATTGCATGACGTGATTATATTAAAAAATATCAATAAGGATGCAGAGACACGATTATAAACCAACAACTTGGGGTAATATGATATTGAATCTGCTGTGACACAATTAGAAACTGTCATTTTAGGAAAACTTGGTTCGAGCCAATTAGGACCAGGAGGCGGGTTTAGATTAAGGTGGGCAAGTCCCTGATAGAGTGTATTTAAACGCGTGTTTCATTGTGATTGTTCAGTTCTTCGTCATCCTGGCAAATTCCTCGTTTGTTTGAGGCCTCGAATAAAAATTCAGTGATCAGCTCCAGCTTTTTGTCTATTGGTTTATTTCAAGTCTTAGTCTAAGATTACTTCTTAAAACCTTTAAGAGCTAAATTCAAATTCAAGTTCATCATTTGACCACCATCTTCTGAGGAGAAGCAGCCCGGGGTGCAGAAGGAGAGCGGATGGAGGCCGGGAACAGCGACTCACCAGAAGGGTGACACCCGAAAAAGAAAGCGGCAATTCGAGAGACAACAATTTGCCATGCCTAGCCAGGAGAGGGACAAGGAAATGGAAGTCCCAACCGGAAGTGATCAGCGTGTACTCAGACCCAAAAGGCCACCACATTCTCAAGGTAAGCAGACCTTTTATTTCTGCATAATGTGAGATCTCTTCCAGATGGGGGTTTTCCGTAAAATAGGCCTAACCTCTAAAACAACCTAGCTCTTGGAAAATTGGCCAAAATCCTACAATATTTAACAAACACAAGGGACTAAGCAGAGCTGATCACAATTGCATGTTTGTATGTCTTGTGTGTAACATGTAAAACTCCCATTTCTCCGTGCGGAACGATTGAATGAGGTGTGAATGACTGAAAGTTGCTAACCTTTATCGAACCTGTCATTGTTAATTGATAAAAGTGACTGAAGGAAAGGAATAAAACTCATCCAGTTAGAGAGCTGAACTTCTCTTTTAAGACAGTATCACATTGGAGATCAATCAGTTCCATCTGTAGCTCCCGTGGCGCTGTTTCAGGGTGTGACTGAATCTTGGATTGCAGTTTGTCAGATAAAGGTGTTTTGCTGAGCCTGCAAGCTTGATTTTAACCGCTGAGCCGTAGCCATCAGTTCCTGCATTGATTGGCTGCTAGCATAATCAGAATGCTTGGTAGAAAAGTGACAGCTGATGTTATATTCCTCTGAAACCGCAATGGTTTCTTAACAAATTAGACATACAGCCTTTGACCGGACTTCAGTGGAAAAAGTATTTAGTAGTCAATTCTATATTAAACACTAATGCAGCCCTATGGGGGGCACAAGCCAGTGCAAACTGTAGGCCGGTCCCAAGCCCGGATAAATGCAGAGGGTTGCGTCAGGAAGGGCATCCGGCTTAAAACTTTGCCAAAGAAATATGAGCGTTCATCCAAAGAATTCCATACCGGACCAGTCGTGGCCCAGGTTAACAACGTCCGCCACCGGCGCCGTTGGAAATTCAGCTACTGTGGGTCAAAGTCGAAAAAGAGGTGGAAAGCGGGTTCTTTGACAGAAAGAGAAGAGGAAAGCACAGAGCCTAGAACTGAATGTTGGGACTTTGAATGTTGGGACTATGACAGGAAAATCTCGGGGGTTGGTTGACATGATGATTAGGAGAAAGGTTGATATATTGTGTGTCCAGGAGACCAGGCGGAAAGGCAGTAAGGCTAGAAGTTTAGGGGCAGGGTTTAAATTATTTTACCATGGTGTAGATGGGAAGAGAAATGGAGTCGGGGTTATTTTTAAAAGAAGAGTTGACTAAGAATGTCTTGGAGGTGAATAGAGTATCAGATCGAGTGATGAGGCCGAAACATGAAATTGAGGGTGTTATGTATAATGCGATTAGTGGCTATGCCCCACAGGGAGGATGTGACCTAGAGGTGAAAGAGAAATTCTGGAAGGAGCTAGACAAAGTAGTTCTGAGCATCCCAGACAGAGAGAGAGTCGTGATTGGTGCAGATTATAATGGACATGTTGGTGAAGGAAATAGGGGTGATGACGAAGTGATGGGTAAGTACAGCATCCAGGAAAGGAACTTGGAGGGACAGATGGTGGTAGACTTTGCAAAAAGAATGCAAATTGTTGTAGTGAACACTTTTTTCCAGAAGAGGTAGGAACATAGGCTCTCGGTGGACGGGAGGAGCTTCCGGAAGACTGGACCACTGCAGCCAAGGTGATCAGAGAGGCAGGCAGGAGAGTACTTTGTGTATCTTCTGGCAGGAAAGCAGAGAGGAGACTTGGTGGTGGAACCTCACAGTACAGGAAATCATACAAGGAAAAAGGTTAGCTAAGAAGAAATGGGACACTGAGAGGACCGAGGAGAGGCGAAAGGACAACATTGAGATGCGACACAGGGCAAAGGTAGAGGTGGCAAAGGCCAAACAAGAGGCATATGATGACATGTATGGCAGGTTGGACACTAAAGAAGGAGAAAAGGATCTACACAGGTTGGCCAGACAGAGGGATAGGGATGGGAAGGATGTGCAGCAGGTTAGGGTGATTAAGGATTGAGATGGAAATATGTTGACTGGTGCCAGCAGTGTGCTAGCTAGATGGAAAGAATACTTGGACGAGTTGATGAATGAGGAAAATGAGAGAGAAGGGAGAGGAGAAGAAAAGTGCATTTTTTTTCTTTCACTGTGCATTGTAGACTCAACAATCACTTCCCAATCCCTTTCTTCACCTGATTAATAAATCAGCAGTCTGTGTGAACGGTTAAATACTGTTGAATGCCTGGTCTGCGAGTTTTTGAGTCACCAACCACAAATCACGACTTGCTGAGAAACAATGACTCAAAAGTAACTGTTGCTGGTTAGAAAAAGTAACTGGTCTGATTTCTCTCGTGGGGAAAGTAACACGTTACGTTACTTGTTACCCAAAATGGCGGAATTCGGGACTAACGCGTTACTTTAGTTTTACAAAGTAACGCGTTACTGGCATGACTGCTCAGCACTCACTGTTGACTTTTCTTTTCTTTAGTCCATTCATGGTTGAAGAAGGGTTCAGAGAAGTAGCAGAGTAAAAACATAACAGCCAAAGTCAAGTCAATGTATCACTGTATCTACTGCGCTACCTGGTGGAACCACTGGGCATTACAGCACAACCTGGTGGAACCACTCAGGATTACAGGACAAAGTCAAATGAATGTAGTCATGATTTTGATATGATTTGGGCGATTCTGTACCAATCCTTGGCAGGCCGGATTGAAATGATCAACAGGCCAGATGTAGCCCATGGGCCATAGTTTGGGCAGGCCGCTAGAAGAGGGCAGTGGAAGACGCGGAATGCTCCGCAGTGGGAACAGGTATCAACAAGAATAAAGTGGATGTCAGCCACCAAAAGGGGCATGAGTGGAAGAAGATGGCTCAAGTGATGAAGAAGTCCAGTTCCAGTGCCCCATAGTGACAAAAGCTCAATGCCAAACAACAGTATACGCCATGGTCCTTCTGTAACATGGTGGGCCTTGCGGACAGGTTACCTAACCTAACCAAAGGGGGTAACAAATGGATCACAGCCCTGGAAGAAAGCGCAGCAGGAGTGACACTGCCTCTGGGATACAAAGCTCTGCTGATGCATATAATTGGCAAACGTGCGGTGGGAGAGGTCCTGCAGCTGGCCGGCCTGGAAGGACTGACACGCGGGAACAGTACTGACCACATTGACTTTAATGGGCACCGTGGTGAAGTCTGGAATCAGTTGAGGCGATACTATCCGGAAAAAAGGGACCGACTAAGTTGGAACGCGAAGCACTTCGAGCAAATGAGTGCCATTCAAAATTCCTTCATACTTTCTAACGCAGATGGAGGGAAGAGACTGGCAGCGCATGGAATGCCAACAGCACTACAGAGGGCCTGTTCAAGGTCATGGTGAAAAAGGAAGTGCAGAACTGACTGGACGACATGGTGGGCCTGATGAAGATGGACTGGCCATTGTTCTCAGAACACGTCATTCATCACATTGAAAGTGTGCGCAAAGACAAACAGAAGGAAGAGGAGGCGCACAGACTAATGAATGCCAAGCTTACACAACTATAGCTGACTGAGCTGAACGCAAAACAAAAGAAAGAAAAAGCCAAGACTCAGGACCCAGTGGTCACCTTGGAGCAAGTCTCAACAAGCATAGCCGACCAGACTCCAGCCCCACCAGTATTAGCCACAGCCTTCCCTGTCGTGACTCATCCTCCACCGCCATGATGCCCGAAGCCAATGCAACAGCCTTTCAGCCAAGTGGCCGTCCCCACAGCTGCAATACCAGCCATATATGTGCATGTCAGACAGCATAAACCAAGCGCCAACCACGCGTCCAGAAGAACCTCCTATGGCAACCCTAACCAAAAAAAGATACCTGCGCCCCAGCAACCTATGATGGGAACTCTGCCCCCAGAGGCCCGCAGAACAGAAGGGCCCGACGCTCAGAGTCAAGTGAACGACCCCCACAGCAAGCTGTCCGATCCACTCAACAACAGGCTCCTGGATTGTAAAGGAATGTGCTGGTTCAATTAAATAAAACAGAGTTCCTTCACACCCATTGACGACCACCAGGGGACGAGTCCTGTAGCGACAGGAAAAACACCAGCACACACACAGGTTGCCAATGTCTCAGTCCTCTTCACAGAGTGTCACTATTTATTTATGGGGTACCACACAACTGTAGCTGCGTTTATGTCATGTTGTGACACTTCTCCTGTAGTGGCAAAGCATCTCAACAGGACCCAGCTTGCAGTGTGGTCTGCCCACTTCACGTGCACCTCTGACCTCTGGATTCCAACTTTATGTCCCTTACTTTCGCACATCCATCCATGTGTCTTTATTCTCTTGGTCTGTATTTATTATCCCGTCCCCTTCAGCCTCCAATTGGCTGCTTTAGTGCAGCTCTCCATCCCATTGTTTTGTTCATATGCCTGTAGAAAGTGGTTAGAGCAATGCTGGTGCAGTGAGTTAGTAATTACAGAGTCAATTAAGGTTGGAAGTAAACAGTAAAATCACAACCCACTGCAATATGGCCCAAAGTAAAACAAATAGTAAAAACATACAACATAAAGTAAAAGCATTGTAAAACAATCAACATCAAAAAATAAAAACATGAATTATAAAACATTCACACTATTTAATAAAACCATGCTTCCACCTCGTGAAGAAAATCCTCCAATGGTACGCACCAATACCACTTCACCCACTTGACATAACTTCCAAGTAGGATCCACGTAAGCCGTGTGCAGATACAACAAGGGCATTTTAGGCAGAGCCTGTCCTACATAATGGGGCACCCTCTGCAAGATTTTTAATGGCAATAATAATCCTTCCTGTGATGTTGAAAAGTTGAGAAATGTTCATACCACATGACTCACTTCTGCTGGAATATGTCTCGAATTTTTTCCTGTAAAAGTCATAGTCAAAATAATCACAACACCATAGTCAACGTGGTCTTGCGGGGTTATTACTCCTCCATCACATGAACTGTACAATAACATGTTTATTATAAATGGCAGATGTATTTATCAAGAAAAACCCATCTGGAAAGAACGTGAGATGGAGTTGCTGTTAACACATGCCAGGTTGTGCATGAATATGATTTAAACCTTAAAGAAATTTTAACCATTAATCATGTGATAAAATGAATACTATTCTAATAGATGTGATAATTCACAATTTATACATATATACATAGATATACATACACACATCCTTTTTCTACACCACTTATCCTCACTAGGGTAGGCAGGTATGCTGGAGCCTATCCCAGCTAACTGCGGGCGAAAGGTGGGGTACTACCTGAACTGGTTGCTAGCCAATTGCAGGGCACATATAAACAAACAATCATTCACATTCACTGTATTTCTATATAGAATAATGTAAGTTGAATCAATCATGTATCAGTTTATACCACTTATTAGATAAAAATGCCTTGTTTGGTTATCTGCCTTATGGTTGTGGAGAGACAGAAATTTTATATATATATATATATATATATATATATTTTATTATTATTATTTTTTTAAACAATCAAAGCTACACAGTAGATGGTTTCCCAGGAAACTTTACAAGTAACAAATACTGTACTTACCACAGAGATACAACAAAATGTAGCAATTGTTTTTATTCACTAGTCAGTGATATGACAGTGGTATGACAAGAAAATTCAGCAAATCACCAAATCATTTGTAAATCCACTAAATATTAGTTTTATTATTAATACAATTGTAATTAATTTCCGAACGTGTTCTGTACAATGTACATTGATTAAAGAGTTGCACACTAGGCTCTCACAGCACCATATATATATATATATATAATTCTTTAACTTAGTTTAGATAAATATAACTGCAGACCACTGTGCAACACCAGATATCCAGATCTATATTTTATGATAACACTGTAGCAACTCGGGAGCGACATTTATAATTAAGAAAAAAAAATAAAAAATAAACACGGGTCATGTATTACAAATACCTTGAAGTGAAGCACACAAACTTGTTGCTGGTAACAACTGATTATCATGCATCTTGAGTACAAGTCTCTTTATTGTGTAGCACTTGAGCAGGGGTCAATGGTTAAGGTTCAAATTATAAATGTGTTTTGTTTTTTTGGTGATAGTCAATGAATGATATCCGCATTTGTAAAAATGTTTTGTTATATTAACAAACCACATCCGTTCATACATCAAACCATTTTCTACATTATTCTATGTTATATAATCAGGTTATACATACATAACATGTGATTGTCTCATTTTGCATGCGCATATTAGAAACAACTTCACATGCTACATCCATTTGCCAATTATTGTCAGCCTGTGATATAGTATCTGCATCAATTTTGATCAACTAAATAAAAAAAAAATATATATATATTTCACACAACCAAAAAGTTTAAGAAATCAAACACTATTACCAATCAATCAGTTTTACAACCTTTTCAGCTCATGCTGGTTGTTTAACGGTCGTCGTTCCTGTGCTACCATGAATATCATCAGTATTCCTAATGATAAAATGAAAGCAAATTGTATGCATCATTCCACGAATTCTTTAAGACAAAAAAAGGAAAGCAAAACGAAAAAACAAAAACAAAAACACCACTCTGTACCCAAACCCCCCTCTAGATAACTGAAAACGTTAACCTGACCAGGGCTGGCAGTGAGGGCATGCTTAAGCTCCTCCTCATCTCCGGCGTCCTTTCTCCTTATTTTTACGAGCAGGGGTCTTGATCGGCATACTGGCAGATCCGTTCTCCAGTGGCACTGGGGATGAAGCTATTGGCGGAGATGTGGGAGTAAAAAGTCCTGGTTCTCCATCAATATTTGACTTGAAAGGCCCAGCAGGGGAAAATTTGAGAGGACTGTAAAGAAAAAAGGGACATGTTAAAAGAAAAGAGATATGATTTCGCATTAGAGTTAAACTGCAATGTTATGATTATGGTGTATACTGTACATGTATACAGAAATTCTATAACAAGAAACTTGTGTGGTTTGACACAATTGATGTCCAAGTTGTTGATGTATAAAGACACAAGATACTGTTGACAATAGCTATGAGAGGGTGGGGAAAAAAAGGAGAAAATTGGCCTATTTTACATCTTACATTCTGTATATAGACTGTAAATTTTGAAGAGAATAAAGAGCCTTTGTGGTGGAAGGAGGACATTCGGGAAAATGTACAAAAAGGAAGCTGCAAAGAAGAAAATTGAAGACAGCAGACAGGAGTGCAGTAGGAGGTGAGGATGGGAGGTGGCAAAGGCCCAAAAAAATGTATGATAGTTATTCGAGAGGTTGTACAACCCCAATGAAGTTGGGACATTGTGTTAAATATAAATAAAAACAGAATACAATGATTTTCAAATCATGTTCGACCTATATTTAATTGAATACACTAAAAAGACAAGATATTTAATGTTCAAACTGATAAACTTTATTGTTTTTAGCAAATAATCATTAACTTAGAATTTTATGGCTGCAACAAGTTCCAAAAAAGCTGGTACAGGGTCATGTTTACCACTGTGTTACATCACCTTTTCTTTTAACAACATTCAATAAACGTTTGGGAACTGAGGACACTAATTGTTGAAGCTTTGTAGGTGGAATTCTTTCCCATTCTTGTTTGATGTACAGCTTCAGCTGTTCAACAGTCCGGGTTCTCCGTTGTCATATTTTACGCTTCATAATGCGCCACACATTTTCAATGAGAGACAGGTCTGGACTGCAGGCAGGCCAGTCTAGTATCCGCACTCTTTTACTACAAAGCCACGCTGTTGTAACATGTGCAGAATGTGGTTTGGCATTGTCTTGCTGAAATAAGCAGGGGCGTCCATGAAAAAGACGTTGCTTGGATGGCAGCATATGTTCTCCAAAACCTCTATGTTCCTTTCAGCATTAATGGTGCCTTCACAAATGTGTAAGTTACCCATGCCATTGGCACCAACACAGCCCCATACCATCACAGATGCTGGCTTTTGGACTTTGCATCCATAGCAGTCCGGATGGTTCTTTTCCTCTTTGGCCTGGAGGACACAACGTCCACAATTTCCAAAAACAATTTGAAATGTGGACTCGTCGGACTACAGAACACTTTCCCACTTTGCATCAGTCCATCTTAGATGAGCTCGGGCCCAGAGAAGCCGGCGGCATTTCTGGGTGTTGTTGATAAATGGCTTTTGCTTTGCTTAGTAGAGTTTCAAGTTCCACTTACGGATGTAGCGCCGAACTGTATTTACTGACATTGGTTTTCTGAAGTCAGTAGAAGGATGCTGGAAAAGGAGCTGCCAGGTAGGAAGGAGGCAAAGAGGAGATTTGCTGATGTGGTGAGGGAAGACTTGTAAGTAGCTGGAGTTAGTGCAGAAGATGCAGAGGACAGGAAAATATGGAAGAAAATATTTGTGTGTGGCAATAGGGTTAAGCCGAAAGTGAAAGAAGATATGGTAAAATTTGGTATATGAGGGTATCGGTATATCAGCTGCACCCAATAAACTGTCTATGGCGTTTCTCATTGTACAGTATATAGGCATTAAGCGACACTTTGTTGAAAGTACTTACAGTAAATACACGATGACAAATAAAAGAGGAAAGTAAGAACACTTTTCCTCTCATTCAGATAACTGAATTATCTGCAGAACTAAACACGGGACATTTAGAGAGGGCAGAATAAATACAAATATGAGAGAAAAAAAACTGCCAACCTTAAAATATTCGCAACAAAAATAATACCTTGTGTTTTCAGCATGATGAGGGTGTGCACTTAAACAAAGCAGATCTGTATTCCGAACCAAATACTTAATGTGTGTGGATTTATTTAAAAAACCCAAACAATTAACTCTTCAAAATTGAGGAGTTAATTTTGAAGAGTTAATTGTGGTTACTTTTCATGAATCTAAAAATTCATGAAAAGTAACCACGATTTCGGTGAGTTAAAGAGAAGCTAAGAGCAGACGAGAATGTGATGCTTCCGGGATCGGGAAAAGCCACAAATAAGCTGCATCTTTATTTCAGGGGGTAAAGTTGTGGCTTGTGTACGTGCGTTACCTGTTGGGTGTCCGTGGGCTAATGTTGTGTCGTCGAACAGGTCGCATTCGGGGTTCAAAGGAGAAACCTTCCTTTAAACTGTCCAGGACTGAAGGAGCCACATAGGTGAAACCCTAAAGGAAGGACA
Organism: Phyllopteryx taeniolatus; assembly: GCF_024500385.1. Classification (NCBI taxonomy): domain Eukaryota; kingdom Metazoa; phylum Chordata; class Actinopteri; order Syngnathiformes; family Syngnathidae; genus Phyllopteryx; species Phyllopteryx taeniolatus. Next base: position 4,328,177 of record NC_084505.1, on the reverse strand, counting down.
TTTTCACTTCTCACACAGAGGTTTGCCAATTACAAGATATTGTGATTGTGCGATAACAGTTGGTTCCAAAAAATCGGTGGTTGTAGTTCTGTGTTTTTTCAACTTATTGAAGACAATTTTGCATCACTGAATCCGATGACATCCGTTTCTCTTGTTCAGGTCATGTTTTTATGCCAAGTTAACAGTTTATTAATCAAATGTTACAAACTTTTCTTACTGTAAATTCAGTTATAGACACTAAAAATAAGTACCTGTAGACTGAATGTTATGTCATCATTGATCAAAATTCAGGGCATGAAGCTCTGTTTATTTGAAACTCTAAAGCGAAAATACCTGTATACAGAAATGTGGCCGCAGTTAAAAAAAAGTTGACCTGATTGAGCAAAACCAATGAGATATATGGATTCAGCACATAAAAAAATTTCCTAAATCAGCTGGAAAATGTTAGATACATTTGTTGTTAGGTGGCAGCAATGCACTTAAACATGCAAACACAAACATGAAGAAGCAACGTGACGTTATGTGGAACAAATACAACATGGTCATCTGTACATAAAGCGAATCAAAACAGAAATACAAGACCATTTCTTGAGAATGCCACACTGTGCAAACCCAACTGTCCGGAACTGTTAGCTCAGACAGCGACGGCCGGCCCACTGTCAAACTATTTGCATGATATCTCACACAACAATGCTCGCTAGTAGCTGCTAATGCTAATGTAAACCCCCATGAACACTCTCATCGGCAAACTACTTCTCCTCCATGCTGGCGTTAGTCTCATGGAGTAGCGAAAAGTATAGATAATAAAATCGATCCCCTTTTTCCATATCGAGTATTAATAAAATATCGATCGAATCGAACTTCTTAATATATCGCCCAGCAATAGTTGCTCAGCAGCGTCTTCAGCAGGGAAGCCTACACTTCCCGCTACCCAACCACTTTGTTTAGGATGTCTCTCCAATGTGTCCTGGGTCGTCCTCAGGGGCCTCCTCCCGGTAGGACGTGCCCGAACACCACACCAGGGAGGTATCCAGGAAGCATCCGAACCAGATGCCTGAGCCACCTTATCTGGTATCCTCTTAGCCGTTCCTACATGACTAAGCTACTCACCCCATCTACCCTGCGGAGGAAACTCATTTCAGCCACTTGTATCTGCGATCTCGTTCTTTCGGTCATGACCCACAGCTCATGACCATCGGTGAGGGTAGGAACGTAGATTTACATCTTCTATTTCCCTGTATTTGCATCTATATCTGATACACAAGTCAAGAGGACAGCACTTTACAGAAGATTTCAGGAACAGACGTGGAGAGGCTACATCAGAAGGTGCAAACCACTCATTTGCAAGAGGGAAGGAAGGATAGACTGCAATTTGCCAAAAAGTACAGAGCCAAATCTAAAAAAAAGTGTGTGAGAAAGATTTATGGACTGACGAGAAGTATTTTATTTACCACAGTGATGGAAAGACTTAAGTTTATCACTTTTCCAGCTAGTTTTGTCAATATAGTCATGGATCAAACTAGCAGCTACTTTATCTTATACTCAAGTTCATATACAGCAGGGACTCCTGTAGGTCCCCCAACTACTTCACTAGACAGCTCTTTTAGCCACGGCCAGAAAATCAGGAACAGACAAATTGTTAAAAGTGGTTTAATGCTACAGCTCTACAATTCTGTACTACATAGGTCATTTACTATTTTCAGCAATTATCTTCAACCATGTTTAATGTATTTAAAAATACATTTATTAATTTACATGACAGGGACTTGAATCTATTTTAAATCTATTCCTAGTCTGTTCCATAACTTTTGCTCATCGAAAAAGTGGTCATTATGTTGTGCATCATATCCAGTTCTAAATACCTGGAAATAAAGCTGAAATGTTCATAAATTGATCTAGCGTTGTACTAAAAAAAATAAACACGACATAACTTTTTAGAATTTTAAGTAATCCATCACATCATATTTTTAGCTTTGATTTAATGAAAACGGTTCATTTAGTGCATTGATGTCAAACTCAAGGCCAGGGGGCCAGATGCGGCCCACCACATCATTTTATGTGGCCCGCGAAAGCAAATCATGCTCTTCAACTTCCGTGATTTTTTGCTAAAATCTGTACCCAAATTGTCATCATAATAAACAATAATGTTGAGAAATTGCTTTTTTCTGTTACCAAACCCTTCTTCTACAGTAATTTAAACAATACTTGAACAAACTATTATCCTTGTCTTCTGATTTGAAAAACTAATTATCCCTCAATTTGTTTGTTGCCAACTTTCTGTCGAGTCAATCGCCAAACCAAGACTTCCAAACGTCATGTGGGCTTCAGGTGAGCTCAAGAATAATGCACCGAGAGATTCATGGAATGGGTTTCCATGGCCGAGCATCTGCATCCAAGCCATACATCACCAAGTGCAATGCAAAGCGTCTGATAACCTTGTAAAGCACACCGCCGCTGGACTATAGAGCAGTAGAGATCCATTCTCTGGAGTGACAAATCATGTTTCTACATCGGGCAATCTGATGGACGTGTCCGGTTTGGCGGTTGCCAGGAGTTCGGGACTTGTCTGACTGCATTGTGCCAAGTGTAAAGTTTGGTGGAGGGGGGGGATTATGGTGTGCAGTGCTTTTCAGGGGCTGGGCTGGGCCCCTTAGTTCCAGTGAAAGGAACTGAATCCTTCAGCATACCAAGAGATTTTGGACACGCTCCAACTTTGTGGTAACAGTTTGGAGCTGGCCCCTTCCTTTTCCAACATGACTGTGCACCAGTGCACAAAGCAAGGTCCATAAAGACAAGGAAGTCAGTCTGGTGTGGATGAAGTTGACTGGCCTGTCCTGACCTCAACCCGATATAACACCTTTGGGATGAATTAGAGCAGAGACTGAGAGCCAGGCCTTCTCGTCCAACATCAGGGTGTGACCTCACAAATGTGCTTCTGGAAGAATGGTCAGATATTCCCATAAACACACTCCTAAACCTTGCGGACAACCTTCCCAGAAGATTTGAAGCGGTTATAGCTGCAAAGGATGGACCGACGTCATATTGAATCCTATGGATTAGTAATGGGATATCACATAAATACATCTGTGAGTCAAGGTAGCTCAATGAAAACTTTTGGCAATATAGAGACCCTTTCCAAAATATTTGAATATCATGAAAAGGTTTATTTCCACAATTCCATTCAAAAATGTAACTTTCAGAGATTATAGATTCATGGCCCACAAATTACACAATTTCAAGTATTTATTTGTTCATTTTTACATAATTTGGGCTTCCAGCTCTTAAAACCTACGAAATCAGGAATTCAAAAATTAGAATACTGTGAAGAAATCAGCCCAGATTTTGCAGGCCATAAATGTTTTAAACTGAGTGTCTCACACTAATCATTTACTAAACTCAAAGCACCTCCACAGGTTTCCCCAGTGTCATTAAATTGCTTCAGTTTGGTTCAATTGTCTCAGTTGGGTTCAATATGGGGAAGACTGCAGACTTGACAACTGGCCAGAAGACTATCATTGAAACCCTGCATAGGATGGGTAAGCCACAAAGGTCAATGCCAAGGAGGCTGAGTACTGTGTCCAAGCATATCAATGGAAAGTCTACTGGAAGGACAAAATTTGGCAGGAGAATATGCACGAGCAAAAGAGACGACCATGGGCTTCGGCGGATTATCAAACAGAGATTCATGAATCTAGCAGCTATCCAGAAAGAGTGGAATGAGCCGCGAGTCACATCTTAAAAAACCACCACATTCAGACGCATACGGGAGATGGGCTCCAACTGACGGGTTCCTCGGGTCAAGCCACTTCTGAGCCTGAGCCAACGTAGGAAGCGTCTCAACTGGGCAACAAGGAGTAGAAGGATTGTACTGTTGGTCAGTGGTCCAAGGTCCTCTTTTCTGATGAAAGTGTGCCATTCATTTGGGAATAAAGGTCCATGGGTTTGGAGGAAGACGGGTGAAGAACAGAACCCAAGCGGCTTGGGGTCCAGTGTGAAATATCCACAGTCAGTCATGATTTGGGGTGCAATGTCCAGTGCAGGTGTTTGTAAACTCTGCTTTCTTAAATCCAAGGTCACCGCAACAGTCTACCAGAATGTTTGAGGACTTCATGATTCCTTCTGCTGAGGATGTGTATGGAGATGCAGATTTAATCTTCCAGCAGGAAGCGACCCCTGCCTATACCGCCAGAAGCACCAAAACCTGGTTGGATGCCTATGCCATCACTGTGCTTGACTGGCCAGCCAATTCGACGAATCTAAACCGCATTGAGAATCTATGGGGTATTATCAAGAGGAAGACGAGGGGCACCGGACCCAAAAACAAAGAAGAACTGACAGCAAGCATCAAGGAAATCTGGGCTTCCATAACTCCCAGGCAATGCCACAGGCTGATTGCCTCAATACCATGTGGCATCGAGGCAGTGATTAAAGCAAAGGGATTCCCAACCCAGTATTGAAGATTAACATATAATTTTGAAAGTACCATATTTTGATTGATTTAATGTGACCCTCACTTCTTTCTCTCTTTTTCTACAAAAACTGAGAAGTAAATGGCGATTTCTTTATAGCATTAACATTTTTGGAATTCCTGATTTTGTGGGTTTTATGAGCTGGAAGCCCAAATTATGTAAAAATAATAATTTTAAAAAAAAAAGTTCCCGGCTACCGTCTACATGGCCTGCTGTCTCTGGACAATAGTGCGTCGGATTCGAAGGCTGAATATTACATCTGTAACCTTACCAAAATCCTAACTTTATACATTTTTCTTACCAATGTCAACGTTGCTCCTTCCGTACAAGTCCATAATGCACATGAAAATCACATTCAATTAAAGAAAATCCTTTGGTCAAACTGAAATATTTCAGTTCGTTGCCAAGCTGTAAATTTAAATTACATTAAGGTAAAATAATAATAATAATAATAAATAAATACAAATTACTGTATACTACAATAATATGACATACTAATACATTCTGCCCAAAGGCTAAGGCTTATTAAGCCTTGCTTTTTCTCATTTTCTACTATGGCAGTTCAAATTTAGTCTACTGTATTTAAAGATAACCATAAAGAATGATCAAGTGCTGACCAGTAAATGATTTTAGAAAAATATTTGACACTTTTCTATATATGTATAAATAGCAATGCCCTACTTGGTCATCTCAGTAATTTTTCCAATCCCTCATTACTCACAGCAAAGGTGAGCTCTTCACTCTGGCCAAGTGATGTATCATCTGGACTGTCCACTGGTGTCTGTCTGGTAAACCTTGTGTCAAACTGGCTCACATCTTCATCTGACTGCTACATGGACAAAGAAATATGTTAATACAAAGGCAACAATTCCATTCAAGAAAATAAATAACGGTGAAGAGTGAATTACTAGATTAAGGATGTGAAGTTAATTAGCTATGACAAGAGTCAGATGTCAAATGTTTTACCAGCTGTGGCTTGTATGGTGGCTCAACTCTCTTATTCACCAGGTCATCCCAGTTGATTTGCTTGAAGAATGGGTGTCCCTGGAGTAAAAAAAAAAATAAAAAAAATAAAAAAATCCAAAAGCAGCATGAACCACACTTCACATTGCTCTACAAAAAAATCATCTCTGACTCCTTCCATGTTTATGTTGGCTGTTATATGCATTCAGCATAATACCCCTTTAATGTTCCGTTTTTTTTGTTGGGGTGAGTGTTCAAACATAATTAAATCATGACTGCTACAATGATGGATAAGCCTGCGTGATTGAATGGGGTTCGAACTGCTTAGAGTTCTGTGGAAATTAATTTTTGCTGTGTTAAATAGTTAACACTTGTTTATACAGTTCAGGAGTGAATTTAGGTTTTGAGAATTTTTATGAACAAGCAAAAAAATGTGAAAATAATTCCTAGATCTAAAGTTTTAATTTAGATTTAATTTTAAACTGTAATAAGATTTTTTTTTTTCAGTTCCAAATACCTGTGATTTAAACGTTTTGTGCCTTTTACAGACAATCACAGTGATCAGTTATAATGCACATACCGTATTGAATTTGATATGGATATCACAAAAACAATGAACAAACCAGAGGCATTGCTTTAAGTGTTTTAGCACAACTGCTAATCCGCAACACTTGTCTATAGATGTAGATGATAAACTGAAGCAAAATGCATATTTTTCATCAAGAAATCCAAGATTGTTCTTAATGTTTTGTAAAAAGACAGTTGACTCAATTGACGAAATAGAGCAAGAAATGTTTTCCTGATTTACTTGTATTGATTTTCATTAAAATGAAGGAAAAACACCAACTTATTGTTATTTATATTAATTGTTTACATTAATTGATTTTCCTGGTTCGACCTACGTTAGGCTGTATGTGGCCCCTGAACTATACAACGTGCTTAACACCACTGCCCAAGTAACAATGCCAGTTACTTTGATATCAGCACAGTCTGCTTTACTGGAGCCAAGCCTTTGGGTTGGATTCTTCTTCAAAAGCTGGAGACAGAAGAAGACAAATCAAATTCAAGGTGGGATAATGACATACAGTATATTTCGGTTTATGATTAAAATCAACCCAGGACAACAGTTGTATAAATTCAATTTTGCCACTGACAAAAAAATGTGCCGCTTGTCTCACTGTAATTCACACATTTTTTTGACAAATAGTGTGAATAAGACTGTAAACTTCTGCCAGCTTTGTAATGCAGAATTCCATAAGATGGAGCACTGTAGGCACCGGATGACAAACTACAAAATATGGAAAAATATGCTTTAACGTTTAGAATTGTACTATCCAGTATATTCTAATACGTCAACTTTAGTTGTCAAGACTTTGTCGAGAATGTAACATGGATTCACTTGGTGGATTTGAAAAAGAGGTGATGAAGTAATTTCCCTCTGCAAATAATTTAGATGTTTAGCAATGTTAATTAGGTTCCCTGAGTTTTGATTAAAGAAGGGTGGCTCAAGTAAATTGACTGATTGTTCTAGTATGCAAGTTACCGAAGGGAGAACAAGCCCAAAGTTACAGTAATTTGCTAGCACAAAAATACATTTTGGACTGCTGGAAATCAATTACCACATACCAAACATTATTTCTCGGTTTGATTAAAATTGTTTAGATGAGTGAAAAAGGACGTTTCTTGGGGGTTCCCCCTCAGTATTGTTCTGACAATTATAGCGGCTGAAATAAGTATTTAACACATAACCATTTTTCTTACTAAATATATTTCCAAAGGTGCAGTTGACATGAAATTATCACCAGATGTTGGGAACAACCCAAGAAATCCATGCATACAAAGAAAGTCGAACACATAAGATCAGAAACTGTTTGTAATAATGTGAAATGACACAGGGAAAAAGTATTGAACACATGAAGAAAACGAGGTGCAAAAAGGCACGGAAAGCCAAGACAACACCGAAAAACTATCAATAATCAAACAGCAATCCAGCCCCTTGTCAGTGCAAATGAATATCAGCTGGTTCAGTCCTAATTGATGGCCTACAAAAAGGTCTCATTGCAAAGGTGTGAGTCAAGACATATCTCATGATGGGTAAGAGCAAAGAGCTGTCTCAAGACCATCGCAAAGTAATTGCTGGAAAACATAACGATGGCATTGGTTACAGGAGCATATCTAAGCTTCTCAAGGTTCCAGTGAGCATGGTTGGGGCCATAATACGCAAGTGGAAAGCCAATCAAACCACCATCAATTTGCCTCGATCAGGTCCTTCTCGCAAGATTTCTGACAGAGGAGTGCAAAGAATAATCAGAAGAGTTGTCCAAGAGCCAAGGACCACCAGTGGAAACCTTCAAAAAGACCTGGAATTAGCACGTACTGTTGTCACAAGGAAAAAAAGTGAGTAATGTACTCCGCCGCCATGGCCTGTTTGCATGCTCACCACACAAGACCCCTTTGCTGAAAAAAAAGCATGTCAAACCTCATTTAAAGTTTGCTGAACTAAACTTGGACAAGGCAGTTAAATAGTGAGAGAATATAGTCTGGTCTGACGAGAGCAAAATTAAACTGTTTGGATGCCAAAATGCACACCACCTTTGGGGGGAAATGGCACTGCACATCACCCTAAAAACACCATACCAATAGTGAAGTTCGGAGGTGGGAACAGGATGGTGTCGGGCTGCTTTTCAGCAAATGGTACTGGTAACCTTCACATTGTTGAAGGAAGGAAGAATGGGCAAATCTCCCGAAACATTCTTGACTAAAATCTGCTGCCATCGACAATGATGAAAATGAAACGAGGGTGGACATTTCATCAGGATAATGATCCAAAACATACTGCCAAAAAACCTCTCAATTGGTTTCAAAGAACAAAAATAAAGCTGCTAGAATGGCACGGCCAATCACCTGACTTGAATCCAATCAAAAATCTATAGAAAGAACTGAAACGCAAGGTCCATAAAAGAAGCTCACGGAACCCCTCAAGATTTGAAGACTGCTTGTGTGGAGGAATGGGCCAAAATCACACCAGAGCAATGCATGCAACTAGTTTTTCCATAAAGGAGGCGTCTTGAACCTGTCATTGCAAACAAAGGCTTTTGTACAAAGTATTAAATAAATACCAGTTGGCAGGTTTAATACTTTTTCCCTGTGTCATTTCACATTATCACACATAACTTAATTTCTGAGCTTATTTGTTCTACTTTCTTTGTATGTATGGATTACTTGGGTTTTTCCCAACATCTGGTGAAATTCTCAAGTCACTAGCACCTTTGGAAATACATTTAGTGAGAAAAAAGGTGACGTTAAATACTTATTTCAGCCGCTGTATGTAAATTACTGCCTCTCTCTATGTATGAGAACAACCCACCAACGTGGCATCTGTGTGTTACAGACCTTCTTGATGAGATCCTTGGCATCGATGGTCAGATACTGAGGCAGGTTAAGTTTACATTTTAAGATCTTATCAATGGTCTTTTTTCTGTTTTCCGCTGTGAACGGTGGCTAGGGAAAAGGACAGGGAGAGGGTAGTTAAATGTGTGACGTCGAAGCATATCTACTGTAGTAATCAACATCATAGTAAATCAAGGCAAACATCACTATCCTGTCTCAGCCAATAAATAGAAGTTGGTGCTTCGCAAGATAATGTACCAAAGAATTAAGTTCCCACCCCCCCCAAAAAAATAAATAAATAAAGTACTGTATAGGTATACCACATTCAAAGAGGTACAGTGTTGGCAGATGTAGTATTTGTACAAATATTTTGGCAGACATCCAAAATTCCCCAGCTGTACGACAATGTGAGCCTCTTGTATCAATTTGTAGTCCTATTCACTCAGTGACTATTATGTTGAATAAGACAATTAAAATCAACCCAGGACAGCAACTGCCTTAATTCTATTTTGCCATTTACAAGAAATTTTGTCTGCATTTTCTCAATGTAATTCACACTTCTGTTTGACACCGAGAGTGAATAAGGGTGTAAACTTCTATTTCACTAGTTAGTTGCCATAATCACTCAGTTACTATTATGTTGTACAGTATACACTTGTCCTAACTAACATACACAAATATTAATAAGAGGAAATCATTCAAGGCGGCAGTAGAGTATTTCTTCTATAAAACTATCACTGAGCAGGAGGATTGGGAGTACAGAATGAAGGCTGCTTCTTTTCGAGGAAAGGCAGAGATTTGACCACTGACCAACACAAAATGTAAACAGTAACTGTGCTGAAACAGAACATACAAGTCAGGTATAACAGGTTGACAAAAGGACATGAAATCACTGACAAAAGTAAATACCAAATGTGTCGGAGACTGTCATATATTTCAAATGCTTTTTAGTCATTTTAAAGTTTAATACTGTATTTACAAGTAAAAATTCAAATGCTTTTTCGTCATTTTAAAGTTTAATACGGCACGGTGAACGACTGGTTAGAGCGTCAGCCTCACAGTTCTGAGGACCGGGGTTCAATCCCCGGCCCCGCCTGTGTGGAGTTTGCATGTTCTCCCCGTGCCTGCATGGGTTTTCTCCGGGCACTCCGGTTTCCTCCCACATCCCAAAAACATGCATTAATTGGAGACATCATATCTGTATTCGTACAATTTTAGTATATTAGTTGTTTTTTTTGGTATAATTTTCATGGGACTTGACTACTGAACTATGAGATAATGTCCCAGATACATCCCTCTAATCCTTATTTTGAAAAATGTCCTATGTAGTGAAAGGCTAGAGCTCCTGAAACGCTTCTGTTAATAAAAACATCTATGCATTCTTTTGATTACATGTACGATAAAATCCCTTGAAATACAATTTAACATACATACATTCATAGTGGGCGGAACGGTGAACGACTAGTTAGCACATTTGCCTCACACTTCTGAGGAACGGAGTTCAAATCCCAGCCCCGCCTGTGTGGAGTTTGCATGTTCTCCCCGTGCCTGTGTGGGTTTTCTCCGGGTACTCCGGTTTCCTCCCACATCCCAAAAAACATGCATGGTAGGTTGACTGAATTGCCCATAGGTGTGAATTTGAGTGCGAATGGTTGTTTGTTTGTATGTGCCCTGCGATTGGCTGGCGACCAGTTAAGGGTGTACCCCGCCTCTTGTCCGAAGATAGCTGGGATCGCCCACGACCCAAGTAAGGATAAGCAGTACAGAAAATGGATGGACATTCATAGTGCAATACATTTTGAGCTTCTGGTACCGCACTTTTCCTTTTTACTATTTCGGCTATGGCAACAATGTAAATGTACCTTTACAACTTTCAACCGGTGTCATACATCCATTTTCTATGTTGCTTGCTTAGGTTTGTGGGTAAATGGAGCCTATGCCAGTGGACTTCGGATGCGAGACAGGGTAGACCCTGGGCTGTTTGCCAGTCAATCATAGACAAGCTGGAAATTCAACCTTTATTCAACCCAATTTATTCTTACCAATTTACAATAAAACCATTTACTGCGTATCCTGTTTCAGGTCACTATAACGTGGATGGAGCATCAGTCAGCCGCAGACCAATTGTGAATTGGATCTGCTGGGGAAAAAAAAGTCTGCGTTCCGAACCTCGACACTGCGAGCGACAGTTCAAGAAAATCAAACCAATGACACTGCTATCAGTGACTGTATGATAGGTACATCACACAGTTGTCTGTTACCATGTTATAGTTCTGACTCAGTTAACCCTCTCAAACAGTTTTCATCTTACCGATCCAGTCATCATGTCGTACATCAGGGCCCCAAGACTCCACCAGTCTACTGCTCTGTTATGGCCTGACCTTGTCAGAATCTCAGGGGCCCTGAAAAAGAGTAAGACACAAAGAGAGTGGAAAAACCATACAACTGGTTCCTCCCAAAAACAGAACCTCTAAGAGACATGGCACAGAAAGAAAAAGGTAAGGCCACACTATACTATAGACTGTTTGTATAAATAAGTGGAATGGGTATCTTGGAATGTGTGTAGTATTTAAGTTAACATGAATTTAAATGTACCTGGATAATTTTGAACAAACCCTCATCCCGAAAAATCTTCAATGTTTAAAAGTTCTGTCATTTTATTTATTATATATATCAAAAGCCGCAATGAGGTCCAACAAGACCAGAATTGACACCTTTCCCGGGTCAGTATTCAACCTTATATCAGTTAGCACTTGGATAAGAGCAGATTCTGTACTGTGATGAGTTTGGAAACCTGATTAAATTTGTCAAAAAGTCCACTTAAGTTCAAGAAATTGCTGAGTTGATTAAAAATTACTGTCACAACAATCTTGGCTATGAAGGAGATTTGAGATGGGTCGATAACTTGCTAACATGGAAGCGTCCAGCATTCTATTTTTTAGCAGAGGCTTAATGGTACCTACTTAAGAGTTTTAGGAAACTCGCCTAAGTGAGCAATTGATTATTTGCTCCAAATCAGCTAACACAGACTTCACAATAGCTTTGAAAAAGTCAGATGGTATTGAGTCAAGACAGCTCGTTGATGGTTTCAGCCGGTGAACCGTTTTTTCTACAGTTTTTTGGTCAACTATCAAATTCTGATATGGTAATATAGTTTTTCCTGGATGGCTTCAGATGTAGTATCGTTTTATCATTTTGCTGATATTTAACCTGATGGATTGTATTTTTTCACTAAAATAAGCAAATTGATTGCATTTATCTGCTGTTAGGAGTTCTGGAGCTATCTGATTCAGGGGGGATTGCGAGCTTGTCAACCACAGCAAACGGAGTGTGATTTCAGGAAAGTGTTCCTGTCTAGCCCTGACCAACTCTTGGTTAAAATTACAAAGGCTTTCTCTGTAGAGGTCATAGTCAATTTGGAGTTTAGTTTTTCTCCACTTAGGTTCTGCTTTCCTCCACTTTGATTTAGAGGTCTTTACCATCATTGTGCTCCTCCATGGTGTTATAGGTCACCTCAAGATTGTCTTAGTTTTAATAGGAGCGACACCATTCATGACATTTGAGATTTACCAGGTGAAATTATCTAAAAGTTCATCAACCGTCTCAGCATTCACAGTTTGTGACACAGCTATGGTCAACATAAACTCAGTGGCGGTACTCTCATTTATGTACCTTTTCTTAATAGACAGAGGTTGTCTGAACTTTAGGAAGAATCTGCAATTCAAAGGATACACAAGAATAGTCAGAAATAGCCATCTCCTTGATGTCAATTGATAGTATTTCAACATCCTTAGAGATGGCCAGGTTTAAGATGTGACCTTGAGTGTGGGTTGGGAGAGGTAAAATGTGTCTTGTATAGCAGAGAGTTCTTTAGATTTTTTTTCCATGTTATTGTCAACATGAATAGTTGTAGTCAGTACAAATAACTGACAGCAGTTTCACATCCTTGACAGCTCCATTACAAACTATTAATGTTTGGGGTGCCATTTTTTTCTTGTTTAGTATCATACATTTCGGTGGTGGTGGTGGGGGAGGGGGTGAGCATTTTTGGCCAGGGCCTTGTAAAAGTGGCTCAAATCTATTTGTAAGTCTGTTGTCAATGTTTTACATTGACTTGCATCCTTTTGTCTTGCCCTTCGCTGTCGCGACCGTCCACGGCCGCTCACTCGGGGTTAAGGCAGCCCGCAACGCAGGCCAGCCGGATTCCTCAGTAATCTGCTGGTGTTGTGTCCTCCCTTTTAGATGTCCCATATCTTTGGGCTTTGCTCCCAGTAAAGTCCAGGGAGAACTGCTGCATGGTGCATTACCGTTTGTTGAGCTCAGTTGCTGTCTGTTAGCACACTTCTGCTCACCATTTTGAGACATAATTAGAGTGGTTTCATTCCCGGACTGTCCATTTACATCCACATACACTTCAAGACGGTGGATTTTCATTTCAGGGATTGACATCCTCTGCAGGAGTCCGTGATAGTCCTCAGTGGAAAAGGAGGCATCTTGATTTCTTTGAACTCCTCTGTCAGAAATCTTGCGAGGAGCACCTGATCGAGGTAAATTTATGGTGGTATGACTGGCTTTCCATTTCCAAATTATGTAACCAATGCCATCGTTATGTTTTGCAATGTATGTGTGGTATATAGGTATTTGGAGAAATTACTTGTGCTGCTGCTGTGTAAAACTGTTCTGTCACACATGGCGAAACTTTTATAGAGTGGTATAAAATTACCCCGTACCACGCTTTGCTTTCGGTCTGCCATTTCCCCGGCTGTTGCATTCATGCTGATTGCGTTGGAGATGCACATTTGACATCACATCTCAAGTATCCTTATCACGTGAAAGAGACTGGTGCAATGCACCCTTGCTCAGGGGTATATCGGTACATAGTAATTGAAGTAAGCTATCGAAAAATATCGAAAACAGTTGAAAATGATCTATGCACCCCCAATTCTTAGTAGCCTCGTCATTCATTTCTTTATGAGCTGCAATTGGCTTCTCTCAGGTAGTGGATGGAGAGACCCACTGTCACAATCACATGCTCGATAACTGGTCAACAACAAATTTATTGTCTAAGATTTATTTAAACTAATTTAAGGCAATTTCGATGTGCTGACTCCAAATATCACATTGGTTTTGCACAATCAGACTGGCCAATTTTTTGGTTTGTTTTTGTTTGCATGTACCGGTATTTTCACTTTATATCAGGGGTCCTCAACCTGGGGGGTGGTTTTTGACAATAAAATGGTCACTGTTGGAGAAGAAAATCAATCACCTTCTGTGAATAAGCATAAACCATAGGGGAGATAAAGTGGTAATGAATGTTGCATACTTGGCCAGTTTCTGTGCCAACAGTCTATAATTTCTTTGTTTAACTCATCCACTTGCACGTTAGATCTGATTCCTACTCAATCAACAGCACTGCGAGGGCGGCAAAGTTTGTTTCTATTTCTGAACTTCAGTGTTTCTTCCATGGTCTAAACACAATTTGTACTGGTTTGGAGTCATGACTCTTGCTTACTGTCAGGATCAGCTGTTACCACTTCTAATACTGTACTGTACTAATACTATAAATGTGATTTAATCTAATCTACTTGTTTTCTTAAAGATGCTCAATCACTGGTTGGCGCTGCTGTGTATAGGTCTTCATTAATAGACTATGTACCACAGTAATTTAAAGTAGCTGTTTTCAAACTTGGGGTGGGGGATATATCGAATACGCTCGATATATCACGGTCGTTGCACATGAGATGTATACCTATATCGCGACTATCGAGTACAAATCCTGATGTGTTTTCTGCTTTCTATCTCTGCTGGTGTGCCTCTCACAGTAAGCGCCCCCCCCCCAACCCCCTCCTCCCCACACTCCGCTGTGAACCGCTCCAGTGAAAGTTGGGAGATCACGGCTTGATGAAGCCAACAGAACAACATCTGCCAAAAGCAGAGATGCAATACTGAGGCCACCAAACCGGACCCTCTCTATGCCTTGGCTGCGCCTAGAAATTTTGTCCATAAATGTTATGAACAGAAACAGTGACAAAGGGGAGCCTTGGAGGAGTCCAACCCTCACAGGAAACAAATCTGACTTACTGCCAGGAAGGCAAACCAAATTTTGACACTGGTCGTACAAGAAACGAACAGCCTGTATCAGGGATTTTGGTACCCCATACCCCTGAAGCACCCACAGGACTCCCCGAGGGACACGGTCGAACGCCTTCTCCAAGTCCACAAAACACATGTAGACTGGTTGGGTGAATTCCCTTGCACCCTCGAGGACCCTGCCGAGGGTGTAGAGCTGGTCCACTGTTCTACGGCCAGGATGAAAACCACACTGCTCCTCTTGAATCTGAGATTCGACTTCCGGGCGGACCCTCCTCTCCAGCACCCCTGAATAGACCTTACCAGGGAGGCTGTGGAGTGTTATCCCCCTGTAGTTGGAACACACCCCACCTGTCCATGGGATGTTGCAGAGGCGTGTCAACCAGGACAGCCCCACAACATCCAGAGTCTTTAGGAACTCAGGGCAAAGCTCATCCACCCCCGGGGCCTTGCCACCGAGGAGCTTTTTTTACCACCTCGGTGACCTCAACTCCGGAGATAGGAGAGCCCGCCTCAGAGATGCCAGACTCTGCTTCCTCATGGGAAGGCGTGTCAGTGGAATTGAGGAGGTCTTCGAAGTATTCTCCCCACCGCCTCACAACGTCCCGGGTCGAGGTCAGCAGCGCACCATCCCCACTATACAGTGTTGATGGTGCACTGCTTCCCCCTCCTGAGACACTGGACGGTGATAAGAAATTCCTCAAAGCCATCTGGAAGTCTTTCTCCATGGGCTCACCAAACTCCTCCCACACTCGAGTTTTTGCCTCAGCAAACACCAAATCTGCATTCCGCTTGCCCAGCTAGTACCCATCAGCTGCCTCAGGCGTCCCACAGGCCAAAAAGGCCCGATAGGACTCCTCCTTCAGCTTGACGGCATCCCTCACTGCTGATGTCCACCAACGGGTTCAGGAATTGTCGCCACGACAGGCACAGAGTACCTTACGGCCACAGCTCCAGTTGGCTGCCTCGGCAATGGAGGTGGGGAAGAGGGTCCACTCGGACTCAATGTCCACCGCCTCCCCCGAGACGTGGGTGAAGTTCTGCCGGAGGTGGGAGTTGAAACTCCTTCTGACAGGGGATTCTGCCAGACGTTCCTAGCAGACCATCACAACACGTTTGGGCCTGCCAGGTCAGACCGGCATCTTCCCCCATCATTGCAGCCAACTCAGCACCAGGTGGTGATCAGTTGAAAGCTCCGCCCCTCTCTTCACCCGACTGTCCAAGACATGCGGCCGCAAGTCCAATGACACGACCAGAAAGTCGATCATCAAACTGCGACCTAGGGTGTCCTGGTGCCAAGTGCACGTGTGGACAACCTTATGCTTGAACATGGTGTTCGTTATGGACAATCCGTCGTGAGCACAGAAGTCCAATAACAGAACACGACTCGGTTCTGATCGGGAGCGCCGTTCCTCCCAATTACGCCCTACTAGGTCTCACTGTCATTGCCCACGTGAGCATTGAAGTCCCTCAGCGGGAGCGCTCTCCAGCACCCACTCCAAGTACTCCAAAAAGCATGGGTACTCCAGAGTGGAAGAGAGTCCAACCCCTCTCAAGAGGACTGGTACCAGAGCCCAAGCCGTGTGTGGAGGCGAGCCCAACTATATCAAGTCGGAACTTCTCGACCTCCCACACCAGCTAGGGCTCCTTCCCTGCCAGAGAGGTGACGTTCCACTTCCCTAGAGCCAGCTTCTGCAGCCAGGGATTGGATCACCAAGGTCCCTGCCTTCGGTCAACGCCCAGCTCACAACGCACCCAACCCCTATGGCTCCTCCCACAGGTGGTGGGCCCATGGGAAGGGACCCATGTTACCCTTCTCTACAAATCTGACTGATATCTGCGGGGTCTTTCCCAAAATAAGTCAGACCCCGATGGAGATCAGGCATTTTTCATCCCTGTCAATACAAGGGACAGAAAGTTGGTCAAAGAAATATGGCACAAAAAAAGTAGAACTACAAATTTAGTGAGGATAAAATGTGAATCTATCAAACCATTGTCTCCAGTTATCTCTGTGAGACTAGCTTTTTTCAATATCAAGTCAATGGGTAATAAATCAATGTTGATTAATGACATTATTACAACCTATGATCTGTACTTTTTGTTACTAAATGAAACGTGGTTAACAGAAAATAGCTGTAATACCGTTTTAAATGAGGCAACACTAGCTCTTTTGAATATCTCTTTTTTAGTTAAAGGTGACCCATAGGTTATTTTTTTAATAATTTATAGGCCTCCAAGATACAATAGAAAATTTATGGAGGATTTGTCAGAACTGCTGTCAGTTATTTGTACTGACCAACTATTTTGTCATAATGGGAGACTGTAACATTCACGTTGACAAGAACTCTCTGCTATACTAGACACATTTGACCTCTCCCAACCCACACTCAAGGTCACACCTAAGACCTGGCCATCTCTTTAACTGTCTACCCAGTTAGTCAGGGCGAGACAGCAACACTTTTCTGAAATCATCAGTAAGGACTTCAACAATACTCGCACTCTGTTTGCTGTGGTTGACAAGCTCACAACCCCCCCCCCCCCCCCCCCCCCCCAAAATCAGATAGCTCCAGAACTCCTAACATCAGATAAATGCAATGAATTTGCTTGTTATTTTCGTGAAAAAATACAATCCATCAGGTTAAATATTAGCACAAATCAGCAAAATGATACTACATGTGAAGCCACCCAGAAAAAACTTGTTACCATGTCAGAATTTGATACAGTTGAAACTGTAGAGAAAACGGTTCAGCCGCTGAAACCATCAACGAGCTGTCTTGACTCAATACCATCTGACATTTTCAAAGCTATTGCGAACTCTGTGCTAGATGATTTGCAGAAAATAATAAATTGCTCACTTCAGTCAGGCGAGTTTCCTAAAGCTCTTAAAGTAGCTTCCATTAAGCCTCTGCTAAAAAAAAAAAAAAAAAAAAAAAAGGAACACTGGACGCTTCCACGTTAGCAAGCTATAGACCCATCTCAAATCTGCCTTTCATCGCCAAGATTGTTGAGAAAGTTATTTTTAATCAACTCAGCAATTTCTTGAACTTAAATGGACTTTTTGACAAATTCCAGTCAGGTGTCCGAACTCATCACAGTACAGAATCTGCTCTTATCAAAGTTCTAAAGGATATAAGGTTGAATACTAACTTAGAAAAGGTGTCAATTCTGGTCTTGTTGGACCTCAGTGCGACTTTTGATACAGTAGATCATAATATACTGCTCAACAGGTTGGAAACGTGGGTATGTCTAAATGGAACAGTCCTTACATGTTTCAGGTCCTACCTGGAGGAAAGGAGTTATTTTGTAACCAATGGAAGTGTTCAATCTCATCGATTGGCAATGACCTATGGGGTCCTTCAAGGGTCAGTTCTTGGACCTCTCCTGTTCAGCTTGTATATGCTATCCTTGTGTCAAATTCTTCAGAACTTTAATTTTGACTATCATAGCTATGCAGATGACACACAACTATATCTAGCAGTGTCTCCAGATGACGACAGTTGAGGTGTTACTGTCTAAAACAATTGAGGTGTTACTGTCTAAAACAGACAACTGGATGAGCCAAAATTTTCTTCAATTAAACCACAACAAAACTGAGATAATCATTTTTGGCAGTAAAGAAAAGAGGATTACTGTTAGTAAATACCTGCAGTTACTCGCTTTAAAAACGTAAGACCAAGTCCCAAACCTTGGTGTACTTACGGCCTGGCTTTGAACAGTCATATCAAATTAATTACGAAAACTGCCTTCTACCATTTGAGGAACATATGCAGAGTGAAGGCTTGCATGTGTCAAGCAGACCAGGAGAAGGTCATCCATGCCTTTATTTCAAGTAGACTTGACTATTGTAATGGTCTTCTGACTGGACTCCCCAAAAAGAGCATTAAACAGCTGCAGCTCATTCAGAATGCTGCAGCTCAGGTTCTGACCAGAACAAAGAGGTCAGAACATATTACTCCAATTCTAAAGTCTTTACACTGGCTTCCAGTCAGCTTTAGAATAGATTTTAAAGTTCTGCTACTGGTCTATAAATCACTAAACGGTTGAGGTCCTGAATACATGAAATAAATGCTAATGGAATATAAACCCAGTAGGGCTCTGAGACCGACAGACTCAGGTCAAATAATGTAGCACAGAGTCCAAAGCAAAGGTGGTGAAGCAGCATTTAGTTATTATGCTGCACACAAATGGAATAAGTTGCCAACAGAAGTGACGTCAGCCCCAAGCGTGAATGTTTTTAAGTCCAGGTGAAAAACAAATTTTTTTTCCCCCACATGCTTTTTGGAGGATTTCCACTTTTAAATGATATTTCTTGCACTGTACGCTGTTTTAATTGTACTTTTATTTCATTTGTCTTTGTTTTAAATGTTGAAGCTTTTTGTTTTGTTTTGTTTTGAAATGCATTCAATCATGCCAACAGAAGTGACGTTAGCCCCGAGTGTGCATGTTTTTTAAGTGTAGGCTAAAAACTTGCTTTTTACAGCATTTATACTTTTAAATTATATTTCTTGCACTGTATGCAGTTTTAATTGTACTTTTATTTGTTCTCTCTCTTTTTTTTATGTTTATAGGCAGTTTTTTTTTTTGGTTAAAAATGCTTTTAATCATGTAAAGCACATTGTGTTACCTTGTGTATGAAGTTCACTATATAAATTTGCTTTGCTTAAGAAGAGGGACCGGAGGGTGTATTCCAACTACACTACTCAGCCTCCCTGGTAAGCTTTATTCAGGGGTGCTGGAGAGGAGGATCTGTCGGAAAGTCGAATCTCGGATTCAGGAGGAGCAGTGTGTTTTTTGTCCTGGCCGTGGAACAGTAGACTAGCTCTACACCCTCGGCAGGGTCCTCGAGGGTGCATGGGTGTTTGCCCAACCAGTCTACATGTGTTTTGTGGACTTGGAGAAGGTGTTTGACCGTGTCCCTCGAGGAATCCTGTAGGCGGTGCTTCACGAGTATGGGGTACCGAACCCCCTGATACGGGCTGTTCGGTCCTTGTATGAGCGGTGTTAAGAGTTTGGTCCGCATTGCTGGCAGTCAGTCGGCTTTGTTTCCGGTGAGGGTTGGACTCCGCCAAGACTGCCCTTGTCATCGATTCTCTTCCTAACTTTTATGGACAGAATTTCTAGGTACAGCCGAGTCATAGAGGGGGTCCGGTTTGGTGGCCTCAGTACTGCATCTCTGCTTTTTACAGATGATGTGGTTCTGTTGGCTTCATCAAGCCGTGATCTCCAACTCTCACTGGAGCGGCTCGCAGCCGAGCGTGAAGCAGTTGGGATGAAAATCAGCACCTCCAAATCTGAGAACATGGTCCTCAGTCAGAAAAGGGTGGTGTGCCCTTTCCAGGTAGGGATGAGATCCTGCCCAAAGTGGAGGAGTTCAAGTATCTTGGGATCTTGTTCACGCGTAAGGGAAGAATGGAACAGAGGATCGACAGGCGGATCGGTGTAGCGTCTGCAGCGATGCAGACTTTGTATTGGTCCGTTGTGGTGAAGAAGGAATTAAGTCGAAAGGCGAAGCTTTCAATTTATTGGTCGTTCTACAGTATGTTCCTACCCTCATCTTTGGTCACGAGTTGGTCGCTACTGAAAGAACATGATCCTGGGCCAAAATGAGTTTCCTCCACAGGGTGTCCGGGCTCTCCCTTCGAGATAGGGTGAGAAGCTCGGTCATCCAGGAGGGGCTGCAAGACTATCCGCTGCTCCTCTGCATTGAGAGGAGCCAGATGAGGTGGCTAGGGCATCTGTATAGGATGCCTCCTGGACGCCTCCCTGGTGAGGTGTTCTAGGAATGTCCCAACGGAAGGAGACCCCGGGGATGACCCAGGACACACTGGAGAGACTATGTCTCCCGGCTGAACTGGGAACGCCTCGGGATCCCCCGGAAGAGCTGGATGAAGTGGCTGGGGAGAGGGAAGTTTGGGCTTCGCTGCTAAAACTACTCCCCGACTTCGGAAAGGCGGAAGAAAATGGATGAATGGATGGATCATTTTACAACTTTTACCGATGTTTTAGATTTTTGCCGTGGTATCGTTTCAGTACCGGTATTGAGGTATGCAGGTATAGTATCGAAGTCCGAATTTTGGTATCATGACACCGCCTTCGGGTGGGGGGACGGGTCCTGACTGTTGTTTGTGCCTATGCACCAAACAGCAGTTCAGAGTACCCACCCTTTTTGGAGTCCTTGGAGGGGGTGCTGGAGAGCGCTCCCGCTGGGGACTCCATTGTTCTGTTGGGGGACTTCAATGCTCACGTGGGCAATGACAGTGAGACCTGGAAGGGCGCAATTGGGAGGAACGGCCCCCCCGATCAGAACCCGAGCGGTGTTCTGTTATTGGACTTCTGTGCTCGTCACAGATTGTCCATAACGAACACCATGTTCAAGCATAAGGGTGTCCACACGTGCACTTGGCACCAGGACACCCTAGGTTGCAGTTCGATGATCGACTTTGTGGTCGTGTCATCGGACTTGCGGCCGCATGTCTTGGACACTCTGGTAAAGAGAGGGGCGGAGCTGTCAACTGATCACCACCTGGTGGTGAGTTGGCTCCGATGGTGGGGGAAGATGCCGGTCCGACGTGGCAGGCCCAAACGTATTGTGAAGGTCTGCTGGGAACGTCTGGCAGAATCCCCTGTCAGAAGGAGTTTCAACTCCCACCTCCGACAGAACTTTGCTCATGTTCCGGGGGAGGCAGGGGACATCGAGTCCGAGTGGACCATGTTCCGCGCCTCCATTGCTGAGGCGGCAGACCGGAGCTGTGGCCGTAAGGTGGTCGGTGCCTGTCGTGGCGGCAATCCCCGAACCCGTTGGTGGACACCAACGGTGAGGGATGCCGTCAAGCTGAAGAAGGAGTCCTATCGGGCCTTTTTGGCCTGTGGGACTCCTGAGGCAGCTGATGGGTACCGGCTGGCCAAGCGGAATGCAGCTCTGGTGGTCGCTGAAGCAAAAACCCGGGCATGGGAGGAGTTCGGTGAGGCCATGGAGAAAGACTTCCGGACGGCTTCGAGGAAATTCTGGTCCACCATCCGACGTCTCAGGAGAGGAAAGCAGTGCACCACAAACACTGTGTATAGTGGGGATGGGGCGCTGCTGACCTCGACTCGGGACGTTGTGAGTCGGTGGGGAGAATACTTCGAAGACCTCCTAAATTCCACCGACACGCCTTCCCATGGGGAAGCAGAGTGTGGGTTCTCTGAGGCGGGCTCTCCTATCTCTGGGTTTGAGGTCACCGAGGTAGTTAAAAAGCTCCTCGGTGGCAGGGCCCCGGGGGTGGATGAGATTCGCCCGGAGTTCCTAAAGGCTCTGGATGTTCTGGGGCTGTCCTGGTTGACACGCCTCTGCAACATCGCGTGGACATCGGGGACAGTGCCTCTGGATTGGCAGACTGGGGTGGTGGTCCCCCTTTTTAAGAAGGGGGACCGGAGGGTGTGTTCCAACTACAGGGGGATCACACTCCTCAGCCTCCCTGGTAAGGTCTATTCAGGGGTGCTGGAGAGGAGGGTCCGTCGGGAAGTCGAATCTCAGATTCAGGAGGAGCAGTGTGGTTTTCATCCTGGCCGTGGAACAGTGGACCAGCTCTACACCCTCGGCAGGGTCCTCGAGGGTGCATGGGAGTTCGCCCAACCAGTCTACATGTGTTTTGTGGACTTGGAGAAGGCGTTCGACCGTGTCCCTCGGGGAGTCCTGTGGAGAGTGCTTCGGGAGTATGGGGTACCGAACCCCCTGATACGGGCTGTTCGGTCCCTGTACGATCGGAGTCAGAGTTTTGTCCGCATATCCGGCCGTAAGTCGGACTCGTTCCCGGTGAGGGTTGGACTCCGCCAAGGCTGCCCTTTGTTGCCGATTCCGTTCATAACTTTTATGGACAGAATTTCTAGGCGCAGCCGAGGCGTAGAGGGGGTCCGGTTTGGTGGCCTCAGTATTGCATCTCTGCTTTTTGCAGATGATGTGGTTCTGTTGGCTTCATCAAGCCGTGACCTCCAACTCTCATTGGAGCAGTTCGCAGCCGAGTGTGAAGCGGCTGGGATGAGAATCAGCACCTCCAAATCTGAGACCATGGTCTTCAGTCGGAAAAGGGTGGCATGCCTTCTCCAGGTCGGGGATGTGATCCTGCCCCAAGTGGAGGAATTCAAGTATCTTGGGGTCTTGTTCACGATTGAGGGAAGAATGGAACGTGAGATCGACAGGCGGATCGGTGCAGCGTCTGCAGTGATGCGGACTTTGTATCGGTCCGTTGTGGTAAAGAAAGAGCTAAGCCGAAAGGCGAAGCTCTCAATTTACCGGTCGATCTTCGTTCCTACCCTCACCTATGGTCATGAGCTGTGGGTCGTGACCGAAAGAACAAGATCCCGGATACAAGCGGCCGAAATGAGTTTCCTCTGCAGGGTGTCCGGGCTCTCCCTTAGAGATAGGGTGAGAAGCTCGGTCATCCGGGAGGATCTCAGAGTAGAGCCGCTGCTCCTCCGCATTGAGAGGAGCCAGATGAGGTGGCTGGGGCATCTGATTCGGATGCCTCCCGGACGCCTCCCAGGTGAAGTGTTCCGGGCATGTCCCACCGGGAGGAGACCCCGGGGACGACCCAGGACACGCTGGAGAGACTACATCCTTCGGCTGGCCTGGGAACGCCTCGGGATCCCCCCGGAAGAGCTGGATGAAGTGGCTGGGGAGAGGGAAGTCTGGGCGTCCCTGCTGAAGCTACTGCCCCCGCGACCCGACCCGGATAAGCGGTAGAGAATGGATGGATGGATGGATGGATGGACATCATTACATGGAACCCTCTGTCCACCCTTCAAGGCATTTCTCTAACTTGTTGGCAGACAGGCAGTCATTGGCTGACCATCAGCTTTTTGTGTACTGGCCTTTTAGACACAATTGGAGCGTTGTCGCGTATGTTTTTTGTTTTTTTTTTTTAAATACAGGTACTGTAACAAATGGTACCATACTATTTATTTATTATTTATTTTTTTTTACATCAAAATACCTAGGTTTGGTACTGGTACAGTACTTGGTGCAACACTAATACAAACACGAATATAAATATACAAAACACAAATCTAAATGGATTTCAGTTTAAACTTGGCATTTCTTGTGAGTATCAAAAACATAAGGCATTAATTAAAAAAAGAGGAACAAGTTCATCATCTTGTTAAAAGGCACCTTTTTATAACTGTGGTGTCAGAACACAATGGGGCACCATGTAAAAATATTAAATCAATAAGAGACGAAGAAGAAAAAGACAAAGAATGCAGCCTCATGTCGAATGGATGTTATTGGAGCTGTGTGCTGATCAGTAAATAAAGCAGATGAAAAACAAATTAAAAAATACAACACTGATTCTTGAGAATACCACACTGTCCAAAAAAATTAATAAATACAAAATAAAATAAAAAATGAAGGGGGGGAAAAAAATAAATAAAAAAATTTTTTTAAAAAGACTTTTAGGAACAGGAACCCCAGACAGCCCACGGTCAGCCCCCTGTAAAACTATCGCGCGAAACTAGCTGCTAATGCTAACGTGAACAAGCCCAGTGAAGAAATCGCCAGTGATCGGCCAACTAGTATCTTGTTATATTCCTGCCCTGTTCACGGAGCAAACAAGCACACAAGCACTTCAACTGCCAGGAAAATTGTGTCTTGCAAATATACATTGCTGTGTCACATTTTACATTTTATTTAGTCGCTAACAAGGACGATCACTATATAAATGACTTAAATTGACTTAATCCGTGTTCTGCACAGATCAGTTGTGGTGTAGAGTGAGTGAGAGACTGAGTGAGTGAGATACTCACATGTACTCTATGGTGCCGCAGAATGTGTGTGTGACGCTTCCATCGTGAATTGATTCCTTACAGAGGCCAAAGTCAGTTAGCTTGATGTGTCCTTTAAATAAAATAGTAAGAAAATAAGAATTTGCAGAGCCACTGCACTGATTCTGTTGCAGCTAAGATGAACTCCTCGAAGGTGGAAAGTGTTCATGCTGTGTCATAAAGCTACAGATATGCATGACAAAATATTTTTGTAACATTCAGTCAAATAATGGAAAAAGGTTTAAAGAAACACAATTACAAATAAACCTTCCATGAGAAGATTTCAAAGTTTCAAGCAAATCCCGAAAATAAAAATAGACAAAATCAAATACAACAAAATACATGCATACACTGTAGTCCAAAACAAATTTTGTCTTATTTTTACCTTGGTGATTAAGCATGATGTTCTCAGGTTTGAGGTCTCTGTAAATAATTCCATTAGAGTGGAGATGACCAAGAGCCAGTATGATCTCTCCTAGATAAAAACTGCCGATGCACAAATTGTTTAAGTCAATGACCAAAAATCAAGGAATAGAGATTATTTCTAAAAAGCAAGTTAACAACCCCAAATTCCTAAAGTTGTGATGTTACGTACTAGGGCTGCAAAAATATTCAAATTTTAATTGTGATCATGACTTTGGCTGCCACGATTAAATGAGCCTGATCATCTGCAAGTTTTAAAAAATGTTTAAAATGCAGGCACTGCTGCATATGAAAAGTGCTTCATTTGCAGCAGTGCACGCAACCTAGTCAGCCAGGCACCAGTGGGCGAACATATGGTTAAGGCTTCATTAAGCGCCGGCACCGCGTTCCGGGCCAGCTTCAAAATAAAGTTCTAAAATCGCACTGATGTCCAAAGTAAGAATATTTGAAGCTTTTATTTGGAAGTTGGCCCTCTCCGCCTAGTATTAACTATCATTGTAGCAGATGCCTTGATTTCAACTTTTCGGGTGGCCTGACCGCAATAAAAAAACTACGGGAGTAAATCGAGAGGGAAATCACAACTGTCGAGTTCTTTGCAGTTTGTGACCGTGCACAACTGACCAACGGTCAAGCAGAACAACTGACACATACCCGTCCTTGACATTTCACAATATTGACGACGGGGATTTTCAAATGAAAAGTCGGTGCTTGCAGACTACTTTTATTGACTGCGATGCATTTACTGTATTTGCTTCCATTAAACTGCAATTTGTGATTACACTTTGTCATTGCATATTTATTCAGGTAGCCCTTGGGAAAGTATAATTTTTTGGGGTACATTTTTTTTATTATCTATTATTTATTCTTATTAAATGATTCATTTTGCACAGAAAACTGTTACATATTGTTTCTTGAAAAGTAGTGCAATAAAAATTAGTGATAAATGATGTTGATTGTGATTACAATCTTGATCAAAATAACCATGATTATTATTTTGGCCATCATCGTGCAGCCCTACTGTGTACCATGTAAACAGAAATGCAACAGTGCAAATCGACTATATCGCACCACAATCAATGCATATCAGGCGGAAGAACAGAACAAAACAAAAAAACTGTTCTACTGTATATTCAAAAATATATTACTTTCAGACTACAATGCCTGTGATTTCCAATCAGCTTTGTTAGCACATTTTAAACAGCAGACAAAATACAGTACCGGTATATCACACTCGCAAAATTAAGCTGGATCAAATAGTACTTTAATAGTGTTCTGAAACAGGAGAGAGAATCCTTACCAAGCGGTGTCCTCCATGAAGATGCCTTCCTTCTCCAATTGCATGAACAGCTCTCCTCCTGGTGACATACAACTACACATAAGGCATAACAGTCCAGCTCTAAAAGAGTAGTTAGAGTATAACCTCTAAGGTTGAACACAATCAGTTCCAGGACGCTGGTTGACAGCCGATTAGGTCAAACTTTGAAAAACTGTTTCCCATAGCAAATAATAGTACAAATAAATAAACTGTCACCATTATAAAACCTTTGTGATTATACAGGAATTGTTTCAACATGCTTACATTCTTGAATGTCACTTAAGTGGAAAAACATGAAAAGAAAAAAAACAGTCAATTGTGCAGTCTTAACTTTTGTGATGAGAGACAGATGTGTTGAGCAGAGGTACAATACTTCCCATGTTTGAGAGGTAAGTTGTTAAACACAAAAAAATGCACATCGTTTTTTATTTCATTTTTATTCTTTTCATCATTTGTTAATATTGTCAACCTCTGAAACTGAGCAGTCAGGACAGAAATTTCTATACAGCTTTACTAAATTGCAGTATGTTCCATTTCCTGATCTATGGTCAGCTTTATGTTGTTCTTTTGTGTCAGCGTCACAAAAATAAAACAAATTATTATATCTGGCATCTCAAAAGATATGCAGAGCTCTTGCGTGATGTCATGCATGACGGTGGTTCTAACTCATTAATTTTTATGTAACAAACGGTGTATAGTTCCTGAAATATTTAGGTTAAACTCTGAATTGTTCCTGCCTTGGTGTCCAACCATAAAAGGTTCCACTATATTATATGTGTTCATAATTAAATTGCCTTGATTTTAAGATGTGACATACATTGCTTAAGTAGGGCCTTCAGACTCTTACCACTTAAATACTCCAGTATCAGGTAGAGTTTACCACCCGTCTGGAAGGCGTAGAGGAGATCCACAATGAAAGGATGTCTCACTGTCTCGAGGATCTCCCTCTCTGCTCGCGTATGGGCAGTGTCTTTAGCATTGCACACAATTTTGGCCTCAATAGGAACATAAGGAAAAGCCAAATGGTTAGTGAGAAATTTGGACTGTTTCTCTTTTAGAGGAGGTTAAAGGATGTGTGTTCAAAAGTACCTTTCTGAGAACCTTCATGGCAAATATTTTTCCTGACATGGCACCCTGAACCTTCCTCACCTGAAAAACCTAAAGAAATGTTGCCTTCAGGTCACTAACATAAAAAATGCGCATATACACATACACATATACATATATATATATATACACACATATATACATATATATATACACACACATCTATATATACACACAAACGTATATAAATATATATATATATATATATATATATATATAAATATATATATAAATATAACTATATATATATATAAATTTATATAAATATATATTTATGGGCAACCATATATATATATATATATATATATATATATATATATATATCCACACACACACATATAGATACACGTATATACACACACACACACATATATATATATATATATACACACACACATACATACACACACATAAAATACGCATTTCATAAAGGGGCAACGTACGAAGTCTACAAACTCAATGTTTCATTTAGCCAGTCACACACGAATATATTTGAGAAAACATATAGACACCAAAAACAACTTGTGAAATGTTTAACTGATGATTACATATCTTTAAATCTCATGTAGCTACAAAATATTTCAAGATTGATCACAGTAAGTTACTGTACTGGTAGCTGTAAAAAAGACAATGTATGTAATAGCCTATCTAAATTTCATTTCATACTCAGTTGTGTTTAGCTTTTATTGGTGCCAATGTCTGATAATCTGTGAATTTTATCATCATCGCTCCAATATATGTTGTAACTGAGCAATTTTCTGAATAACTTTGCTTAAATCAAGTAATTATGAAATGCTTTAAATTTAAATCAGAATCAATTTGCTTAATTTTTGCCACGCTTGAAACTTGCAACTCGCACATTGTGACTTGCTCGTACCTCTGCAAGTACCATCCCCGTTATTTAGCACTGTGTACTTGCTTGATAACTTGCTTCTGAGCGATTAGCCTCAACATGGTATGCTAATAATTAATTAACCCTATTTCTGTAGCTTTGCGGCATGAAGGTGTCTTAACTATTATAGATCATTTAAGTAGATTAAACCTACTCGGTCAATGTCTACATTGGCCTAATCTACGCTAAAATCATGCATATGAGTAAAAATACATTGCATATTATACAAGCATAGTAGACAATATGCATCTACAGTTTTTAATTTTTATATTTGAAATTATAATAAATTTATTTTAAATGTTATTTTACTTTTTGTGAGTTATTTTAATTAAAGACAATGTTATAAGCAATGCTATTCAAATTATTTTTAAAACATACATTGGGTACGGAAAGTATGCAGACCCCCTTAAATTTTTCATTCTTTGTTATATTGCAGCCATTTGCTAAAATCATTTAATTTCATGTTTTTTCTCAATGTACACACAGCATCCCATATTGACAGAAAAAAAACCGAATTGTTGAAATGTTTGTAGATTCAGAAAAACTGAAATATCACACATCCATAATTATTGAGACCCTTTGCTGTGACACTCATATATTGAACTTGGGTGCTGTCCATTTCTTCTGATCATCCTTGAGATGGTTCTACACCTTCATTGGAGTCCAGCTGTGTTTTGATTATACTGATAGGACTTGATTAGGAAAGCCACACACCTGTCTATATAAGACCTTACAGCCCACAGTCCATGTCAGAGCAAATGAGACTCAAGAGGGCAAAGGAACTTCCTGAAGAGCTCAGGCAGAATTGTGGCAAGGCACAGATCTGGCCAAGGTTAAAAAAAAAATTCTGCTGCGCTTAAGGTTCCTAAGAGCACAGTGGCCTCCAGAATCCTTAAATGGAAGACGTTTGGGACGCCCCCACCCTTCCTCGAGCTGGCCGTCCAGCCAGACTGAGCAATTGGGGGAGAAGAGCTTTGGTGAGAGAGGTAAAGAAGAACCCTAAGATCACTGTGGCTGAGCTCCAGAGATGCAGTCGGGAGAAAGTCAACCATCACTGCAGCCCTCCACCACTCGGGGCTTTATGGCAGAGTGGCCCGATGGAAGCCTCTCCTCAGTGCAAGACGCATGAAACCCACATGGAGTTTGCTAAAAAAAAACACCTCAAGGACTCCAAGATGGTGAGAAATAAGATTCTCTGGTCTGAGGAGACCAAGATAGAACTTTCTGGTCTTAATTCTAAGCGGTATGTGTGGAGAAAACAAGGCACTGCTCATCACCTGTCCAATTAAGTCCCAACAGTGAAGCATGGTGGTGTCAGCATCATGCTGTGGGGGTGTTTTTCAGCTGCAGGGAGAGAGTGACTGGTTGCAATCGAAGGAAAGATGAATGCGGAAAAGTACAGGGATATGCTGGACGAAAACCTTCTCCAGAGTGCTCAGGACCTCAGACTGGGCTGAAGGTTCAACTTCCAACAAGACAATGACCCTAAGCACACAGCTAAAATAACGACGGAGTGGCTTCAGAACAACTCCATGTCTGTTCCGCCCTGACTTAAACCCAATTGAGCATCTCTGGAAATAGCTGAAAATGGCTGTCCACCAACATTCACCATCCAACCGGACAGAACTGGGAAGGATCTGCAAGGATGAATGGCAGAGGATCCCCAAATCCAGGTGGGAAAAACTTCATTCCCAAAAAGACTCATGGCTGTATTAGCTCAAAAGGGTGCTTCTCTTAAATACTGAGCAAAGGGTCTGAATACTTATGGCTGTGTGATATTTGTTTCTTTTTATTCCTCAAAAATTTCAACAATTTTGTTTTTTTCTGTCAATATGAGGGGCTGTGTGGACATTGAGGAAAAAAAATTAACTTCAATGATTTTACCAAATGGCTGCAATATAACAAAGACAGAAAATTTCAAGGGGGTCTTAATACTTTCCGTACCCACTGTATGTACATTGAAAATGAAGGGTGGGCGCCAAATAAAATCTCACACTGATTGCCACATCGGCTCAGGCCGGCCTTGCCCAGTGTACTATCAACATTGTTTTGTTTATAATAGCATTATAAAGGCTACATCCTTCATATAGCTTAACTGAATCTTAGTAGATTTCTTTAAGTGGTCATATGTTGTGGCTAGTCTGTGTGTATAGCAAAATGCTTCAAGCACATTAGAATACACGTACGACAACACCTAAGCAGACTTCCAGAGGTAGGTGTTCAATGGAGGGGCTTTAAAAAGAAAAACATGACATTTTGTTGAAAACGAACTGGAAACCCTAACACGATGTTTAGATTTAAGCTCAGCTCATGTGAGCATCATCAAATTTGTTGGATGGCACAGAGCAGCTACCAAAACGATGACTGCTCATAAAATTGTCATTGCTCAAATCCATGTCCGCACTCACTCACACACAGAAAAACAAACATAAACCACCTTGCCATAGGCTCCTTTTCCAAGCACAGTGAGAAGCTCAAAGAAATCAGGTCCCACTTTCTCACTGTCTCTATTGACACATTCACTGGTCAGCTCCACCTCTTCTTTCTGTACACTGGATTAAAGAACCAAATAAAAAATTACAAGTAAGTAATTTGGGTATGAATATGCATTATGTGCTATTTAATATTAACTTGCTTGGAGCCCTGCAGTTAAACTTGAAATGGATTGTCTTAATACATATTCTATTTTAAGGTATTGTATGGATACCTGTATATTTTATTGTCTCTCTACTCATCCATTCATTTCCAACTGTTTTATGCTGTTCAGAGTCACCAGTGACATGGAGCTCAGGTAATTTTAAGTCACCAATCAGTGACAAGATGACAACTATTCACTTTCACATCAGTCTTCAGTTAACCTAACATTCATGTTTTCAGACTATGGGAAGAAACTACAGTACCCAGGGGGGGATCTGCAATGATGGGGACCATCAAACTCTAAACAGAAATATCGGGGCTGAAATTCAAAGGCTGAATCTATTCAATATAAATACAGTGTCTATGAGAAAAGCTTCATCAACTCCTGTTCAAAAATTTGGTTTTTGTCATATACATAATGAGACCAAAATAAATCATTTCAAAACTCCTTTCACATTAATGTGACCTATAAAATGTACAACTCATTTGAAAAAAAATTAAATATTCTAAAGAGGGGGAAGTAAAAAAAAAAAAAAAAAAACATGAGCTAAGTATAGAAAATATGGCACAAGAACTAGCTGTCCTTCCAAAATTGATGAAAAGAAAACTGAGGTAATGTGGTTGCACAAGTGTACACACCTTATAATTGGGGATATGGCTGTTTTCAAAACTAATCACTCTCATCTGCAATGGTTGACTTGAGGCAGCTGGAATTGTTCTTGTCAAGTCGAGTTGCTTCGATTCAACCTTTGTGGATTACCATAACCTGGATGACTGAGAATCTACACAGACATAGAACCAATGACATTCAAACTCATGCTAAATGGGACTCCGAACAAAGCTGCCATCATTTAAAGAGTAATCCCAAATAAAGATCAGATGAACCAGGCTTTTCCTGACATTTTTGTAGTTCCACTTTATAGCACAAGCCATGGTCAGCAAAGAGCTTCCAGAGCATGAGAGGGATCTTATTGTTCAAAGGTATCAAGTCAGGAGAAGGGTAAAAAGAATTTCCAAGGCATTAAATTTGCGTACAATGGAACATAGAAGAGAAGACAGTCACCACCAAGTGGAGAAAATATGGCACAACACTGCAGTACGAAAAATTAGGCTTTACACGATCAGGATTTTCGGGGCTGATCGTCGATCAGCGAGTTTAAAAAAAAGGGATAACCGATCACCAATCCGATCACAAGACCAAGTCATCATTTAAATTACATCATTTACCGTATATACTCATGTACTGTCGACTGAGTATCTTCAAAAATATTTTTGGGTCATAATCATGTCAAACCAACATTACAGAAATAATGGTGCTAACTTACTGTAATTAAATTACTTTATTGTAATTAAATTGCTTCACACACACAAGATTTTAGAGCATGATTTGACAGAACGGCGGCATGTTTACATATAACCGTTAGTGCTAGCGCACTAGCTTGCTAGGCGACATAACGGTTTGTTGCCTGCTTGCGAGCCGTAACGTAGTAAAAGTATGTGAACATACCTCAAGCAATCCTTGAATGAACGTCTTCTCCCGAGCACCGGTGACTATCACGACCACAGGTTTTTCCCCATTTTGTTGATTTTTCTGACCAACACAATACATGCGCGACCCATTGTTGTTGTCGTGGCAACGAGTGTATCTGGTCGCCTTTGAGTTTACAAGATGAAGCCCAGTGATAAAGCCGATCAGCATCTTCTTCTTTCCCTTTCGGCTTGTCCCTTTAGGGGTCGCCACAGCGCGTCATCCTTTTCCATGTAAGCCTATCTCCTGCATCCTCCTCTCGAACACCAACTGCCCTCTTGTCTTCCCTCACGACATACATCAACCTTCTCTTTGGTCTTCCTCTAGCTCTCTTGCCTGGCAGCTACATCCTCATCATCCTTCTACCAATATACTCACTATTTCTCCTCTGGACGTATCCAAACCATCGAAGTCTGGTCTCTCTAACTTTGTCTCCAAAACATCTAACCTTGGCTGTCCCTCTGATGAGCTCATTTCTAATTTTATCCAACCTGGTCACTCCGAGAGCGAACCGCAACATCTTCATTACCGCCACCTCCAGCTCTGCTTCCTGTTGTCTCTTCAGTGCCACTGTCTCTAATCCGTACATCATGGCTGGCCTAACCACTGTTATATAAACTTTGCCCTTCATCCTAACAGAGACTCTTCTGTCACATAACACACCTGACACCTTCCTCCACCCGTTCCAACCTGCTAGAACCTGTTTCTTCACTTCCTGACCATTCGTCTGTCACACCTACAGCACACCTCACCACTGTTCTGCTGCCCTCGTACATGTCCTGTACCATTCTAACATACTTCTCTGCCACTCCAGACTTCCGCATGCAGTACCACAGTTCCTCTCTGGGCACTCGGTCATGGGCTCTCTCTAGATCTACAAAGACAGAATGTAGCTCCTTCTGACCTTCTCTGTACTTTTCCATCAACATCCTCAAGGCAAATAATGCATCTGTGGTACTCTTTCTAGGCATGCAACCATACTGTTGCTTGCAAATACTCACTTCTGTCCTGAGTCGAGCCTCCACAACTCTTTCCCATAACTTCATTGTGTGGCTCATCAACTTTATTGCTCTATAGTTCGCACAGCTCTGCACATCACCCTTGTTCTTACAAATGGGCTCCAGCACACTTTTCCTCCATTCCTCAGGCATCTTCTCTCACGCTAGAATTCTATTGAACAAGCTGGTCAAAAACTCCACAGGCACCTCTCCTAGATGCTTCCATACCTCCACAGGAACGTCATCAGGACCAACTGCCTTTCCATTTTTCATCCTCTTTAATGCCTTTCTAACTTCCCCCTTACTAATCATTGCCACTTCCTGGTTCACCACACTTGCCTCTTCTACTCTCCCTTCTCTCTCATTTTCCTCATTCAGCAACTCCTCAAAGTATTCTTTCCATCTATCTCGCACACTACTGGCACCAGTCAACATATTTCCGTCTTTATCCTTAATAACCCTAACCTGCTGCACATCCTTCCCATCTCTATCCCTCTGTCTGACCAACCTGTATAGATCCTTTTCTCCTTCTTTAGTGTCCAACCTGGTATACATGTCATCATATGCCTCTTGTTTGGCCTTTGCCACCTCTACCTTTGCCTATGTCACATCTCAATGTATTCCTTTCGCCTTTCCTCGGTCCTCTCAGTGTCCCACTTCTTCTTAGCTAACCTTTTTCCTTGCATGATTTCCTGTACTGTGAGGTTCCACCACCAAGTCTCCTTCTCCCTTTCCTGACAGAAGATACACCAAGTACTCTCCTGCCTGCCTCTCTGATCACCTTGGCTGCAGTGGTCCAGTCTTCTGGAAGCTCCTCCTGTCCACCGAGAGGCTGTCTCACCTCTTCCCGAAAAGCTGCACAACACTCGTCCTTGTCTCAGCCTCCACCGCATGGTTCTCTGCTCTGCCTTTGTCTTCCTAATCTTCCTCCCCACCACCAGAGTCATCTTTCACACCACCATACTATGCTGTCTAGCCACACTCTCCCCTACCACTATCTTACAGTCGGTAACCTCCTTCAGATTACATCGTCTGCACAAGATGTAATCCACCTGCGTGCTTCTACCTCTGCTCTTGTAGGTCATCCTATGTTCCTGCCTCTTCTGGGAAAAAAAAGTGTCCACTACAGCTTTTTTCATCCTTTTTGCAAAGTCTACCACCATCTGTCCCTCCAAGTTCCTTTCCTGGATGCCGTACTTACCCATCACTTCTTTATCACCCCTATTTCCTTCACCAACATGTCCATTACTATCTGCACCAATCACGACTCTCTCTCTGTCTGGTATGCTCAGAACTACTTCGTCTAGCTCCTTCCAGAATTTCTCTTTCACCTCTAGGTCACATCCTACCTGTGGGGCATAGCCACTAATCACATTATACATAACACCCTCAATTTCAAGTTTCAGCCTCATCACTCGATCTTTTCACCTCCAAGACATTCTTCGCCAACTCTTCTTTTAAAATAACCCCAACACCATTTCTCTTCCCATAAAAATAAAATAATTTAAACCCTGCCCCTAAACTTCTAGCTTTACTGCCTTTCCACCTGGTCTCCTGGACACACAATATATGAACCTTTCTCCTAATCATCATGTCAACCAACTCCCGAGATTTTCCTGTCATAGTCCCAACATTCAAAGTCCCCACATTCAGTTTTAGGCTCTATGCTTTCCTCTTCTCTTTCTGCCGAAGAACCCGCTTTCCACCTCTTCTTCGTCTTTGACCCACCGTAGCTGAATTTCCACCGGCCCCCTGCAGGTTGATGGCACCGGTGGCGGACGTTGTTAACCCGGGCCACGACCGATCCAGTATGGAATTAAAGCCGATCAGCATAAAATGCTAATTATCGGCCGATACCGATCAAGCCGATCAGATCGGTGTAAAGTCTACTAAAAACTGGACATCAAAACTGATTTAAAAAATTAGTAGAAAATGGTCAGTTCGGCTGCCAAGAGGCCGACAGCAACACTGAAGGAGCTGCAGAAATTTCTTGGAAGTACCGGTTGTTTAATACATGTGACAAAATCTCCCGTCTTCTTCATACTGTTGTATGTCTTGGCTAAGGGGTAGGGTAGCAAGACAGAAGCTGAAGGTTGCAGATGGAACTACGGTTCTAAGAATCTCAGATGCTACCAGAGGCGGTGCGTCAAGCACTGGCTGATACCTCTCGCGCAGACATATCAAGCTCATGGCCCAGGAGGAATTATGTCCGGCCCGTGGGATCAATTTTATGTCAGCATGAAATTGGCCCGCAAAACGCCATCAGCCAAACGTGCACTTAATTCCATGAGCAGCGTCTTCTTATTTGTATGAACTATACAGTAGCATACTCTGTGTTGAGCGAGTGGGGATATGACAGTCGGCCAATCAGGTACCATTTCAAAGGAGCCACATGGCTACTAATGCATCTGCTCATGCATTTAAGTACTAATAACTGTTACTGCAAATTATGGAAGCTCTGTTTGTTGTCGATCAAATGAAGACGCATTGCAGAAGAACTGCAAAAACAGCAAACCTGACTGCAAAAAGTGAAAGTGTCTGGCGAACGACAATGACGAAAAGAACATCGACGAACCTCTTATTTGATTGGAGGCAATGCTATCTACAGGAATACTTATGGGGGATTCTTATGGGGTGAGTTCTCAACATTATTTATGTTACGGTTGTGTTTATTCCAAGTTTTGACAAAGATGAAAATGCTCCTCGTAGTAATTACAGCGCAATTCCGACTGCAAAAAGTGTGATATTTCAGTTTTTCTTTTTTAATAAATCTGCAAAATTTTCAACAATTCTGTTTTTTTTCTGTCAATATGGGGTTCTGTGTGTACATTAATGAGGGGGGAAATGAACTTAAATGATTTTAGCAAATGGCTGCAATATAACAAAGAGTGAAAAATTTAAGGGGGTCTGAATACTTTCCGTACACACTGTAACAACATGGAGCCGGCAGCAGGCAGCAGCATGCTTTCGGGCTGTTTTGTGTGCTGATTCCCATTTAACCTGAGTTTGAATGTGATTCATTCTAAACACGTCATTCCCACTTATAAGACGGTGTGCACACTTGTGCAACCATATTGTCTCAGTTTTTTACTCATAAATAAAATAATAATAAATTGAGTTGTAAATGTCATAGGAATTTAGGTCGCAATAAGGTCACTCGTTTAAAAAGTGAGGGATACAGTACATGATTGTTGCATGTTTTTAGCCTGTGCACTTTTTTTTCACCATGCACTATGATGTAATGCATTATGTAAATATGTAATTATACTATATTGTATTATGTAGATATATAACATTGTATAGTTTGTTGTATTTTTAGCTAGTTTTTTTTTTTACAACACAAAAAAAAATTGACATTTAAACACGGGTGTGTAGACTTTTTCCATCCACTATATAAATATGGAGAGTTGTATCTGAATACTATTGTACTTGTATTGCACAATGACAAAGGAGTAAAAGTGAATTTAGTATCTATGTTTAAGCATAATGATGAATTGAACTTACTTGTCCGGCTCTGTTACGGAGTCATCATAAAAATCCTCCTAAGGATGGGGAACAACAAGCCCAACCAGTTAAACCAAGTAATACAAATACATTCTTACGTACATTGATGTGTAAGAGTCTTGGGCCACCATTATAATTGTTATTTTAGCTGTGTTATACTGATCAAACTAGACCAAATAGTAGCACACCAACCTCCACCAAGGCTAAACTATTTATAAATGTGAAACAATTCATAGAAAGGTGTATTTAGGTTTGTTTGTCCAGCTGTTGTTCTCTTAAACTCACAGGCTACTTTCTGTCAATGGAGCAGAGAGAACAGACAGGGTGTCAATATGAATTTGAAGGCTGGACAGTTTCAGTGGCACTATATTGACTTCCACGAGGGGGAAATTGCACCCTTATAGAGACAAGGTTTAAAGTATAATTGGTTGTTGATTTGTGCACCATTCCTCTTCACCCTTTTCTGTACATTAGTTTTGCATTAATTTATGTAAACCTCATGTGTCTCCTATTAGTAGATATGTTACTAAATCCAGATCGCCGGCCGCCGTTTTCTTTCCATTTTGTTGTGCCGGATTTTCAGAAGTTGGATTTAGCGGAGGTCCACCAAAATCACGTTCCTCATTGTGAAAGGTATATCGACGTGATGAACTATTATTATTTTAGTTTTCAGTGACGTTTGATGTAAATCTGATGATTGGCTTGCTCTCGGCATGGTGCAAAATGAGACGGCTAAAGCAGACGCCACCATTGAAAAATGAGGAAAATGGCGTGTTTAAACATCACATTTTCATCTCAACCAATAAACATATGGGCATTTGTCTACCAAAGAGCCAAGGTTTTGTTCACGTATTTCCTAGTGATTTACATTGATTTCTGGATAAATTAATTTGAACCGCTTTGCAACATAAAAAGTAGCATAAAATCCTTAACCCTTATCCTATTCTTACAAACTTGGGCTCATTTTATTTGCGTTTCAAATCTCTAGCCATTCACGTCTTCTATTTTGATATACAGGTGGTTTGAAATTTTTAGTAAACATACTATGAGTTATTGTTTTTAAGTCTGCTGTAAAAAAAAAAAAAAAATGGTCATTTTGAAATCAACGATTTAGGACGTTCGCACAGAACTGCATCTTTGCAAAATACAGTATAGTTTTTAGCGGAAAAGTGCTGAAGACAGACCTCTGTATCACTGACGTCCTCAGTCTCCAAGTCTATGTCGAACACTCCGGCCATCCTGTAACCGACACTAGTCAGGCAAGGTTCTTTTTTTAACTGGATGTAAAACATACTAATATACTGTATATCCTACTCAGTACGCAGGTAGAACAGGTCTGTACCGTTTGTTAAGCCATTCAAAAAACAATGACAACACTGTGAGCAGTCAGCTTGTGAATAGTTAGGTCAGTATCAAGTATTTAAACTACACTAATAAAGATAAACACACCTCAATAGTGTGTTTGAACGCTTAATCGAGATAATATGGTTGGAAGCAAGACCGTCACGAGCAACGCTAGCAAGTGGCAACCAAAACACGTGAGGAAAAGAGAAACAGTGTTTCTTAGGTAACCATAGCTTTCAAATGACCTAAAAGCGTGTTGAGCTGCTACTTCCTCACGACTAACGTCCAGCCCTGTGTTTGTGATCGTCACTGAAGATGACAGTTGTGTTAGCTTAGCACACTGTAAAAGCCGCTAACCTAAAGGTAACAACACGGCTTACCTGACAACAGTCTTTCATCCGGGGGTTTCTTAGTTCACTCGGGACAACGATTGTATAATCAAAACGATTATTGTACAAAAATGAATGTGTCCGCGAGATTCTGTTCTTTTTCTGTCATGTAGTCCCCTAAATTGTGCTTCACTCCAAGGATCCAGGCTGCCCTCGTGCAGGCTTCTTCCTGGTGTTGTAATGCGTCATTGCCATACGTCATCGGTTGTCTGTTTTCCTTTGTGTTGATTGGCGGATAGCAAGCCATTTTATGGCCACGTCTGTGTAATCCAAGTACGTGCGGCGTAGTACCTTCTTTGAATATACTTTAGTTTTATACCTATTGTCCAGTGTTGAACGTGAGGGTCTGTCGAAGTACAGCACGACAAAAGAGAGACGCCTGCCAG
This sequence comes from Phyllopteryx taeniolatus, assembly GCF_024500385.1. NCBI lineage: Eukaryota > Metazoa > Chordata > Actinopteri > Syngnathiformes > Syngnathidae > Phyllopteryx > Phyllopteryx taeniolatus. The sequence goes on along the minus strand of NC_084505.1, from coordinate 4,288,944 downwards.
CCTCATATTTCATTTTTAGTGGAATGCCAAGTACGCTTGAAGTCTCGTATTTTGATGACCAATGAATGATGTAAAATGTGAAAGATAATAAGAGGTAAGTATGTTTTTAGGGTAATGTGAATCAAAACAATCGCCCGAACAGGGACTTGAACCCTGGACCCTCAGATTAAAAGTCTGATGCTCTACCGACTGAGCTATCCGGGCTCGTTTTACAATCACCGCAATGATAATGAAATCACTGCACAACGTATTGCAAAATTTATTATTTTGGACACTTTGAATGCCCGTATCGTGATCAACAATTTCAGATGACATACAATAATGAAGAATTTGTGGTAAATTGTGTTATGTAATCTGTCAGAAATCATGAGTTTGGAGTTGTGTTTGTCTAGCACAATAATCATTGAAAATGAAAACATGAGGCCCCAGCGAGATTTGAACTCGCGACCCCTGGTTTACAAGACCAGTGCTCTAACCCCTGAGCTATGGAGCCCTTAGTGAAACAGATGCGAACCCATGTGTTAAAAAATCTATAACCGTAATTTCAGGTAGCAACTAAGGAAAGGGAATGTGATTTGATCAACTGTCCACATCCCCGGACACAAGCCTCTTTCATACTTAACCCTGTAATGCCTGAGCCCAGAAATAATGCACTGAAAATTCTGATTTCTTGAATATGGAACCTTAATTTTGCCCTTTCACAAAATTTGGAAAAAAAAACAATACAAAAAATGACAAACCCAATTCCAATTAAGTTGGGATGTTGTGTTAAACATAAATAAAAACAGAATACATTGATTTGCAAATCATGTTCAACCTATATTTAATTGAATACACTACAAAGACAAAATATTTAATGGTCAAACTGATAAACTTTATTGTTTTTAGCAAATAATCCTTAACTTGGAATTTTATGGCTGCAGCACATTCCAAAAAAGATGGGACAGGGTCATGTTTACCACTGTGTTACATCACCTTTTCTTTTAACAACATTCAATAAACGTTTGGGAACTAATTGTTGAAGCTTTGTAGGTGGAATTCTTTCCCATTCTTGCTTGATGTACAGCTTCAGCTGTTCAAGTCCAGGGTCTCCGTTGTCGTATTTTACGCTTCATAATGCGCCACACATTTTGAATGGGATACAGGTCTGGACTGCAGGCAGGCTAGTCTAGTACCCGCACTCTTTTACTACTAAGCCACGCTGTTGTAACACGTGCAGAATGTGGTTTGGCATTGTCTTGCTGAAATTACCAGGGGCGTCCATGAAAAAGACATGCCTTGGATGGCAGCATGTTTCTCCAAAACCTGTATGTACCTTTCAGCATTAATCATGCCTTTACACATGTGTAAGTTACCCATGCCATTGGCACTAACACAGCCCCATACCATCACAGATGCTGGCTTTTGGACTTCGCGTCCATAGCAGTGCGGATGGTTCTTTTCCTCTAGCTCGGAGGACACAACGTCCACAATTTCCAAAAACAATTTGAAATGTGGACTCGTCGGACCACAGAACGCTTTTCCACTTTGCATCGGTCCATCTTAGCTCGGACCCAGAGAAGCCGTTTCTGGGTGTTGTTGATAAATGGCTTTTGCTTTGCATAGTAGAGTTTCAAGTTTCAAGTTTCATCTTACGGATGTAGCTCCGAACTGTATTTACTGTGTTTTCTGAAGGCGGCACGGTGAAGACTGGTTAGAGTGTCTGCCTCACAGTTCAATCCCCGGCCCCGCCTGTGTGGAGTTTGCATGTTCTCCCCGTGCCTGCGTGGGTTTTCTCCGGGCACTACGGTTTCCTCCCACATCCCAAAAACATGCATGGTAGGTTAATTGAAGTCTCTAAATTGCCCCTAGGTGTGAATGTGGGTGCGAACTGTTTGTTTATGTGTGCCCTGCGATTGGCTGGCAACCAGTACAGGGTGTATCATCCTGCCCGATGATAGCTGGGATAGGCTCCAACACTCCCACGACCCTTGTGAGGATAAGCGGCTCAGAAAATGGAAGGATGGGTGGATGGGTGTTCTGAAGTGTTTCTGAGTCCATGTGGTGATATCCTTTATACATTGATGTCGGTTTTTGATGCAGTGCCGCCTGAGGGATCAAAGGTCACGGTCATTCAATGTTGGTTTTTGGCCTTGCCGCTTATATGCAGTGATTTCTCCAGATTCTCTGAACCTTTTGATGATATTATGGACCATAGATGATGAAATCCCTAAATTCCTTGCAATTGTACCTTAAGGAACATTGTCTTTAAACTATTCGACTATTTTTTCACACACTTGTTCACAAAGAGGTGAACCTCGCCCCATCTTTGCTTGTGAATGACTGAGCAATTCAGGGAAGCTCCTTTTATACCCAATAATGGTACCCACCTGTTCCCAATTAGCCTGTTCACCTGTGGGATGTTCCAAAGAGGTGTTTGATGAGCATTCCTCAACTTTCTCAGTCTTTTTTGCCATCTGTCCCAGCATTTTTGGAACGTGTTGCAGCCATAAAATTCTAAGTGAATGATTATTTGCTAAAAACAATAAAGTTTATCAGTTTGAACATGAAACATCTTGTCTTTGTAGTGTATTTAATTAAATTAGGTTGAACATGATTTGCAAATCATTGTATTCTGTTTTTATTTATGTTTAACACAACGTCCCAACTTCATTGGAAATGGGGTTGTATTTGCATGTAGTTTTTTCATTTGTATCGTAAATGATACATTGGGCATTACATGCAGTTCTGGCAATACAAGAACATCAGCCTCCTTAGGCCTCTTCTTTTCTCTTTTATAATGAACAGTGGTAAGCATGAAAACAGCAGTTAAGGCTATTCAACAAGAACATCGGCCTCTTATTTTTTCAAACAGCTACCTTTTCCAATAACTTTTTCTTGTATGATGAACAGTAGTAAGTATGAAAAAACAGCAGTTCAGGCGATAACAAGAACATCAGCCTCTTCATTTTTTTTAAAACTGTGACTGTTTCCAGTGACTTTTTCTTTTATTACTCATCTGGTCATTACTTTTTTATCAAACTCAGCAGCTGGATGTGCCTTTCTTTTCTTCTCTTTTCACTTTGCTTCTACCACACTGTATTGTTGCATGTGACATTCTGAGACCCTCCTCTTCCTCTTCAAGCCTATCAGCAACAGTTTTATCTTCCTCATTGCTACTACCAGTATTTGAGTTCTCTTCATTGTAGTCTGCATTAGGGGTCCAATCTTTATCCAACACTTCATCATCTGCAGACATCAACTCCTCTGTCACTCAAATTGCCATCAAGGAAGCGTAGGACATCTTCAGCAGTGTACTGTTTAGCCATCTAAAGTACAGAAATATAGGTTTATCAATTTTCAAGTGCAATTATTTGTTGTAAATATCACATTGCAATTGTAATTTGTGTAATTCAGTGATCAAAACATTTATGATACACAATGATCAATATAATGCATATTGCACCAAGAGAAAAAAGGTCATCACAATTGAGGGTATTACTACCAAATTCCACTTTTTACCTGGAGTATCAAATTTGAACAAACATTTTATGGACGCTTTTTACTATGTATTGAAATGCAAAAAAAAATAAGTAATTATAAATTGATTCAACAGATTTAGTGCTCATGTTAGAAGCTCATTGAAAATGTCACTCGAAAATTGTAAAAATCGCAATTTTCTTTACCTTGATCCAGGGAGTTGGGAACTTTCAGAAGGCTGCCATCTTGGATTGTCCCATGTACTGTCTGAATTGTTGTAGTGATAAAGGTATCCACCAGGGGGTGGAAGAGAAATATCAGACTGGATACAAGAGTGAAGTTTTTACCATAAAATTATGCAATAGGTCTCAGAAATGCTTGTATCAAATGTGATGCATTTGGCATTGTTTAAGAATGAAATGCTGTTTGGTGGCATTGCCATATAGATACTGTTATAAACAAAGTACAAACCTAAAGCCAACTGGACCCAGCCAGACAACAAACGAAAGACCTCCTATCTGTCTTTTGACTTTGTATAATATGTGCGAGGTGCTGATTGGCAGCAGGCGGAGACAGCGTACCAAAGGTCTTCCGCCATACTCGCATCAAGTCTGCCCGCTGCAGAGTAAAGTTAGACCGAAGGAAACATGAGGGATTGGATGCCTTTTCATAATAATGACTCATTTTCGTTTTTTCTATTGGCTGTTACGCTTACATGGACTCTAAGTTTGGTTCCACTCAAAAAGACGCTCTTGGCTTTGTTCGAGCCCTTGTGGTAGCGAGGGGTGCAATGGTGGAAGCAGGGGGACACAAGAGCAGAGTTGCTTCATGAAAAGCTGTGCGTCGATGCAGGATTGTATCCGAGAGTCTTGCATGGTGGACCCAGGAGATCACATTAGCAGGTGAGTAGGGCTAGGTGGCTCAAATGCAAAATTTGAGTTTGCCATCTACGGTAACTACATGTTAAAGCGTGTTTATTGGACATGGTGTTTAAAACGTGGTTTTCCAGTAAACGCAACGGTGCACCGTGTGTAGTTTGTACAGTTATTGAGCAGCGCTAACGTTGCAACTTAGTTGAGCTGGGCACTGGCTACTGACTGGGCAGACCCGTGGAACTTGTTCTTGGATCCGGGTTGCACCCGAGGGGGAGAGTCGTTACTACAGTGTCTCCGTTTTTGGTGGGAAGCTACTACTTTTTTTTCGCCAGCTACGCCCAAACAGGAAGAAAAACACACTTTAGCAGCCGCCACATACGTCCTATCGGATTTGAATGAGGAACTATGTAGCACGTACTTTTTTCTACGGCGAAAAACAGCTGAAACGTTGCCTTTTTATGCTTTGCCCGCATCAACACATCCCTTCCTTCTATGGACAGCACTGACTCCCACAAGATGTTAAAAGGCCTTCGCTATATGCCAGCGACTCTTCAGAGAGGCTATCAGCGTGTCCAAAGGGGATGATGGCAAAGGGAAAGTCTGTTAATATAGACAGCACTTCGTCTTTTCTTCGTGACCAGTTCACCTATTATGACATTGTTGCAAAAGACTGTCGACAGAGTACTGTGATTTTTTTTTTCCTCGCTGAGTGGCCATGCTAGGAATTATGCTATTTGTAAAGGAATGCTTTGCTTTCTCTTGGTGTTAGCTCCGCAGTGGATTCATGTAAGCTAAACCCCCTCGTTTTATTGTTATTGTGATAATAAATGGTAATTATGTCAGTCGGTTGATTTAAATTGAGAATACTGCTGTTGTTCGTTGTTACATCTTTTAATTCCTTGGCAGGGCCAACAGTAACAACATGCTCGTGGCCTCTGCTGTGGTGGTGTGGGAATGGCTGAACGAACACGGTCGGTGGCGGCCCTACAGCCCAGCCGTCTCCCATCAAATAGAGGCGGCCATTCGGAGTGGAGATACCCGCGGGGGGAGCGTCGTCCTCGGCCAGGTGGAGAGTCGACTCTCTCCGTACATAATTGATCTCCAATCCATGCACCAGTTCAGACAAGACACAGGTAAGACAGGGAGCATGGTATAGGTTTATGGCACAAAGCTAGCATGTCATGTTGGTACTGTATGCTCAGGACATTTTTCGTAGAAGAATTCGTCCCTCATCCGCGCAGGCTTCATAAATTGCATACACACAGACTAGATAAAAGTGGTTTTGGCGGCACTTGAAGCCCAAAAGTACTTGTTTGTTTGTTTGAGACCAAATTACTGAATCTCTTCGGAAGGGATGAAAGGACGGCATTGTATGTGCAGATAGTTGGTGTCGTAAGACCCCACCTCTGTTATAAGATAGCTTCTCAGCGAAAGCAGCTGTCCATTGTTGCGGTTGTTTGTTGCTCTGCGCATGCGTGGTTGGTGCAGTGATATGCCGGTTACGCGTTACAAAGTAGGGCGCATTACAAAGTAACACGTTACTCCAAAATTCCGCCATTTTGAGTAGCGAGCAAAGTAACAGGTTACTTCCCCTTGGAGAGTAATCAGACTACAGTTACTTTTTCAAACCAGCAATAGTTACTTTTGAGTCATCAATGTCTCTCACCAAGTACTGATTTGTGTCTGGTGACTCGGAAAAAACACAGTCCAGCCATTCAGTAGCATTTAACCGTTCACGCAGACTGCTGATTTCACAAAAAGCAGTTCGAAGTGATCAGCACAGTTTTGGAATGCTTGCTTGGCACACATAGCTTTCTTCCCCTGTCAATTGACTTTCCCTATCCACTGGTCACCTATTCCTTTTTCACTTGGAAAGCCCAAAAAAAACCTCTTTCCACTGCCTAAACTATTTGTACAACCAAATGCCACACAATACACCGTCGTGACATTGTTTAAATCATACGAAAACAAATACAAGGACGGGAACAATTGCACACAACGCCGAATGAAGAGGCCGTTTGGCTCATGTTACGTCACAGCGCCAGATAGAGCCGAAGACGGGAAGCGCTGGATGCAGAAAGCGGAAGGCGCATTCTGCAGCATATTTATCGAATTAACTGCTGTTTATGTGCTATATAATCACTTCAAAATGGCAGATGTGGTTTATAGTGGTTCTAGAGTTATCAAGAAACATTTTTAAAATCCTTGTCCTCTGACCTTTAATCCCATGTGGCCCGCCACATCATTTTATGTGGCCCGCGAAGGCAAATCATGCTCGTCAGCTTCTGTGATTTTTGCTAAAATCTGTACCCAAATTCCAAATTGTCATAATAATAAACAATAATGTTGAGATACTGTATTTTTCTGTTACCAAACCCTTCTTCTACAGTAACTTAAACAATACTTGAACAAACTTATTATCCTTGTCTTCTGATTTCAAAACTAGTTTTCCCTCAATTTGTTGTGTAATGGTAATAATATGATTTGGTGATTAAACATTTATATGGTTTCACTGCTTCTAATGGCCCTCCGAGGAAAATCATAACTACAATGCGGCCCGAGACAAAAATGAGTTTGACACCCCTGCGCTAGTACATCTTGTATTAATTAGGAAATGCGGCTACAATTATTTAATTAGTTTATGGATGTTAATGGTAAATGAATTAAGCGACGGAGCCATGTTAAGTATCATGTCACAACACAGATTGAACTAACTTCAAATTCAGAAATGGACAATAAAACAGAAAAATATTTAATATTTTCCTGAAGGATTGGTTTGGGACTAGCCTTTGAAGTTGTCAGTAGTGAAAAATGAAGTGAAACAGACAATGATTTTAGTCAATTCTTCAGAATGAGTGCTTAAAGAGGAGGATGGTATTCATGTGGCACAGCTTGAAGCAGGCAACAGGTGGAGATGGGCCTGGCTCAAGTTGGAGGCCAGAACAAAAAAAAAAGCAAAGAAATTAGGCAAATTTAATTTCAATCTTCAATTTGTACATCAACATGTACTTGAGCGGTGTAAATACGTTTTTCTGCGTGAATAATTTTGTTTTTATTTTGGCTTATTGTATTCTTAAGAGCGGCACGGTGACCGACTGGTTAGAGCGTCAGCCTCACAGTTTTGAGGACCCGGGTTCAATCCCCGGCCCCGCCTGTGTGGAGTTTGCATGTTCTCCCCGTGCCTGCGTGGGTTTTCTCCGGGTACTCCGGTTTCCTCCCACATCCCAAAAACATGCATGAATTGGAGACTCTGAATTGCCCGTAGGCATGACTGTGAGTGCGAATGGTTGTTTGTTCCTATGTGCCCTGCGAATGGTTGGCAACCAGTTCAGGGTGTACCCCGCCTCCTGCCCGATGACAGCTGGGATAGGCTCCAGCACGCCCGCGACCCTAGTGAGGAGAAGCGGCTCAGAAAATGGATGGATGGATGTATTCTTAAGAGTCTTCCCGATTGCTTAATTTATGTTAAAATCAAACACATTCTCTGCAGGGGCCCGGGGGATCCCCCCAGAACCCCCAACAATGTTTTGGATTTTTTTGTCACTTCTTTCATGCCTTTGGTGTTTGCATGGCTTTTGATTGGCTTTAGTAGTTTCTGTGCGTTTTCTCAGAGGTTATTGTGAAAAAGACTTATTACCAAGCACTTCTAACCCCGGCCAACCAGTGTTTAGATTTGTATACCTCCAAAATGGCCACACATCCAGGTAGCTGCCCAAAATGTGACATCAGTGCAAACATGATTATTGTTGAAATGCTCACAATAACAAACTGACCATTGAGAAATTGTTTGCTAATTTGACAGTATTTAATGTAATAGTTTTAGATGTGTAATATTACAACATAACATACACACAGCAAGACATAATGGTGCTAAAATGCAAAAAATCATGTTAAGTTAGGAACGCTCTTAACGCAGGTAAGCAAAAGGCCAAGTAATAAAATTTAATAATATTAACGAGGCATCTTAAAACAGCCGAGGAAATCAAAGTGTGCAAATTGCCTTACTCTTTTTTTGTGTGTGTGTCCTGTTCGGCTGTTCGGTAAAGCAGAATGGAAAATCTGTATCTCGTTTATGCTGGAACAGTTTTACTGTGTCACAGTGGAGTTTTTAAGCTTCCGCTGTGGTTTCTTAGTATTATAATTGAGCTTTATTGAGAATCAGACTTGATCACTCGAACAGAACAAAGTTTCTAGAAGGGAGAGCAAAACAAAGACAAAAGACAAAGCACTAATTGTAAACAGGATGAGAGAAGTAACTCATTACATTATCTACAACAATGAAACATTAAATGAGTGTTGCATGGGGTGCTACACCCTGTGAGGGAAGGACAGGACAAGATAGAACAGGACAAGGATAGGAGAAGCAGCATGCAGGACAAGGGTCGTGAACCCGGCTGTACAACTGAAGTGTGGTGGGATTAATTATGTAAATTATAAAGGTCTACAGGACGAGAGTATAAGTGAGGGGATACACAAGCGATTTGCATATTCATGAGTTATTTGTCGCAGTAAGTAAGAGACCCCACACCCAGTGAAAGAGTCCTAGGGGTGTGTGCCTGCGGATACATACAAGTGAATTGACAACGTTTTACATGCACAAAGACTGACAGAAATGTCGTGTAATTGCTGTGGCCGCACCGCGCAGGCTGAGGACCCCACCCAATCAATCGAGGATCGGGATCAGGCGCAGGGGTCCACCCGAGAGCAGCCCGGTGGACGGGACACGTCCCACACCGAGGGACCCAGGGCAGTCCGCCAGCACCACCGAGGCGCCCCAACAACTGGCCACCCAGTGGGGGCCGCAGGGACCCAATGCCAACCCCCAGCCAAATCACCACCCCACCTACCGCCACACACGCCCCGCCACCCCATCACTGCCTTCCTCCCCCAGGAGAGCCAGACGCCACCCACAACCCGCAGGGCCTCCTTTGTTTGTTGGAGAGGAGGATGGATAGGGGCACCCGACAAGGGAACGATAAGGGGGGGTAAACCAAGGACCAGCCGCGGGCCATGAGAGGTCAGCCCCAACACCAAGCAGTCATCCAGCCCAGGGGGGCCCGGCCTCAGGAGCACCGCCGTGCAACTAAGTGAGACCCACCTACCCCTCTGTCACTATGACTGCTAGGTCCCCGACTGGCAGTCATTGGCCATACCCCGTGTATCAGTGCCCACCCCCCACCCCCACCTCTCCCCCGAGTGGTGTGGTGCTTTCAAATATGAAGAGGTCAGTGAGCCGAGGGGGTGGGGTCAGGGCTGCCAGGCACTACTGCCTAACAGCCAAAACCCCCCACACCCACGACCCACTGCCCCCCAGAGATGGGTGTATGTGGTGCATTAAAACATGGGGAGTGCGTGTGATTCATTTAAAATCCAGGGGGGCAGGCAGGGGGGAAGGGCAGGGCGCACGGACCGGGAAGCAGCACAGACGTGCTGAAACCCGATCCGACACCCACACCCTCCCGATCCCATACCAGTCCCCCAGGAACCCTTTGATAAGTGTATGTTCCCAGATGTGATTAGTGAGAAAAATATACACAGTGAGTGGTGTGAGTATGTGCTAAGTGAGTGATTAAGAGACATGGCTCCTGCAGGTCGGGCCCATTAGGCCGGACAACCACTGACGAAGAGGACCACCCCACCTAGACCACGCAGCACCGACCCCGGCCGCCCCCGCCCACACATTCCCGCCAGCACCCACTACCCGCCCCTGAGTGTGGGAGGTGGACCCCCACCCCACCCCCGCGCCAAACCAGACAGGGAAAAGAACCCCACAGCAGGCCCCACAGCCCGCAGGGGACCGCGCGGCTCCCCCACAGGAAGAGGAAGAGGCGACCGCAGCGGGACGCAGGGAACGGAGAGAAGAGGGGGAAGCAGGCCTGGGGAGTGACCCACCGCCCCCACCAGCAGCCAAAGCGGGGGACCCAGGCGGGTGCCAGCCGGCACCGCCCCAACACCAACGGAACATGGGCGAGTCACCATCACACCACCATTACTCCCCAGGAGGTCGCCCCAGTGGTTCCCCCCCCAACCCCAAGATCAGGAAGGAGTGAAAAAAGTCCCGCCCCACAGACTCCGGAACACGAAACACAAGGACAAGAGGAGAAGATCCCCACAGCATGCATGTGTCTTTTCACCATGCAAACCGATTTGCATATAAATGGCCTTACTCTGTTTCGATTAATTTGAGGTTTTTCTTGAGAAAGATTAATGTCCACATTTGTCGGTAGAAGGAGTGATCTTTTAGCATTTACAATATCTCCAGCTGTTGAAAATACCCGTTCACTGAGTGGGTAATGTGTGTGGGATGTGTGTTGATCCTCCACCACTTCAGAGGACAAGCAGAGAATGAGATAGTGGCCTCTTTAAGATAGAGCTCCAACTCCAACTGAAGACTGTGTCTCCTGGTGGCTAAATGACCCCCAAGGAGGTCCTCAAGAGCATTTCTCTTTGGTGGAGGGAATGAATTTCCACTCGTGTCCAACTCCAAAGCTGTAGATGTAGTTTGAGGACTTCCTCTTCGTCACTGTTCTGTAAAGGTAAACATTGCACAAACAAAACAAAAAAATAGTCTTATTTCATCCTGTCCAGTCCATCCATCCATCCATCCATTTTCTGAGCCGCTTCTCCTCACTAGGGTCACGGGGGTGCTGGAGCCTATCCCAGCTATCATCGGGCAGGAGGCGTGGTACACCCTGAACTGGTTGCCAGCCAATCGCAGGTCACACATAAACAAACAACGATTTGCACTCACATTCACACCTACGGGCAATTTAGAGTTGTCAATTAACCTAGCATGCATGTTTTTGGAATGTGGGAGGAAACCGGAGTGCCCGGAGAAAACCCACGCAGGCACGGGGAGAACATGCAAACTCCACACAGGCGAGGCCGGGGATTGAACCCCGCTCTTCAGAACTGTGAGGCAGACACTCTAAGCAGTCGGCCACCCTTCCGCTGTCCAGTCCATCCATGTACAATTTACTTAATCAGAAAAATACCTGATGCTGCACTTGTGTTGCTTTCAATTTGAGTCTGGTGTAAGCATCCTCCCATTCACTGCTGCTCAGATGGGTAAGGGTCTGGAAACCATGATCCAGGGCACTGCTCTCATGCAAAAACTCCTCTTCTTGATACCTGTCTGCCAGGACTTTAAATATAGCTGCTGTTTGATGATGTTTGAGTCTTTGGCATCACATGCCATGCTGTCTTGTATCATTTGTTTGAGAGGTGAAATGAGAGATATGGTGGGCTGTGACTCAGCGCACAGAACAGTGGTACCCTTCTTGACTGGTGTAAGAAGTTTAATAATGTCCTCAGCGTTTGAGATATCTGCCGTGTCAAAGGTGTCAATACCATGTACCTTGTGTCTCAGCTTAGCACTCTAAAGAGCTGCAGCAATAGCTTGTTGTTGTTCCAGGTATCACTCAATCATGTCAAGCGAGCTGTTCCATCTTGTCACCACATCCATTATAGGTTTAAGCACGGGAAGATTTTGCAGTTATTGTTTAGTGTCCAGAACAGCTGTGGCAGATGTACTGCGGTGAAAAAAAATTATAACACGCCTTACCCTTCCCAGCAGCCTGCTCACACAGTTTGCTTTTAACCCCGTCTGGGATGCCTGGTTTAAAGTATGAGAAAAACACTTAAAATGTGGAAACAGCCCAGCTTCGTTCACTGCGAGTTTCATGTTTCTTGCATTGTCCGTTACGACAGCAGTTCCCCTTTTGTTGATGATCATTTTGTTAAGCTTCTACTCTCTAACTGCTGACTTTAACACTTCACCTATGTTGGTTCCTGCGTATGATTCAAAAAGTACTCAAGTCTGTAGGACATAGCTTTTAATCTCCCATGTACTCTTCATAGCATGTCCTGTAATGGTAATGTAACTCTGGGTTGCACGTGAAGTCCACCCGTCCATGGTGATTGAGATACACTCTGACTGCATAAGGCTTTTTCGGACATCAGCTTTTGCATCTGTGTAAAGAATAGGTACTCCAGAATGACTCAAGTTTGCTCGTGACAGTGACTTGTATTTAGGCTCCAGGTTAGTTACTAACCTTTTTATAACTCTTGTTGTCCACAAAAGAAAAGGGCTGCAAATCTTTTAAGTCTTTTAATCTAATCTTTTAAAAATATAGTGCGTGTTGTATCGTTATCTCTTGAGCCCGTACACTGTTATGTGATAGCCTGGTTATAAATGCTTCTTTTAAAGTTTTTTGACAAGACTGGAGTCTTTGTTTGTCCTTATCCTTAAACATTTTGCGGTGCCGGGTTATCAGTTGGCTCCTCATGTTGCTCGTATTTCCAGAAGAGTAGCGCATGGTACACTTGCAGTGTTTGCACATTGTATTTTGTTTGTCAATCACCTTTTCTCCTGTATCGTCTCTTGATGCAGAAAAAGACGGAGGGGGGGGGAATAAAAATTATTTGTTAAATTACTATGGTCTTCCGATTAAGAGATGATATAGGTTTGGTACATTTCCATTTATTTCTAAAGATATTATACACCTTATGCAAAAAAAAAATGAAGGGGTGTCACTACCAATAATGGTGAGCAGGACTGTAAGTCAACTGGTATAGGCCCCAGCATCCCGGTGGTCCTGAACATTTTTGAGTGGTATAGACAATGGATGGTTGGATAGATCTTTTGGTTCCTGCTTTAAAACTTTACTGTGAGTTGAGGTAGAAGTGTGTCCAGTTGGTATTTGTTGACATTCTGCCTGCTGTGTGGTAGTCAGGAGCAGCTGTGATGAACTAACACACCAGTGAGTCAGTGTACAGCAGCTGCCAACCGCTTAGAATAAGAAGCAAATATCTAGATTTTGAAGAAGGGAAATATTGTTAAATATAGGTCTCAGCGTACAATTCACTGTGTTCCATCTTCTGTAATTCATCACCTCCCGCAGCTCCTGTTACCCTCGTTTACTGAATAATTGTTTATTTAATCAGTTGGCAAAAGTAAGAAAGGCCATTCAGTTTTTTCTTTGAGGTGGGTGAACTTGATTTGTTGGGTGGGGAACATCGGGAGTGGTAGGTTAAAGGAGTGATGTGCTTCTGCAGTTTATTTTTCTTCTTTTATGATCTGTCTTGCACCCCTCTTCCATTGTTTGAATTTGTTGAACAAATATGAGTCTCTCCATTGTTGTTTTATGCTGTATTCACACCGTACGCAAAACGAACTTTCACCTCACTTCCCTCACACGAGTTTGATCACGGGAGTATTTATCCACTCTGAATGCGCATTTGCTTCATTTGTGACACATTTAATGCTCCTCCCAACTTGGTCCTCCACAGTGGGTCGCCGGCGTGCTCGCATCCGAAGAGGTGGTTCCTTGGATTTATTTAATTGTATTTATTTATTGATTGATTGATGTATTTCTCTGTCTCTCTCTATTTGATTTATTTTAATAAATTTATTTATCTCTATTTCTCTCTGTCTAATTACTCCCCTTTTCCAGCCCGTGACTCATCACCACTGACAAAAGTCTTTGAGCAGCCACGGCCGCCAGCGGCACGTCCGATCTCTCTTTCTCTCTAATTACTCCCCTTTCCAGCCCGACCGCCCCCTGACTCATCACCACTCACAAAAGTCTTTGAGCAACCACGGCCGCCATCGCCACGTCCCATCCCCCAGGCTGGCCCTTTGCTCACAATTCTCAAAGCTGATTGGCTGTCGCGATACGATTTGTGGCTTGTAGTTCAAGTCTCCCAACCCCGAGCAAATGGGTGAAGAAGCGAATTATCACCTGCTCGCATCACATCAAAACCGTCGTACACGTCCCCCGGCATGGCTTCACGCCTACTCACGCGAACTGCATTGACTTTATACATAATCATGTTGCACGAATGGTTAAATTTGCATGTAATGTGAACACAACATTAGAGTTTTGAGAAAGAGAACGTCAGAGAGAGGGTTTTCTGGATCTAATTTTTGGACGTTAAATATAAAAGCTCATCGACACCATGAAATACCCAACACCTAGTCATTTTGTAGACTGCAGACAGCATCTTTGGGTTTAATTTGCCTGTCTATAATTCATAACTTTGCAAGAAAAAGAATTAACCTTTGGGAATTACCTGGATTTCTGCATAATTTGGTCATAAAATGTGATCTGATCTTATCTAAGTCGCAACGCAAATTTTGTTAACACATACGACGCCAATAATTTTATGTTTCAATGTTCCATTTAAATGTCACAGTGCAAGGTGGAATAAGTATGTAAACCTTTGGATTTGTTAACTGACTGAGGTGCCTTTGCCCGCAATAGCATCAACCAAGCGTTTCCTTTAGTTGCTGATCAGACTTGCACAATGTTCAGTTTGCAAAACTGGTTCAGTTCAGCAACATTCTTAGTAGGTCTGGTGTCATTTGCTGTCTTGAGGTCATGCTACAGTGTCTCAGTTGAGCTGAGGTCTCTGACTAGACCACTCCAGAAATGGTATTTTGGCAAAAAAATCTTAACCAGTCAAGTTAACATTGGAACCCTTCTTCGATAGCACCTTAAAAATTATCATATATTAAACTTGTAGGTCCATGGATAGTTTTTGTTTGTATATTATTTGATTTTGCAAGAATTGTAAGAAATCTTCCTTTTAAGGATGCTTCAAGTTCTCAATATGGTTGCTTGATAATTATTATACTCTGGAAGGTGTTTTTTCTTTTTAATACCATTACTGGAAATGGTCAGTGGAAAACTCCACATATTTTGGGGCCTACCTTCTCACTTCCTATTATTCCAGCCAGCACATGGTGATAGGGCTAGGCGATGATGGCAAAACAACGGAATCACAATTAATTTTGGTTTATGCACAATTATCCCACCCTCAACTCAGTTTATCCTGGATTTGTATAATTTTTAAACAATTTAAATGAGCACGCGCAGGTGAACAACTAAGGGGTATTTATTCAAACAACTGAATTGAAAACAACATAAGCTAAAATGAAAATGTTTTTTGGAAAAAAAAATTCCTTAAAAAGGAGATAATAATAAAAAAAAACATTTCCTGCAAGCAGAATAAATACTTTTAATACTAGGGTTTTAATGTAGAACATATTTCACCTATTAAAAAGGGTAATTTTTCCAATAAAACTACAATGTTAAGTAAGTTCCCTTATACAATAGAGCATAAATTAAAAGGGGAGAATACGTTGCATCTTCTGCAAATAAAACAAACATTGCCATCATTTTAAAATAGATTTTAAATTTTAATTCAGCAGCTACTTTCTTATATGGCCATTTCCCCATTTTGTCCTTGTAATACAGTCAGCGCAATCCACTCTTGTTGTCATCGCCACGATAACGAGTGTATCCGGTCGCATTTGAGTTGACAAGATAAAGCCGAATGATCGTAAAAAATGGGATGCAGTGGTATTGGAATACAAGATTTTATTTCAGTAGTCTGACAGTGCAATCGTGAAAGAGCAAATTTGTCTTGTAGTTTGATCCGGGCATTACGTGTTGTCTGTCTCAGACGTGTTGTCTGTTCCACACCGCCGACATTTTTTTTTTTTTTAATATAAATAACTTTATTGGCCGTCAGATATTTCTAATACTACGTCAAAAGACACGCGACAAGGCTAAAAATAAACTATCTTTTGGATTCAAATATACTGTGCACGCGGCGACGCGGAGAAAATGTCTTTTGCGGGATCGGCGAATTATGACATTAAAACCAATCAGCATAAAATGCTAAATATCGGCCGATACCGATCAGCCCGATAAAATCGGTGTAAAGTCTATATGTAATCATAATAATAATAACGTTATTGGTCAATATGTGTGGTGTCGTCTCTCTCTCTCTCTCTCTCTCTCTCTCTCTCTCTCTCTCTCTCTCTCTCTCTCTGTCTCTGTCTCTCTCTCTCTCTTTCTCTCTTGACTGCACGGAGCAGAGGTGGGGAGGGGCAGGAGCATACGCAGCAGCACACACACAGATGAGGAAGGAAGACGAGTGATACACAGAGCAAGGGGCCATAAGAGAAAACACAAACGTGCTGGTAAGGAATAGTTAGGAAAATGAGTGATAGCAGGAAAAGGAGTAAAATCTGGACACATTTAAACATTATTGACAATACAAAGGCAGTGTAAAGTCTGCAGTTAACAAAATAAAATAAAAACTATCAGGCTGTGTGCACAGGCAACCTGCAATGAGAAGAAGAATAAAGACAAACATTTGAACCTGATATTAATGAAGGTTGCAGTGTGTCTAATGCAACAACATTGTAGCTAAGTCAGTCCCTTCTGAGAGACCTGCTCCAAAATGGGAGACAGCAAAGAATTTCTGACAGAAGAAGCAGGATTAGCTCCTCAAAGCTGAGACACTTGCTTTCTCAATGCCAAAAGAGCCGGAATTCCCATCACTCGCACAGCCAGCATGCGAGTGTGAACACATCAGAATAAAAAATCTTATACTGTTAACAAGCAATGCCCTGTTGAGCTTTGCTGACTATCCAGTTGAATTGACTAGGGGGACATTTTATTTTACATGGTTTGATAATGACGTGCCATAAATCAGCCATAAATATGAAATAAGCATAAATGTTAAACAACACATATTCAACAAACTACGAGTAACATAAACACACAATAATAACAAAGATCCACGTCTTTTTAACTGTATGTTGCAATGAATATTGAGAACCGAGTGGCTTTTCCCTCGTCATGCTAGCAGCTACTAGCCCAAACGGAGCATCCCGATTAGGGTGGAATGCTTGTTACATATTATTTAGTGCTGCACGAGCTACAGCTAAATTCGATGCCGAGCCGCAGAAGCGAACGTGGGCCTCTCGTCCGTTGGCAACACAGCCTAATCATCGCCTCCATGACAGGGGAAGAGTAAAAGTAAAAAAAGAAAAAAATAATCTTCATAATGAAATGAGGTGGGCGGCACGTTCGACGACTGGTTAGAGCGTCAGCTTCACAGTTCTGAGGACCCGGGTTCAATCCCCGGCCCCGCCTGTGTGGAGTTTGCATGTTCTCCCCGTGCCTGCGCGGGTTTTCTCCGGGCACTCCGGTTTCCTCCCACATCCCAAAAACATGCATTAATTGGAGACTCTAAATTGCCCGTAGGTGTGAATGTGAGTGCGAATGGTTGTTTGTTTGTTTGTATGTGCCCTGCAATTGGCTGGCAACCAGTTCAGGGTGTACCCCGCCTCCTGCCCGATGACAGCTGGGATAGGCTCCAGCACGCCCGCGACCTGCGTGAGGAGATGCGGCTCAGAAAATGGATGGATGGATGGATGAAATGAGGTGTATTTGTAGATTATTCTCATTCTTATATTTTTTATTTGTATAGTTTCCCCACTTTATTTTCAGATCATCAAACAAATGTAAATATAACCAAAGTTTCATTTATTGAGGGGGAAAAAACTACAACCCCAATTCCAATGAAGTTGGGACTGTAACACAGTGGTAAACATAACCCTGTCCCAGCTTTTTTGGAATGTGTTGGAGCCATAAAATTCTAAGTGAATGATTATTTGCTAAAAACAATCAAGTTGATCAGTTTGACCATTAAATATTTTGTCTTTGTAGTGTATTCAATTAAATATAGGTTGAACATGATTTGCAAATCATTGTATTCTGTTTTTATTTATGTTTAACACAACGTCCCAACTTAATTGGAATTGGGTTTGTAATTTTTTTTTTCAAATTTTGTGAAAGGGCAAAATTAAGGTTCCAGATTCAAGAAATCAGAATTTTCTATCCATTATTTCTGGGGTCAGGCATTACAGGGTTAAGTATAAAAGAGGCTTGTGTCTGGGGATGTGGACAGTCGACGCTTGCTCCGGCCTGGTGGAAATCACAATATTCACATGCTTGAATTTAATCGGTTTGCTTGTTCTTGGTCTTCCTCTGCCTCTTACTCATCCCCTTCCTCCTTGTCCACTACCTCTCATACAAACTCCTTTGCCTCTCTTGATGTTTCTGTCCATTGTAGACAGAAGCACATTTATCACCTGTACACTGTGACCTGGATTGTTTATATTTATTTAACCTTTATTTATCCAGGTAAGGCAATTGAGAACAGATTGTTTGCAATGCTGACCTGGCAGCAGACACTAGAGTAAAACAATATTACAACTTGTAGTCTGCCCAATTGGTCTGATCACATACTTAGAAACTTGTTCAATTGTTGTTGTGTGTAAAAGATAATAGCTGTCTTCATGTTCCTTCACAGCTTGCTGCCAGGGTTTACAGTTTTGCAAGGGTCATAGGTTTTGTAGGGTCATAATGCTCCATATTTGATTGACTGTAGATTTTATGTATTTTTTGCTCAAGAAAATAAAAGTGGCAGTCACTTCCAATAATATCAATCTGTTTTGGAGCAATTGGTAAATAACTAATAGCCTTTGACACTTTCGGTCAGTAGCAGAAGTCGAGACCAAATTCACTACATAGCCGGTGTGGAAAAAGGAATGTACTAAACAATAACGTGGCAGCATTAACTCATATTTTATGTATCGTAGCTGTCCGGTGAAATCCCCTCGCCGTCAGGAAACAAAAAGATTACAGCTTGCTTGAGTTTCCAAACACAGTAGTAAATCATTACATATCTACAACAATGAAACATTAGATATGAGTGTTGTATGGGGCTGTAGTGCTACACCCTGTGAGGGAAGGATTGGACAAGATAGAACAGGACAAGGACAGGAGAAGCAGCCTGCAGGACACGAGTCGTGAACCCGGCTGTACAACTGAAGTGTGGTAGGATTGACTATGTAAATTATAAAAGTCTAGAGGACGGGAGTGTGAGTGAACGGATACCCAAGCAATTCACATATTCATGAGTTATTTGTCACAATAAGTGAGTGGTTCCACACCCAGCGAAAGAGTCCCAGGGGTGTCTGCATGCGGGGACACTTACACAAGGGAAGACTTGGTAAACATCAAGGAGTCTACCCCGGACTTTCTTTCACCAACTTTCGCAAATCCGCTCAGTCCCCCCCCCCCCCCGAGTTACTCACCGGGGCAGCAACTGGGGTCTATGGCGCATGGAGGTGAGGGCGACGCCACAGAGGGAAGCAAGCCGGCATCCAAGTTAAGCTCTGCCAGAGAGGAAACAGATTGGTGTTCCCGTCAATCCACCTTGCGAATCTACGCTCCCTACCCAACAAAATGGACGAGCTTCATCATCTAATAAAGACCAGTAAAGACTTCGGACGTTCCGCCGCCCTGTGCTTTACGGAGACTTGGCTTTGTGAGGCTGTCCCTGACGGCGCCGTAATGCTTCCCGGCTTCCATCTTCATTGGGCAGACCGCTTCATGGAGTTATCGGGGAAAACATAAGGCGGCGGGATATGCTTCTATATCAATGCAAAATAGTGTACGGACATCACGGAGCTCAGCACACACTGCTGCCCACATTTAGAATTGCTGTTTTTGAACTGTACGCATTCTACTCGCCGTGTGAATTTGCATCTTTCATTCTCAACTGTGTTTACATTCCACCTCAAACTGACACGAACGTCGCACTGCTAATGCTCGCTGAACAAGTAAACGAAATTGGGGGAAAAACACCCAGACTCACCCCTCATTATTCTCGGCGACTTTAACAAAGCTAAACTCAACCACGAACACCCTAAATACAAGCAGCACATCGACTGTCCTACCAGGGAAAATAACGTTTTAGACCACTGCTATACTACGTTAAATAACGCATACCGTGCCATACCTCGTGCAGCCCTGGGCTCGTCTGATCACTGCTTAATTCACTTAATACCAACATACAGGCAAGAACTTAAATGTTTCGCACATTCAATAACAACACGCTGTGGTTCACTGCCAAACTTAAGCAATTTCGCCAGGCTAAAGAGGACGCATATCAAAGTGGGGACAGGGCCCTTTATAATCGCACAAGAAACCAGCTGACTAAAGAAATTAACATTGCAAAGAGAAACTACGCAGTATAGTTTGAAATAGTTTAGCGCTAATGACTCTAAATCAGTCTGGCATGCATTACAATCGCTAACCAATTACAAGCGACGATCCCCCCAAGCTGAGAACAATAGTAGACTACCCGACGACTTGAACACCTCCTGCAGATTTGAAAAGGACACTTTCACACCCACACAGCCGCACCACCGACCACAATCACACCTCTGACTTCTGTGTTGACCATCCACAAACAGGATATGTGAGACATCTTCAAACAACAGAAGATTAACAAAGCGGCAGGCCCTAACCTTGTGTCCCCATCCTGCCTCAAAGTCTGCGCGGACCAGCTCGCTCCAGTCTTCACACAGATCTTTAATAGATCTCTGGAACTGTGCGAAGTACCATCGTTTCAAACGCTCCACCATCATCCCAGTCCCCAAGTAACCTGCAATCTCGGGTCTGAATGACTACAGGCCCGTCGCCTTGACATCTGTGGTCATGAAGTCCTTTCAATGCCTCGTGCTGGACCACCTCAAGAGCGTCACAGATCCCCTGCTGGACCCCCTGCAGTTTGCCTACTGAGCAAACAGGTCCGCAGATGATGCAGTCAACATGGGACTGCACTTCATCCTAGAACACCTCGACGGCGCGGGGACCTACGCGAGGATCCTATTCGTGAACTTTAGCTCTGAATTCAACACCATCATCCCCGAACTCCTCTCCTCCAAGCTTCTCCAGCTCAGCGTCTCGCCTGCCATCTGCCAGTGGATCTACAGCTTCCTGATGGGCAGGACACAGCAGGTGAGGGTGGGGGACACCACCTCATCTACATGAACAACCAGCACCGGGGCGCCCCAAGGTTGTGTTCTCTCTCCGCTGCTCTTCTCGCTCTACACAAACGACTGCACCTCAACGCACCCGGCTGTCAAACTCCTGAAGTTTGCAGATGACACCACTGTCATCGGTCTCATCAAAGTCAGTGACGAGTCTGCGTATCGACGGGAAGTGGAGCGGCTGCAGCTGTGGTGCGGCCGACACAACATGGAGCTGAACACGCTTAAGACTGAAGAGATGATTGTGGACTTTAGGAGGCATCCTTCGCCACAGCTGCCCCTCACGCTGTCCAACTGCCTTGTGTCAACCGTCGAGACCTTCAAGTTCCTGGGAATTACAGTCTCTCAGGACCTGAAGTGGGCGATCAACATCAACTCCATCCTCATAAAGGCCCAGCAGAGGATGTACTTCCTGTGGCTTCTGAGAAAGCACGGCCTGCCACAGTAGCTGTTGAGGCAGTTCTACACAGCGGTCATCAAATCTGTCCTGTGTTCTTCCATCACAGTCTGGTTTGGTGCTGCTACAAAAAAGGACAAACTCCGACTGCAACAGACAATCAAAACTGCTGAAAAAATTTGTCGGTACCCCCCTACCACCACCCTTGAGGACTTGAATGC
The DNA here is from genome assembly GCF_024500385.1 of Phyllopteryx taeniolatus. Lineage (NCBI taxonomy): Eukaryota > Metazoa > Chordata > Actinopteri > Syngnathiformes > Syngnathidae > Phyllopteryx > Phyllopteryx taeniolatus. The sequence continues at coordinate 4,267,287 of NC_084505.1, read as the reverse complement.
TGCCAGAACTAAGACAAGAGCATGCAAAATCCTCTTGGACCCTTCACATCCCGGTCACCAGCTCTTCCAGCTCCTTCCCTCAGGTAGGCGCTACCGAACAATGCAAACTAAAACTAGCAGACATTCCAACGGCTTCTTCCCTCTTGCGATAAACTGTTGAACAGTTAACTTACAATTCCATTGCCACATGCTGCCAATTTTTTTGTCTTGATTTTGTTGTCACATTTCTGTCAGGCCAATTATACATAACTCGTGCACTCACTGTAGTAGTCTCGCCACGCTGCACTAATTGCATATATGTTGTTGACCAATACAGGCCACTCTCTGCGCCCTTTGCACAATGGTCATTGCACCGGACTATTGCTCTATTAGTCATTCAAACTGCCCTCATTGCTAGAGAACTCTGCAACTTTTTGCACAATTGTCAAAAAAACATTTTTTTAATTGTACCGGCATTACCAGATTACTCGCAACCTTTTATTGCTCAGTGACTGCTTTTCTCAATGTCTTTGTCTCAAAAGTATTTTCTGTCAATTGACTGTTGTCTTACTAGAGCGGCTCCAACTACCGGAGACAAATTCATTGTGTTTTTGACATACTTGGCAAAATAAAGATGATTGTGATTCCCATGTAGCATGAAAGTAGGTGTCTGGGGTATTTTTGGTGCATTGCGCGCATATGTTAGATGGAGAGAAGCCCATTTTATGCATAGTGTACTGAGTACAATGTGTTCTATGGAGCACTTTATATTGTATCATATATTGTAAATTTGTGGGGGGGTTTTTGTTACGGTCAGCGGACATGGAAAGGTCTACTTCCCATTTAGTGATTGGTAAGTGCATTGATTTAGTGCATGAAATTAATTTATAAACTTTTGAGAGATTTCTTTTATTTTGCGGGAGAAGCTTCACTATTTGCTTGACAAACTCCACCAGTTCGAGGTTGCTCTGTAGTATTGGTATTCTTTTTTTTATTGTTGCTTTTAATTTATTGTATTGAAGAAAGTTTCCGCCTGTTATTTGGAATTTTTGGAACAGTTCATCACGTGTCCTAAAAACATTCAATAGTTGTTGTAGTGGACAATTCCATGTTGTTCCCATGTTCGAAAATGAAGGGGTATATTATTAATTTCGAAATCTGGATTATGCCAAATTGGGGAGAGCATACTGGGAACTAATTGAGATCCTGTAGATTCTAAACTTTGCCACCAAGCCGTTAAGGTGGATGCGATTTTTGGGCTCTTGAAACATTTATGGCGTTTCGGGTGCCCCTGAACCAGTGTCAAAATTAAAATTGTCTTCATTTCAGAATTTAATATACTGCACTAAATAAAATAAATATGCTATAAAATATGCACATAAAACTAAAATATTAAAACAATTATTTAAAAAAACAAAACAAAAGAAGCACTAATTAATTTGAGAATTCCCTGCTCCGCTTTCAATCCGGTTGGTAAATGCCAATTTGTATACGTCAATGACAAAAATAAAACTTGCGCAAAGGATATATTTGTGGTTCCTTGATTATAGCTACTCTGTGGAGGCGCGTTGAAGCTCACTCCACATACCACAGTGTGCATCTTAGACAATTCAGACTGTCGATAACAGAGCGATGTGAGATCAACTTCTGAGTCACAGACGAAACATGATCATGAAGTGAGGAGGGCTGAAAATATGACACACAAGACGCATGCGTGTGACCTGCTTCTGTGTGGTGTGCAACAAAAATATATGCAACAGAGTTTACACAAACAAAAAAATATTCACTTGTACTCAGCATATGTTGAGACTAACACAAATTCTCATGTTAACTTTTCCTTCTCTCTTGATCTCAGGAACTATCCGTCCAGTGAGGAGGAGTTTTTATGACCCAGCTTCAGCCTTAGGACAAGGCTGGCAGTGGGAGTGGGAAAATGATGCAGGTTCATGGACACCCTATGACATTGAGGTGGCTATCGCCATCGAGAATGCTCATAGCTGCCAGCAACCCTCCCTTGACTTGACACCCCTCGGCTTCTGCTACCTCATTGATTTTCAGAACATGACACAGGTGTGATTGAAGATTTTTGTTCTTGGGATTTTATTTAGTATGGGAATATTTAAAACAATAAAAATAAATTGACAGAATGTTTCGTGTTTTGTGCTTTTTATCCCTGTCCTGTAGGTGAATAGACAGAGCCAGAGGTGTCGAAGGATTCAGCGACGTTCTGACATGGCCTATCCGCTAGTGTCTGGACCTCTTCCATTGCCAAAAGTAGGAGGTGGAGGTGTAGGAGGAGGATTGACAGGTGCCCTGCTCGGTGTTGGAATATCAGGGGCCAGCATGGGAACTGGGGGCTCTGTTTACTCGAACGGGGGCATAATGACGACAGGACTGGGCCAGCCTTGCTCTTGCCAGCAATGCATGCTTGTCTTTAGTGTGAAAACAAACACAGGAGGAGCAGGAACAGGGATACAAACTCTTGGTAAACGCTCACTAACCATACAGCGGCTTAGGACCTCAGCACCCACCGGCTCAAAACCTTTGAATCCACCTCAATCAGCCACACTGCAGAGAGGGCAGCTCCTGAAGTCCAACTGCAACACCTATCAGACGCTGCCACATGGCCTCGCCATCTCTAAAAACACTGCATCTCCAAGAAGGAATGCCCAGCTCTTTGCTCAATCACTAGCTGCCCTCACCACAGGGACCTCCACTCTTGGTATCTCCTCATCTTCCAGGCCGCCTCCTCCGTCACTCCCGCCCCCTCAGCCACCATCATTCAACATGATTGTGAATCCTCCGTCCATTCCAACCAAACATTCCTCATCTTCAGCCAACAAATCAGTGCCAACTGCCACATTAATTACCCCGGCTAACACTGTGACCACACCCCCATCCCCTGTGCCATCTCCGTCGCCAGCAGTAATGAAGCCACAACGTGCACCATTGTCTGCATCCAAAGTGTGCCATGCGCCACTACCACAGAGATCAAGCTTAGCTGGACTGAGTAGACCAGCATTGCAGAGAATTGCCATGGCCCAGTCAAGAGCACTTATAGCATCAGGGTGAGTGAAGAAAGCATGCACATTTCAACTCAATAACCTTTATGTAATGTTTTAATTTACCTGAAATGTTTGTAGCATCCAAATAACAAGAGTCATATGCATACACATCTCTGCACTTGTAGTCTCAAATTATCACATGCTTTCATAAACCTCAGTTACCACCATCAATAGGAATTAACGGTGTTTAAAGGCACATTATGTAATAATTACATAACTGGGCTGTGTCACTCACGTCTGTAGGCTCGTCCAACTGCACACTCGCAATCTGTAATCGTTCCTAAAATGTAGGGTCAAATCCTGCAATGGGTCAGTGGAAAATGGGACAAACACACTTCAAAAATGACATCTCATTTTTATAGCCGTTCTTAAGAATAGAGAAGACAAAATGTATTGAAGGCTAAAACTCACTCGATCAGTAGCGTTTTGCCACATTGCGTTGAATGCGCATGCGCAGTGACCCATGCGTCAGAGAAGGTCAGATGTCTGACTGGCTGCCGTGTACATCAATCAAGTGACGTGAGGACGGATGATAGGGTGACTAAAAGAAGAAAAATAATCGTCGCTTACATCTACTTTTTTGAAAATTCCTTGAGATCGATCCACACTCCTTCGATCGCGATTGACCTATTGGGCACCCCTGTTCTCTACACTTAGGGCTGCAACGAGTACTCGAATGCTTCCTGTATTTTGAGTGCAAAAAAGGTTTTTGTTTTCCTACCTCGGGGAGCCGCTTATTTAAGTCATTTGCTGCCAGTTCCTGCCTGTTCATGGCAGGAAAGAGTTAAATTGTGAAGGTCAACGGACCGGACCACAGATATGTAAAGGTAGATACGACACGGCCATTTTGAGCTCAATGCCGACGGCCACACTAAGCTAGGAAAGTGAAAGTCGTAAGGATGGCAAGAAAATCAAAAGAATAACGATGCCAGTACATTTTGCTGCATATGGTTGCATAAAACACCGTACAATAACGACAAGGGAACTGGGAGTCCCTTTCAGATGAGAAAATGTTTTTCATGCTTTTTTCTCCCCTCAAATATTGTGTATTCATAGCATACGCTTTGGCATTCCCAAAATAGTAGTAACCCTTATGAAAATCGGTTGAGGATTGATCAAGTTACGACTGAATGTCAGTGTCCAAACTGTCCATGCATCGCCTTCTATGGGCATGTCGACCTCCCTAAAATGGCCGCCAGGTAGGCATGTTGGTTAGCCGGGCGGCTGCAGTGCGATGCGGTATCGACTGCTCATATCTATGGAGCAGATGGACTAACACAGCATGGTTACGTCATCAATGCGAGGGACGAAGGCGGAAGCAGCGCAGACATTTGATTTAGGGAGCACGAAATAAATGGCGACAACACGGTAGTTTGCAAGTCGCGGTTAAACACATTAGAAGAATATAGCGACGATGTCAGAGAAGACGTGAAAAAAGAAGACAAAATACCGACAGTCTGGAAGCATTTCAGACTAATCAGAAAGGTGAACACCGGTGATGCAACGTCTCTCAAGCAAGACACAGAATACGGTGGAAGAGCCAAGATGAACGTCATGTAAATCAGTGAGTTTAATGTTGGCTACGTTGGGAAATTCAATCTGACGCTCTCACTGTGCTCTGAAAGTGCAGTGTTCAGAGAGTTAGCGCGTGCCCCATTTTCTATGAATTGACGAACAAGCTTGTTGGCCATTGGCAGAGATACAGTGGGTACGGAAAGTATTCAAACCCCCTTAAATTTTTCGCTCTGTTATATTGCAGCCATTTGCTAAAATCATTTAAGTTCATTTTTTTCCTCATTAATGTACACATAACACATATTGACATAGAAAAACAGAATTGTTGAAGTTTTTGCAGATTTATTAAAAAAGAAAAAACTGAAATAATGGGGCCCGGCCGGGCACAGCCAGAAAGGGTAACGTGAGTCCCCCTTCCCATGGGCTCACCACCTGTGGGAGGGGCCATAGGGGTCGGGTGCAATGCGAGCTGGGCGCTAGCCGAAGGCGGGGACCTTGGCGATCCGATCCCTGGCTACAGAAGTTGACTCTAGGGACGTGGAATGTCACCTCTCTGGCAGGGAAGGAGCCTGAGCTGGTGTGTGAGGTCGAGAAGTTCCGACTAGATATAGTCGGACTCGCCTACATGCACAGCTTGGGTTCTGGTACCAGTCCTCTCGAGAGGGGTTGGACTCTCTTCCACTCTGAAGTTGCCCACGGTGAGAGGCGCGAGCAGGTGTGGATATACTTATTGCTCCCCGGCTCGGCGCCTGTACGTTGGGGTTCACCCCGGTGGACAAGAGGGTAGCCTCCCTCCGCCTTCGGGTGGGGGGACGGGTCCTGACTGTTGTTTGTGCCTATGCACCAAACACCAGTTCAGAGTACCCACCCTTTTTGGAGTCCTTGGAGGGGGTGCTGGAGAGCGCTCCCGCTGGGGACTCCATCGTTCTGCTGGGGGACTTCAATGCTCAGGTGGGCAATGACAATGTGACCTGGAAGGGCGTGATTGGGAGGAACGGCCCTCCCGATCAGAACCCGAGCGGTGTTCTGTTATTGGACTTCTGTGCTCGTCACGGATTGTCCATAACGAACACCATGTTCAAGCATAAGGGTGTCCACATGTGCACTTGGCACCAGGACACCCTTGGTCGCAGTTCGATGATCGACTTTGTGGTCGTGGTATCGGACTTGCGGCCGCATGTCTTGGACACTCGGGTAAAGAGAGGGGCGGAGCTGTCAACTGAACCCCACCTCGTGGTGAGTTGGCTCCGATGGTGGGGGAAGATGCCGGTCCGACGTGGCAGGCCCAAACGTATTGTGAGGGTCTGCTGGGAACGTCTGGCGGAATCCACTGTCAGAAGGAGTTTCAACTCCCACCTCCGAAAGAACTTTGCTCATGTTCCGGGGGAGGCGGGAGACATCGGGTCCGAGTGGACCATGTTCCGCGGCTCCATTGCTGAGGCGGCCGACCGGCGTTGTGGCCGTAAGGTGGTCGGTGCCTGTCGTGGCGGCAATCCCCGAACCCGTTGGTGGACACCAATGGTGAGGGATGCCGTCAAGCTGAAGAAGGAGTCCTATCAAGCCTTTTTGGCCTGTGGGGGGGTCCGGTTTGGTGGCCTCAGTATTGCATCTCTGCTTTTTGCAGATGATGTGGTTCTGTTGGCTTCATCAAGCCGTGACCTCCAACTCTCATTGGAGCAGTTCGCAGCCGAGTGTGAAGCGGCTGGGATGAGAATCAGCACCTCCAAATCTGAGACCATGGTCCTCAGTTGGAAAAGGGTGGCGTGCCCTCTCCAGGTCGGGGATGAGATCCTGCCCTAAGTGGAGGAGTTCAAGTATCTTGGGGTCTTGTTCACCAGTGAGGGAAGAATGGAACGGGAGATCGACAGGCAGATCGGTGCAGCGTCTGCAGTGATGCGGACTTTGTATCGATCCGTTGTGGAAAAGAAGGAGCTAAGCCGAAAGACGAAGCTCTCGATTACCCTCACCTATGGTCACGAGTTGTGGGTCGTGACCGAAAGAACGAGATCCCGGATACTATCGGCCGAAATGAGTTTCCTCCGCAGGGTGTCCGGGCTCTCCCTTAGAGATATGGTGAGAAGCTTGGTTATCCGGGAGGATCTCAGAGTAGAGCCGTTGCTCCTTCACATCGAGAGGAGCCAGATGAGGTGGCTAGGGCATCTGATTCGGATGCCTCCCGGCCGCCTCCCCGGACTACGTCTTTCGGCTGGCCTGGTAACGCCTCGGGATCCCCCCGGAAGAGATGGATGAAGTGGCTGGGGAAAGGGAAGTCTGGGCGTCCCTCCTAAAGCTACTGCCCCCGCGACCCGACCTCGGATAAGCGGTAGAAGATGGATAGATGGATGGAAAAACTGAAGTATCATACAGCCATAGGTATTCAGGCCCTTTGGTCAATATTTAGTAGAAACACCCTTTTGAGCTCATACAGCCATGAGTCTTTTTCGGAATGATGCAAAATGTTTTCACACCTAGATTTGGGGATCCTTTGATCCTCTCCAGTTCTGTCAAGTTGGATGGTGAACTTGGGTGGTCAACCATTTTCAGGTTTTTCCAGAGATGCTCAATTAGGTTTAAGTCACGGCTCTGGCATGGCCATTCAAGAACAGTCCCAGAGTTGCTCTGAAGCCACTCCTTCGTTGTTTTAGCTGTGTGGTTCGGGTCATTGTCTTGTTGGAAGGTGAACCTTCGGCCCAGTCTGTGATCCTGAGCACTCTGGAGAAGGTTTTCGTCCAGGATATCCCTGTACTTGGCCGCATTCATCTTTCCTTCGATTTCAACCAGTCCTCCTGTCCCTGCAGCTGAAAAACACCCCCCCAGCATGATGCTGCCACCACCATGCTTCACCGTTGGGACTGTATTGGACAGGGGATGAGCAGTGCCTGGTTTTCTCCACACATGCCACTTAGAATTAAGGCCAACAATTTCCATCTTGGTCTCATCAGACCAGATAATCTTATTTCTCACCATCCTGGAGTCCTTCAGGTGTTTTTTTTTTCAATTTTTTTTTTCTTCAGCAAACTCCATGCTGGCTTTTGTGTCTTGCACTGAGGAGAGGCTTCCGTCGGGCCACTCTGGCATAAAGCCCCGACTGGTGGAGGGCTGCAGTGATGGTTGACTTTCTCTAACTTTCTCCCTTACTGTTGCTTGCAAATATTTAACCGAAAGAAAGAAAATAAGGCATACGAAAATGAAAAAGAGTACATCGTGTGTGGTCGCTGGGCTAAACTAAATGAGTGTGTGAGCGTTTAATGCGTTGAGTCAGAGCGAAAGAAGGCAAAGTTGGGATTTCTTATGAAGATGGTAATTTCCCCACAATTATTATGCACTGATGTACATCATAGTAAGGATTGCAGTGTCGACTCACGAACACTGATCAGCTGGTCTTTGGGGGTGGTCTTCCTTTGGAAGTGGCTCCGGAAGCAAGGCGACAGATTTGGTTGCAACCAAAAAAGAAAAAAAACGAGAGAGGCGGGAGAAGAAAAATAGCTGGTCATCACGCCTTCTTGACCCACAGTGCCGCGAATTCAATGCTATTTTTCATTAATTTGTCAAGGGTGTTTTTCATTCATTACTAGCAACCTTTTATTGCTCAGTGTTTTTCTCGATGTCTTTATGTCTCAAAAGTATTCTCTGTCAATTGACTGTTTGTTGGAGTACTAGAGTGGCTCCAACTACCGGAGACAAATTCCGTGTGTTTTTTGGACATACTTGGCAAAATAAAGATGATTCTGATGCTGATTTTGCTTTAGCTGTGAGATTGCGATTTTTAAAGAATTTATGAGCAAATTATGGTGGAAAGTTTGTATAACTGTGATGTTCTCTCATTTACTAAATAAAAGTTGGGCTGCATTTCAAAATAAGAACAAGTAAATAAAAAGAAAAGGCTATACGTGTTCAAATAAAGTATAACTTCAGAATAATAAAAAAGTTTGTTAGCCCTTTTCTGTTTGGCATCTTGACACAGTGATGTTTCCTTTCGGCTTGTCCCGTTCGGGGTCGCCACAGCGCGTCATCCTTTTCCATGGAAGCCTATCTCCTGCATCCTCCTCTCGAACACCAACTACCATCATGTCTTCCCTCACGACATCCATCAACCTTCTCTTTGGTCTTCCTCTAGCTCTATTGCCTGGCAGCTCCATCCTCATCATCCTTCTACCAATATACTCACTATTTCTCCTCTGGATGTGTCCAAACCATCCAAGTCTGCTCTCTCTAAATGTGTCTCCAAAACATCGAACCTTGGCTGTCCCTCTGATGAGCTTATTTCTAATTTTATCCAACCTGGTCACTCCGAGAGCGAACCGCAACATCTTCATTTCTGCCACCTCCAACTCTGCTTCCTGTTGTCTCTTCAGTGCCACTGTCTCTAATCCGTACATCATGGCTGGCCTCACCACTGTTTTATAAACTTTGCCCTTCATCCTAGCAGAGACTCTTCTGTCACATAACACACCTGACACCTTCCTCCACCCGTTCCAACCTGCTTGGACCCGTTTCTTCACTTCCTGACCCCACTCACCATTGCTCGGACGGTTGACCCCAAGTATTTAAAGTCCTCCACCCTTGCTATCTCTTCTCCCTGTAGCCTAACTCTTCCCCCACCACCCATCTCATTCATGCACATATATGCTGTCTTACTTCGGCTAATCTTCATTCCTCTTCTTTCCAGTGCATGCCTCCATCTTTCTAACTGTTCCTCCAGCTGCTCCCTGCTTTCACTGCAGATCACAATGTCATCTGCAAACATCATGGTCCACGGGGATTCCAGGCTAACCTCATCTGTCAGCCTATCCATCACCACTGCAAAAAGGAAGGGGCTCAGGGCTGATCCCTGATGCAGTCCCACCTCCACCTTAAATTCATCTGTCACACCTACAGCACACCTCACCCCTGTTCTGCTGCCCTCGTACATGTCCTGTATTGTTCTAACATACTTCTCTGCCACTCCAGACTTCCGCATACAGTACCACAGTTCCTCTCTGGGCACTCTGTCATAGGCTTTCTCTAGATCTACAAACACACAATGTAGCTCCTTCTGACCTTCTCTGTACTTTTCCATCAACATCCTCAAGGCAAATAATGCATCTATGGTACTCTTTCTAGGCATGAAACCATACTGTTGCTCGCAAATATTTACTTCTGTCCTGAGTCTAGCCTTCACTATAACTTAATTGTGTGGCTCATCAGCTTTATTCCTCAATAGTTCCCACAGCTGTGCACATCACCTTTGTTCTTAAAAATGGGCACCAGCACACTTTTCCTCCATTCCTCAGGCATCTTCTCACGCACTAGAATTCTATTGAACAAGCTGTTCAAAAACTCCGCAGCCACCTCTCCTAGATGCTTCCATACCTCCACAGGAATGTCATCAGGACCAACTGCCTTTCCATTTTTCATCCTCTTTAATGCCTTACTAACTTCCCCCTTAATAATCATTGCCACTTCCTGGTCCACCACACTTGCCTCTTCTACTCTCCCTTCTCTCTCATTTTCCTCATTCATCAACTCCTCGAAGTATTCTTTTCATCTATCTAGCACACTGCTGGCACCAGTCAACATATTTCCATCTCTATCCTTAATCACCCTAATCTGCTTCACGTCCTTCCCATCTCTATCTCTCTGTCTGGCCAGCCTGTATGGATCCTTTTCTCCTTCTTTTGTGTCCAACCTGCCATAAATGTCATCATATGCCTCTTGTTTGGCCTTTGCCACCTCTACCTTTGCCCTGTGTCACATCTCAATGTATTCCTTTTGCCTCTCCTCGGTCCTCTCAGTGTCCCACTTCTCCTTAGCTAACCTTTTTCCTTGTATGATTTCCTGTACTGTGAGGTTCCACCACCAAGTCTCCTTCTCTCCTTTCCTGCCACAAGATACACCAAGTACTCTCCTGCCTGCCTCTCTGATCACCTTGGCTGCAGTGGTCCAGTCTTCTGGAAGCTCCTCCCGTCCACCGAGAGCCTGTCTCACCTCTTCCCGAAAAGCTGCACAACACTCGTCCTGTCTCAGCTTCCACCACATGGTTCTCTTCTCTGGCTTTGTCTTCCTAATCTTCCTCCCCACCACCAGAGTCATCTTACACACCACCATCCTATGCTGTCTAGCAACACTCTCCCCTACCACTACCTTACAGTCGGTAACCTCCTTCAGATTACATCGTCTGCACAAGATGTAATCCACCTGCGTGCCTCTACCTCCGCTCTTGTAGGTCACCCTATGTTCCTGCCTCTTCTGAAAAAAAATGTTCACTCCAGCCATTTGCATCCTTGTTGCAAAGTCTACCGTCATCTGTCCCTCCAAGTTCCTTTCCCGGATGCCATACTTACCCATCACTTCTTCATCACCCCTATTACCTTCACCAATATGTCCATTACAATCTGCACCAATTACGACTTTCTCTCTGTCTGGGATGCTCAGAACTACTTTGTCTTGCTCCTTCCAGAATTTCTCTTTCACCTCTAGGTCACATCCTACCTGTGGGGCATAGCCACTAATCACATTACACATAACACCCTCAATTTCAAGTTTCAGCCTCATCACTCGATCTGATACTCTTTTCACTTCCAAGACATTCATAGCCAACTCTTCTTTTAAAATAACACGACTCCATTTCTCTTCCCATCTACATCATGGTAAAATAATTTAAACCCTGACCCTAAACTTCTAGCCTTACTGCCTTTCCACCTGGTCTCCTGGACACACAATATATTAACCTTTCTCCTAATCATCATGTCAACCAACTCCCAAGATTTTCCTGATTTTCCTGTCATAGTCCCAACATTCAAAGTCCCCACATTCTGTGCTTTCCTCTTCTCTTTCTGCCGAAGAACCCGCTTCCCACCTCTTCTTCTTCTTTGACTTCGACCCACAGTAGCTGAATTTCCAACGGTTTGACGCCGCCGGTGGCGGACGTTGTTAACCCGGGCCACGACCGATCCGGTATGGAATTCTTTGGATGAACGCTCATATTTGGTGGCAAAGTTTTAAGCCGGATGCCCTTCCTGACACAACCCTCTGCATTTATCCGGGCTTGGGACCGGCCTACAGTTTGCACTGGCTTGTGCCCCCATAGGGCTGCATTTGACACAGTGATGTCTCAAACAATTTAATATAATTTAGCAAATCTTAACAACTGAACCATTTCAGAGCTTTTGTTTGTTAGAAACTTTTGTTTTGTTTCATAATGGCCTTTCTCCGACTTTAACTCAATTTCCACGCTGAGTCTCTTTCTCTCTCCCCTGCTATGTTTCTCCTCGTCTCTGTCTGGGCTGCCCGCAGTCAATGATTACTGCCTGAGATGCTGATTTGATTGGCTGAATGGGGTGGCTGAACTCGCATGTGATTGGTTGGTATGGTTAGTCACATCTGTAAATGCTGCACTACTTAAAATAGAACTGACTGTATGTCTTGAATCATAAATCTTTGTTTCTTTTTTGGCTATGTTCTGGGTACGTATGGGAGGGCTTCTGGGTCCGAACCCGTAGCCCGATCGCCTTCATCACCAACATTGTAACATTGTAATGTGTAATGTTGTGATGCAGAGGGCAGACTGTGTGTAGTTTATTTGCTCCCATGGAGGCCATGATAAGTGACCTATGCTGCGTTGACACCCGACGCCAAGCAATGGTCGCCTCCACGTCTCGGGATCTCGTCTCTGTTTCTCTGTGTGAGTGATGATAAAAACAGTTTCAAACACGAAGCTAACTGAGCCAAATGTGTGCACCATGCACAAAGGTCAACCCCAGCCATCGTGTTTGTTGAATACAGACTATTATGAGGAACTAAGGTACACTTTTTTTTTTTTGTTAAATAACAGTAACAGGTAATCACTTTTAACCCGAAAACAAGATCAGATGGTTTTCAAATGTAATTTTTTTTTGTGTAGTCCTCCTGCCCTTGAGACTTTTCTCTTGCTTCCTCTACCCTGTGGTTGCTCTCCCTCCTCCTGTCCCTTCACTTCCCAGCAGTCTGGGCCCCTCATAGCCTCATTGTTGGTCTCCACAGTAACCTTTGTTAGATTACACAAGCCTGGGACAGATTTGCAGTACAATGCTGAGTCTCTGCTACTTTTCGCCTCTTCCATCCCCCTCCCTCTGCTTTGTCCCATGAATTATTTTTTGACATTGAGTTTTCTTATGTTGCCATCCACTGCTATAGTTTTTGCACGTCTTTTTTTTGGTCTATTGTCTGTCGTTTAAGCTTTGTGTTGGATTCAATGGCTATAAAGTCATTACTTTCACACTAGGCTTTTCAGACTAGGTGACGTGAGGTTGGAGTTGTGATGGAATGGCTGTGGCGCGCTTCTTTGCATTATCATAATGAGGATATCTTTTGTGTGGATATGGGGTAGACGGCATTGTCTACACCCCCTCGCAATTCTGCAAAGGGATATATATATCGGGTGGGCGATATGGACAAATAAAATCAAATTTTTTTGTTTGTTTTTTTAACTTTTTATTTTACGATAAAGACAATACCCTAAAGAAAACGATGTAACTACTTGCTTTCCAGAACATATATTGATAGACACAGCATTTCAGAACCACAGCTCTTTTTTAAAAACGCTTCATACATCTGCAAAACATTACACAAGAACATTGTATGGCAATATTTAACAATAAATAACTTAAATTTATGTCCAGGCTGTATACAGGAGAATATGCCAAGTCAGGTTTGCACAACAGCATTTTAGTTTGGCTTTTGGTTAAAAAATAAAAAAGGAAATAAATGTCGGCGGCACGGTGGACGACTGGTTAGAGCATCGGCCTCACAGTTCTGAGGACCGGGGTTCAATCCCCGGCCCCGCCTGTGTGGAGTTTGCATGTTCTCCCCGTGCCTGCATGGGTTTTCTCCGGGCACTCCGGTTTCCTCCCACATCCCAAAAACATTCATGGTCGGTGAATTGACAACTCTAAATTCCCCGTAGGTGTGAATGTCAGTACGAATGGTTGTTTGTTTGTATGTGCCCTGCAATTGGCTGGCAACCAGTTCAGGGTGTACCCCTCCTCCTGCCCGATGACAGCTGGGATAGGCTCCAGCACGCCCGCAACCCTAGTGAGGAGAAGTGGCTCAGAAAATGGATGGATGGATGGAAATAAATTTTAAAAAATTAAGATATCAAAATGCAAATTTTAAACTAATTAAATATTTTAAACCAAATAGACATTTTTGTCACTACAGCAGACATTGTCATACAAATTCGGCTAGAACACTGCAGAAAAAAATTTAGGTTTTTTTTTCAACGTTAACTTGTTTTTGTCATATAGTACATGTTTGCTAAATGACTCAGCGAGGGTTTGCTGGGTGTTATGCAGAATTTCTTTTCTTGAGCGGAAGTCGTGGATGGATGGAAACATTATTCATCCTATGAGGGGATATGAGTTTTAAAACCTTTCCACATGACTAGGTGTTACTTATGAAGAGTGAAATGAAAAAAAGATCAAGCTTTACACATGCGTACACGCATCATTTTTAAACGATATGTGACGTCATGACCGGAATCTTTTTTTTTTATTTCCCCCCCCATTCCCGGTGACAAGTTTAGCAGCTGGTATTGGTACTAGAGTACAGGGTTTAAATAAGTCAAGCAGTGGGTGATCGGTGACGGCTTATTGAAATATTTACTTCCAAACAGCTGTGGCAATAGGGATATGCTAGCTAACTCCTCCATTAAGGCTTCTTTATACTTGCGCGGACGGCGACCGCGCTGACGTCACTGTGGCTATCCAGCACGTAGTTTTCCTTTATACTCGAGCGCAACCCACGCGTGCAGTTTCGAAAATGTACTGCAGTTCACCTCCAAGTCGAGGGTGTCGCTACTGCTGGTATTGGCTAGGACACCACAGGGTGGAGTTTCCTCTGCATTATTATTTTTTTTTTTTGCGATTTCCGGTAGCCATTTTTACTTTCAGTAATAAGGAACAAAGCAACAACAATAGCAACTATGGAACAGTGTCTGCTAGAACAAATGGACCTAGATGACCAGATGATACGTTTAATTATGCTGCAAAGTCGATCGAGAAGGCGGCGGCGTAGATGGTATGTAGAACAAGGCTGATTACGTCATCACAGCATGTGACTAAAACAGACCAATCACGAGAGATGATCTCCGCGGCTTTCGACGCGCAGCAACAGTTTCTGCCGTGTACGCGGCAGGCTACGCAGATGGGCCGCGCGGGGCAATTCGTCGGTCACGTGATGCAATGCGGGCGTTGTCGACCGCGGGAGTATAAAGAGGCCTTTAGTCTCACCAGCAGTCGGGATGACTGGCAGAGGAGTTTTCTTTGTTTCGCGTTTAAACTGGCCACATTTAGAAAGCCGGCACGAACACCAAGTGGCCGGTGTCATTATTCTGTTGGCCAACAAAAAAACTATAGGCTACATGCGTTCCGTTGTGGTCCATATTTTCAATTCACCCACTTGTTAAGCTGCGAGACTATGCAGTTCCTCTTTTCTCTCTTCCTATATGTATGTTGTGTGTATGTATACATATGTATGTGTGTACATATATATATATATATATATATATATATATATATACATTAACACACACACACGGGAAAGCTAACTGTTTATCATAACCTCAGTGGCACACGTTATTCATCCACTAGTACAGCGAATGTATTTGATTGACAGGTGAAGGGCTCGCCTTCAGTAGACCAATCACACAGTCTTGCAGCTCGAGGGCGGGCCTTACTTTTCATGATTTCAGAGGTACACAAAAAAAAACGATGCTATCATTTATCTTGATAGTTTTGTGGAAAATATATTGTATTAAAAAAAAGTATCATGACAGGCCTAGAATTTACACATGTAAATTTATCTCGTCCCTGCATGCCAGTGAGTCATTCACTTATGCCAAAATGAGTCACTAAGTCGGTCAAGTGAAATCAGCTTAGTGCACAGACACAGAAAGCCTTTTAAAGGTAAACCAACAGGAAACAACAGATCATCACAGCAGATTATCGCCACCGTTCTGGTTGTCACACTATTTTTACTTTTAATAATTACAGTTTTTCGGTTTTTGATCACAGAAGCATTCATTCATTCATTTATGTTCTGTACCGCTTCACTAGGATCGCGATCGTGCCTATCCCAGCTGACTCTGGGCGAGAGGCGGGGTACACCCTGAACTGGTCACCAGCCAATCGCAGGGCAAATATAAACAAACATCCATTCGCATTCACATTCACACCTATGGGCAATTTAGAGTTTTCAATTAACCTACCAGGCAAGTTTTTGGGATGTGGTAGGAAACCGGAGTACCCCGAGAAAACCCACACAGGCACAGGGAGAACGTGCACACTCCACTCAGGTGAGGCCGGATTTGAACCCGGGTCCTCAGAATTGTGAGGCAGATGTGCTAACCAGTCGGCCGCCATCACAGAAGCACACTTTTTAAAATCTCTAACAATTAGGTTATGTTTCATCGTTTTGTAGGATTACACAAAAACTATTGAAGCAATTTTCCTGAAACTCTCTGGAGGTTTGCAGTACCAAGAAACAAGTTGTTACATTTTGTTGCGGATCTAGAAATGTTCTCTTCTTACGGCCACATGACAAGTCCGTAATGGCCACATCTACATACAGTAGTGAGGAGTCTAATAACATCCTAAATCTAATCGAAATTGTCGTTAATGGTCAGATTTATAGGCATTATTAGTTGTTATTCATTGTTGGGGTTTGCAGTGGTGTAGAATGGTACCACATAATCCTAATAGTTGAAATATTTCTCTAATAACTTGCATTTAAATAGTCTTTTCAGTTATGCAGAACGAAAACTCATCAAAGTCTGTATATGCGATTTGTCAGTGTGAGATGATTGGCTTTGTGACGAAGCAGGTAATCCCCAGAGAGCGGCTATATGACGTCCATTTCTGAGCAGATGGAAAATCTGTGGATTAGCTCTGAAAAACACACGCACAAATAGCCCAACTTGATCAGTCCTAGGCTCACTTACCATCAGACCGTGTCAGTGTGTTTTCAGATAGTCATACAAAGAAAGCAAAAGGAGAGATGCTGACAAAGAAGGAAGAAGGCATGGGATTACCAGATGTCTTTATTAATTTGTTTTTGTTTTGGGTTTTTTTTCCCCTTGATAGTTAGTCCCTTTTGGGTTTTTTTGGGGGTTTTTTTACCAAAATTTGTCGTCCCTGTGAGGTCAGCATAAAAATGACAGTCATCTGTTTTTCAAAGTGAGGATGTAGCCAGTCTTAATTTATTCATTCTTGAAAAGGTAGCCTGATGGAGACATAGTAAGAGACTAAAAACAACTGTTAACAATTTCTGTCTTTTATTTCAGTGTGCCCACTGTGCCTGTGAAAAATCTGAATGGATCAAGTCCTGTTCACCCTGCACTGGCAGGTGAGATCTTACCACACACCTATTGACATATGTTGGAGCATTTTGGTAATTTCCATCAAAATGACAGCATATGACAATAAATGATCAAGAACCTTATTTTCCAACTCAATTCATTCAATTTCCTTTCTTTATATTTCAGGGATCACAGGAATTTTGATGAGTGCTGCTGCTCTGCCTGTGTGTCTTACAAGGCCTCCTAAACTTGTATTACACCCTCCACCTGTTAGCAAGAGTGACATTAAACCAGTGCCAGGCTTTGGCCACTGCTGCAGAAAGACCACCAAGAAACAGGCTCGCAAGGGTAAGCATGGTGTTCAAAGTACACCAACAGAGATTGAGCTCTGCTCTCAATAAACACATTTTAATACATACAATACAGTACTTTAACATCTAAGTCTTCTGTAATTTTGTCTGCAGGTAAGACTCCAGAGGATGTGGTAAAGAAGTACCTGCAGAAAGTAAAGAGTCCACCAGATGAGGTCAGACTGGTTGCTATGCTTTCAGACCAGATTCATTAAAAGATGGGGGAAGGGTGAGATTTTAAGTTCTTCATTCTTCACGGTTCCTCTTCCAGGATTGTACCATATGTATGGAACCTTTAGCGGGTCCTTCTGGATACAAAGGTCCAGGGGTGGGACCTGTTTCCAGAGCAGAATCTGTTGGGCGACTAGCACAGTGTGGACACCAGTACCACTTCCAGTGTCTGGTGGCCATGTATAATAATGGCAACAAGGACGGCAGGTAGGTCAAGAATATTCCTTTAATGGATAAGTAAAGAGACTCTGACACTGGATTTACATTGCGGGTCCACATGCAAAATTCAGATTTAATGCCCATATCATATTTTTGGGACAGTCTATTGAAACGTAAATTTCTAGTGACACGTATAGGACTGTTTTTACATTCATGGAACAAATAAAATGATCCACATATACAGATGCCAAATGTGCACCTAAATAACTCCACAAGTGTCAACTCTGAACAGAGACAACACGGAAGCAAACAATAACCAATGAATAATACACACATTAAACGTTAGATACCGTTTTGTTGGCCTGGACTGCCTCTCAAGCCCCCACCACCCAGGCCCCCGATCCCCAAATGATATCAATTAATGATTGTATCAAATGTACTGTATTTACACCATATTTAATGGTCTGTTTTAGCTGTAGTTTAGTTCAGCGTGTTTTTGAATGCATTTATTTGTGTTGTTTGAGTAGATGCAGGTGTGTATATATCACCGATTAGTGCATTTCGGATAGTGAAGCTCGCATGGACGCGGTATATCTGATATGTCCGGCTGCAGTCTCATTGGCTAATATCCAGTCTGTATCAGATTTTTATCCACATTTAAAAGAGACCTTATTCTAAACTATTTTATTTTTTATACTCTTCATAATTCCTCGAGGAGAAATTAAAGTTTATACTCTTATGTATTTTTGTGTTGCACACCACACACAAAACCTAATCACACACATGCAGGCACGCAAAAGTCCTGCGCCTCTTGAGCTGGGGTGTGGGGACAGTGCCTTCCTCAAGAGCTTCACAACTGTAGCCAGGAAGCAGACTACCATCTCTCTAGCAACTAGTTGCCATTTTTACATTTGTCTGCAGCTGGACCGTTACACTCCGCCTCTAAAGCTCAAGTCCATACAGAAGAGCTTCTGCTGACCCGATATCAGATTGCATGTTTTCTGTTTTTCACCCTCTTTGTGCTGCCATGACTCATATCTGAACTGAGTAGTGTAAATCTACCAATTGTCTCCCTTTTGTATCAGTCTTCAGTGTCCCACGTGTAAAACCATCTATGGTGTAAAGACTGGTAACCAACCAGCAGGGAAGATGGAGTACCATATTATCCCTCACTCACTACCAGGGCATCCCGACTGCAAAACCATTCGCATAATCTATAACATCCCACCAGGCATTCAGGTATTTGAAAAGAAGACAGAACCCCCACGAGTTAGTTTGGATTGCATCCATATTCTGATAACAGTGATGTTGATGAACATGGGATTTCCTCTTCTCGTTTGTGATCAGGGACCAGAGCATCCGAATCCAGGGAAGCCCTTCACAGCCAGAGGCTTCCCAAGACACTGCTACCTCCCAGACAGTGACATGGGACGCAAGGTAAACATCCTTCACCTTGCTACAGCTGACGTTTGGACACGTGACTTTGTCGAAACAGTTTCGGGTAGGCCTTTTATTGTGCCGTCATGATTTTGCCCCACTGCATATAAAAAGGTCCATAAAAGGCATAGTTGGATGTATTTGGTGTGGACGACCTGGCTTGGAGTGTCTTGTCTTTTACTGATGACTTATTGCTGGACGAGCTCCCAATTAACATACACACACAGACAAAACTAGGGTTGGGCATCGAGAATCGAGAACCGATTGGAACCGGGTCTAACGTTCCGGTTCTGCCGTAATCATTCAAATTTTAAAATTTCAGTTCAGTTTCAGTGTCAAAAGTTTAATTTAGTTAGGTAGTTCAATTTTAAAAAAATATTTTTTTTTATAATTGTATAAATGTATAATTTTGATTATTATAGCTTAGACCAGTGGAATGGTGGATGACTGGTTAGCACATCTGCCTCACAGTTCTGAGGCCCGGGGTTCAAATCCCAGCCCCGCCTGTGTGCAGTTTGCATGTTCTCCCTGTGCCTGTGTGGGTTTTCACCGGGGACTGCGGTTTCCTCCCACATCCCAAAAACACGCTTTTCTACCATATTTTAATTCATTGAGATGTGTAATACTGTACACAACAGCAGATTGGCTTTAATCACATATAATTATTTAAGAACTGGTGGTTGGGGGGGAAATTTTTGCTACTGTGTTTGTACACAATAACGTACTGTTGAGTGCAAGTTTTCCTATTAAAAGACATGTAAAACAAAAGTTTGTGGAACGTAAACGCTAACGGGACAGAGACAAACAGCCTGCTGCAAGGAGTACAGAGGGTGGAGGGATGGAGGGAGGGATACCTGAGAGAGAGCACATTTTCAAGGGACAGCACGCGAATGTACTTCTCTGTGTGTGTGTGTGCGTGTGTGTATATCTGTTTTTTGGCCTGATTACATGTCATAAAACCAGTTAATATCTTTACATTCGCTTCTATTATGTTTTTATGATTATTTTACAATATACTGCTATGTTTTTTATTAAAAACAAAAAAAATGTGTTTTTTCGGAGGACTGGAACAGATTAATTGCATTTTCATTCATTTTAATGGGAAAATGTGTTTTGAAATACGAATGTTTAGAGGTAAGAGCATGATCACGGAATGAATTAAACTCATATCTCAAGGCACCGCTGTAGTTTGGCAATTTTCATGCGCATAATTTATAATGTCATTCTGTCCTTCACTTATTTGCCACCAGGTATTGAGACTGCTCCTGGTAGCGTGGGACCGTAGGTTGATCTTTTCAGTTGGGACTTCAAGCACTACAGGAGAATCTGACACAGTCATATGGAATGAGGTACATTCTTGAGCTCATCCATTCATTGCGGAACTATATTGGAACAATCATATCAGATTCCAGTGAATAAATGGTCCTCTTCTTCTTTAGGTCCACCACAAAACAGAGTTTGGTTCCAACCTGACAGGTCATGGCTTCCCTGACCCTGGACACCTAGACAATGTTCTGGAGGAGCTCCGAGCTCAGGGGATCACAGAAGATGATGGATTGACAGAAAAGTGACAAGATATGACAAGGGGAAGAAAAATCATCCTCACCAGATAACAGAAGCAAGAAGAGGACAAGCGGCAGTCAGTCTGGCAGTATTTTAAAGGGGCGCAGCAAACATTTGGAGTGTTTTTTGTTCAAATAACCACTTTTTTAAATATTGATTTTGTTACTGGTAGTGACCCTGTAATTCCAATGCTGTATAATTAAATACTTATTAAAGGAATGAGTAGAAGGAAAACCAGCCAGAGGATAGAGGTGTTTTTTGCAACTCAGGATCTAGGTACTAAAAGTCCACAAGTGAGAGTGAAATGGTACTGATAAGGAATAACCAAAACAAGTTTACTTTACTGAGTGAAATAAAAGAAGATGGTCTGTTTGAATGGGAGGGATGGAGAGAAGGGACCAAGAGAGAAAGATGTCTGATGTGGGGGAGGGGACTGTCGGAAAACTATGGCAGCAAGACAGAACAAGGGTTTACGAATGTAGTGTAGGGTAAGAGTAACTTGTAAGGTACTTTACAGTTGCTAGTCCTTTCATCACAAACACATCAAAAGCAATTAAGAATGAAGTTGATACAATTTTTCTACATTGCTCCCTCGTGTTTTTGTTTTGTTTTGTTGGGCTTCACTCAGTCAACAAGCCAATGAACCACATTAAATCATCTGGGTTTAACATCACCTATCATTGTCACTGTATTGCTTTACTTTGTGGGGGCCAGACTCAGTACAGTTGTCACTGTGTATGAGTTGACAACGAAACCAAGGCCCTTTCTCCCCTAGCTATCTTTGGTGTCTTACAAATGAGTTGCTGAGGTACACACAAAACTTACATTACACAAAGGTACCAGAATTTACTTGCCTACCTAATACTGTAATATGTATAAATTGAATGAACGTGGGGTGTTTTTTTTTTTTTTTTTTTTTTTTTTTTTTTTTTTTTTCTTCTCTATCTCCTCTCCCCTCCTGTGGTACCACTGGAACTCATCCAATGAGGTAATTTTTCAGCACAGTGTTTTTCCTTTGCTGACAGCAAATGAGCATGTTCAATACTGTGAGATTTTCATTCAGCTTATCACCTTCTCTCTTCCAGCACCAAGTAATAATGCATTAGCCAGTTCCTGTTTTGGGTCTGTAAATTGCAGATGATCTTAATGTTTCGAGTGAGTGCCTGTGTGTTGTGAGAGAAAAGCTGTGTACTGTGTATACTGCCAACATGCTCTGAGTAAAGAGTATTAGCTATTTCCTTTTTATTTTTTGTGTAATATCTCATTTGGCAACTTGGAGGATGATGATGGTACTCACGATGGTTATTCCTGTTATGTTTTTCCTCCTGGTATTATGTTATAATGTGAACTGTAGCTACAACTTTTATGTACAGTAGTATATTCCTGACATGATCATAGAGTTAATAGGCTTTGTTGTACATTTGTGTATTCGTCATGTACTTTTTGTTAGTATTGGTTTACAATTTTTTAATACAATAGATTTTTCAATTTTGTTTGCATACAGAAGTGAGGCTGATTTTTACACGTTATTTTTTTAGATGGTTTGAGAAAGTCAAAGGGTGATTATATTGGATTGATGTTGTCATAATTGTCCTTGCAGTTTGTCCTCTTGCTCTGATGACCTAAACGTGTACATCATATTGTAGAGATCTAATACAACCTTAATTCCAATGAAGTTTGGATGTTGAGTTAAGCATGAATAAAAACAGAATACAATGATTTGCAAATCATGTTTGACCTATATTTAATTGAATACACTACAAAGACAAGATATTTAATGTTCAAACTGATAAACTTTATTGTTTTTAGCAAATAATCATTAACTTAGAATTTTATGGCTCCAACACGTTGCAAAAAAGCTGGGACAGGGTCAGGCCAGTCTACTACCCGCACTCTTTTACTACGAAGCCATGCTGTTGTAACACGTGCAGAATGTGGTTTTGCATTGTCTGGCTGAAATAAGCAGGGGCATCCATGCAAAAGACATTACTTGGATGGCAGCATATGTTTCTCCAAAACCTGTATGTACCTTTCAGCATTAATGGTGCCTTCACAGATGTGTAAGTTACCCATGCCGTTGGCACTAACACAGCCCCATACCATCACAGATGCTGGCTTTTGAACTTTGCGTCCATAAGTGGTTTTCGGCCTTGCCGCTTACATGCAGTGATTTCTCTAATATTCTCTGAACCTTTTGATGATGTTATGGACCGTAGATGATGAAATCCCTAAATTCCTTACAATTGTACCTTGAGGAACATTGTCCTTAAACTGTTCGACTATTTTCTCACAGGGTTGTTCACAAAGAGGTGAACCTCGCCTCATCTTTGCTTGTGAATGACTGAGCAATTCAGGGAAGCTGCTTTTATACCCAATCATGGCACCCACCTGTTCCCAATTAGCCTGTTCACTTGTGGGATGTTCCGAACAGATGTTTGATGAGCATTCTTCAACTTTCTCAGTCTTTTTTGCCACCTGTCCCAGTTTTTTTGGAATGTGTTGCAGCCATAAAATTCTAAGTTAATGAATATTTGCTAAAAACAACAAAGTTGATCAGTTTGAACATTAAATATATTGTCTTTGTAGTGTATTCAATTAAATATAGGTCAAACATGATTTGCAAATCATTGTATTCTGTTTTTATTTATGTTTAACACAACGTCCCAACTTAATTGGAATTGGGGTTGTGCAGCCATTGTTTAAACTATTTGAGCAAAGTGGAAAAGACAAGTAACTCATTATTCAAGTCATGGTCCTCCTTTTAAAGCAGATTTCTTTGCCATTAGCAGTTCGTCCAGATGGCAATCGTTCATCCTCCTGATGTGAGCTCTTGGATTGTGTTTGTACGATTGGACTCAGAAAAAAGTGTCCACCTATGGGAAGGACAATGTGTAGTTAGAAAAATGCTAGCGTATGACTGATTAATACATGTAAAAATAAACAATGTATGAAACCTCAACATGTACAGTGTTTCCAATTGAATTGTATTTGATTTGTATTTTTATTGTTGATACTTATATGATTTACCGTGTCAATAGATAATGATCACGCTTTGTGTATTTCAAGGATTCAACCATTCACACTTATTAACATCACACACCAACGGTGGGTGGAATCTGAACCCACCCTTTTTGGTAACATTTGCGAATTGTGTTAATGGGTTTTTGTGTGTATGTTCACAATTGAAGTTACTTTTAGACATACCTGTCAAAAAAACAAAACAAAAAAAAGAACATCTTATACTGCTTGGGTAACCGGGGGAATGCTCGGCGCTAAAATAACAACTAAACACTGTCATTTCGTTGTGCAACCTGCTCCTTTAAGTCACTAAATCTCACCTCCATGGCGACGAATTAGATCTACTCCAAACAAGTGTCATTTTCACGAAAGACGAGGTGTATAAGTAACGAGAAGACCCTGCTAATCGCTAAGCTGATGTGAAATGTACTAGAGTAGCAAAACACCAGAAAAATATCTGCTTAGGTGGTACAGTACTACAATTTTAACAGAGGTCTGGTTGGAACCGTGTCACAGTGGAGAGGAATCAACTATGAACAACAAATTAGCAGGTAAATTAATGTCTAGAGAGAAAAACAATACAACAGGCACATACGTTTGAAAACTGGAAATTAATCAGTATGTTACTGCATATGTCAGCCAGGAGGAGGCTATGAGGTGCCTTGAGATACGAGTTTAATTTGACTCGTAACTCAAAATACTCATCTCAAATAATCTTTCCCCATCGAAATGAATGGAAATGCTATTACTGTTTCACCCAGTGAAAGAGTCCCAGGCGTTTGTGCCTGCGGACACATGCAAGTGAATTGACACCATTTTACATGTACAAAGACTGACATAAGTGTCCGGTAATTGCTGTGCCTGCACCGTGGAGGCTGAGGACCCCACCCAATCAATCGAGGGGCGAGATCTGGTCCAGGGGTCGACCCAAGAGCAGCCCGGTGGACGGGACACGCACCACACCGAGGGACCCAGGCCGGTCCGCTGGCCCCACCGAGACGCCCCGACAACTGGGGGCCGCAGGGACCCAATGCCAGCCCACCAGCTTTCACACTTACGAAGATGTTGTTATTTGTTATTGTCAAATGGCACCCTACCCAGGCAAAGGAATCAAGAGTCTAGATTTAGCATGTTGAGGAAAGGTGATCAGCTATCTACGTATATATGTAATTGATTTTTTTCGTTCTGCTGATATTTTTTCGAACGCAATATATTCTATGATGAGATTTAGCCACTGATTGATGTTAATAGCTTGTTTGTTTTTCCAGTTTAATAGAATTGTTTTCTTAGCGGGAGCTAATGCGACAAGTAATGATTGTGAATATTTATTAGGGAGGTTGATTATGCTTAAGTCGCCAAGTATGCACAATCTTGGGGATAGTGGAATCCTGAAATTCAAAATGTAAGAGTTTTTGTATAACCGAAGACCAAAAGCATTGAATTGGTGTGCATTCCTATATAGCATGAAAATGGGTGTCTGGGGTATTTTTGGTGCATTGTGCGGATATATTAGATGGAGAGAAGCCCATTTTGTGCATAGTGTACTGAGTAAAGTGTGTTCTATGGAGCACTTTATATTGTATAAGGTGTAAATTTGTGTTTTTTTGTAATTCTAATCGTATTGTTACATATCTGTATCCAGTAGCTACAGTTCGCGGACATGGAAAGTTCTTCTTCCCATTTGGTGATTGGCAAAGTGCATTGATTTAGTACATGAAATTAATTTCTAAACTTTTGAGAGATTTATTTTACTTTGCGGGAGAAGCTTCACTCTTTGCTTGACAAACTCCGGCAGTTCGAGGGTGCTCTGGAGTGTTGGTATACTTTTTTTTATTGCTGCTTTTAATTTATTGTATTGAAGAAAGTTTCCGCCTGTTATTTGGAATTCTTGGAACAATTCATCACGTGTCCTAAAAACATTATTGTTCAATAGTCGTTGTAGGTGGTCAATTCCATGTTGTTCCCATGTACTAAAATGAAGGGGTATATTATAAATTTCGAAATCTGGATTATGCCAGATTGGGGAGAGCATACTGGGCGCTAATTGAGATCCTGTAGATTCTAAACTTTGCCACCAAGCCGTTAAGGTGGATGCGATTATTGGGTTCTTGAAGCATTTGTGGCGTTTAAGAGTTGTGGAAATAAATCAGAGTTTTGGGAGTTTGATGTTGTTGCAGTTCTAGCCAGGTTCTAGCCAAGAATGTAAGAATGTAAAGACTCAAATAGGTTGTGCTTCATCTTGAATTCTCTGCGGCTCCTTCTGGTATGCACACTTGGCCACCGGGTGGGAGTATGATACAGTCATGCAGATGACATTTAACTAAATTACTGTCAGTGACTCAGTAATCGCTGGCATTGGCTGGCGACCAGTTCTAGATGCACCCCACCTCTCGCCCGAAGATAGCTGGGATAGGCTCCAGCACGCCTGCGACCCTAGTGAGGATAAGCGGTACAGAAAATGGATGGATGGACTCAGTAATCGCAGTAATGGTAGTAGTTTTTCGCAAAGAATAGAAAATAGAGTATATGCATGTGAAAATTGTTATATTGTTATAGATATCTCCATGTGTTCCTGCACCGTTTGTGTTCAAACATCTGTTCCTTAAAGAGTTATAACACTGCCACATACTGTAGATACTATTCATTAGCCCATCAATGGGTTTCCCATAATGTGTAAGCATTAAGATAGGGCACATTAAAGCAAAGTTAGGTGATGTAATCTGGGCTAATAAGGGATCGCTTGGTAATTCATCCAGCAGTCCGTTTTCCGTACCGCTTTCCTCAAAATAAGCGATCATTTTTCAGAATTTTCATCACATTTTTATCATCTGCTTTGCAACAAATCACCAACCTCATACATTGGTTAGCATTATTGGTAAGTACTGTACACTGAGGGCGGCACGGTGGAAGACTGGTTAGCACATCTCCCTCACAGTTCTGAGGACCATGGTTCAAATCCCGGCCCCGCCTGTTTGGAGTTTGCATGCTCTTCCCGTGCCTGAGTGAGTTTTTTCCAGGTACTTCAGTTTCCTCCTACATCCCAAAAACACGTGTGATAGGTTGATTGAAGACTCTAAATTGCCCGTTGGTGTGAATGTGAGTGCGAACGGTTGTTTGTTTATATGTGCCCTGCGATTGGCTGGCGACCGGTTCAGGGTCTACCCCGCTTCTCGCCCGAAGATAGATGGAATAGGCTCCAGCATGCCTGTGACCCTAGTGAGGATAAGCGGTACAGAAAATGGATGGACGGATGTACACTGAAGCAGCTAAACTGTCCTTCAACTACACTATATTGCCAAAAGTATTCGCTCACCTGCCTTGACTCACAAAATAATTTAAGTGACATCCCATTCCTAATCCATTGGGTTCAATATGACATCGGTCACACAATGATGTTGGATGAGAAGGCCTGGCTTTCAGTCTCCGCTGTAATTCACTCATCCCAAAGGTGTTCTATTGGGTTGAGGACAGGACTCTGTGTAGGTCAGTCAAGTTTCTCCACACCAGACTCTGTCATCCATGTCTTTATGGACCTTGCTTTGTGCACTGGTGCACAGTCAGGTTGGAAAAAGAAAGGGCCAGTTCCAAACTGTTCCCACAAAGTTGGGAGCATGGAATTGTCAAAAATCTCTTGGTACGCTGAAGCATTCGTAATTCCTTTCATTAGAACTAAGGGGCCAAGTCCAGCTCCTGAAAAACAAGCCTACACGATCATCTGCCCTCCACCAAATTTTAGACTTGGCACAATGCAGTCACACAAGTACCATTGTCCTGGTAACCGGCAAACCCAGACTCGTCCATCAGTTTGCCAGATGGAGTGGCGTGATTCGTCACTCCAGAGAATGCGTCTCCACTGCTCTGGAGTCGAGTGGCGGCGTGCTTTATAACACTGCATCAGACGCTTTGCATTGCACTTGGTGATGTATGGCTTGGATGCAGCTGCTCGGCCATGGAAACCCATTCCATGAAACTCTCTGCACAGTTCTTGAGCTAATCTGAGGGCCACATGAAGTTTGGAGATCTGTAGCGATTGACTCGGCAGAAAGTTGGCGACCTCGTCACACAATGCGCCTCAACATCCGCTGACCCCGCTCTGTCAGTTTACGTGGCCTACCACTTCGTGGCTGAGTTGCTGTCATTCCCATACGCATCCACGTTCTTATAATACAGCTGACCGTCGACTGGGGAATATTTAGGAGCGAGGAAATTTCACGACTGGACTTGATGCGCATGTGGCATCCTATCACAGTTCCACGCTGGAATTCACTGACCTCCTGAGAGCAGCTCATTTTTTCAGATGTTTGTAAAAACAGTCTACATGCCTTGGTGCTTGATTTTATACACCTGTGGCCATGGAAGTGATTGGAACACCTGATTCCGATTATTTGAATGGGTGATCGAATACTTTTTGCAATATAGTGTATCATTAGCCAGCACAGTGGGCGACTGGTTAGCACATCTGCCTCACAGTTCTGGGGACCGGGGTTCAAATCCCGGCCCTGGCTGTGTGGAGTTTGCATGTTCTCCCCGTGCCGGGGTAGGTTTTCTCTGGGCACTCCGGTTTCCTCCCAAAAACATGCGTGGTAGGTTGATTGAAGACTCTACATAGCCCGTAGGTGTGAATGTGAGTGCGAATGGTTGTTCGTTTCTATGTGCCCTGCGATTGGCTGGCGACCGGTTGAGAGTGTACCCCGCCTCCCGCCCGGAGATAGCTGGGATAGGCTACAGCAGCCCGCGATCCGAGTGAGGATAAGCAGTAAAGAAAATGGATGGATGGGTGTATCACTACCAGTTCCAGTGAGCTGAAAATAAAAATGTCAGCAAGAGCCATTTATACTAAAATTTATACTAAAGCAAAAGGAAAGATAATTTATGTACACAGCGTATTTCATACACCAGGTAACTCAGTGTGCTTTACATGATTAACAAACTGCTTATAAACATTTAAACAAAGAGAGAGCAAAAATAAGACAAATTAAAAAATTCAAACAGCGTATAGTGCAAGAAATATCATTTAAAAGTGGAAATGCTCTAAAAAGCATGAGAAAAAAGAAGAGTTTTTAACCTGGACTTAAAAACATTCACACTTGGGGCTGACGTCACTTCTCTTGGCAACTTATTCCATCTGTGTGCAGCATAATAGCTAAAGGCTGCTTCACCATGTTTGCTTTGGAATCTGTGCTCCACTATTTGAGCTGAGTCTATCGACCTCAGAGCTCTGCTAGGTTTATATTCCATTAGCATTTATTTCATGTATTCAGGACCTAAACCATTTTGTGATTTATAGACCAGTACCAGAACTTCTATTACTATCTATTCTAAAGCTGACTGGGAGCCAATATAAAGACTCTAGATTTGGAGTAATATGCTCTGACCTCTTTGTTCTGGTCAGAACCCGAGCTGCAGCATTCTGAATGAGCTGCAGCTGTTTAATGAGCTTTTTGGGGAGTCCAGTAAGAAAACCATTACAATAGTCAAGTCTACTCCAGATTAAAGCATGGATGAGCGTCTCCTGGTCTGCTTGGCACATGCAAGCCTTCACTGTGGATATGTTCTTTAGATGGTAGGAGGCAGTTTTAGCAATTGATTTGATGTTGAAAGTCAGGTCGGAATCTATCAGTACACCAAAGTTTCGGACTTGGTCTTTCGTTTTTAAAGAGAGTGACTGCAGGTATTCACTAACAGTAATCCTCTTTTCTTTATTGCCAAAAATAATTATCTCAGTCTTGTTGTGGTTTAATTGAAGAAAATTTTGGATCATCCAGTTATTTATCTGTTTTAGACAGTGACACAACACCTAAATTGGACTATAGTCATCTGCATAGCTATGATAGTCAAAATTAAAGTTCTGAAGAATTTGACATATAGCATATACAGGCTGAACAGGAGGGGTCCAAGAACTGACCCTTGAGGGATCCAATAGGTATTTGCCATTTGATGAGATTGAACACTTCCAATGGTTACAAAATGACACCTTTCCTCCAGGTAGGACCTGAACCATTTCAGCACTGTTCCATTTTGTCCTACCCACATGTTCAACCTGTTCAGCAGTATATTATGATATACCGTATCAAAAGCCACACTGAGATCCAAAAAGACCAGAATTGACAGCTTTCCCGAGTCAGTATTCAACCTTATATCATTCAGCACTTTGATAAGACCAGATTCTGTACAGTGATGAGTTCGGAAACCTGATTGAAATTCGTCAAAAAGTCCATTTAAGTTCAAGAAATTGCTGAGTTGATTAAAAACAACTTTTTCAACAATCAGCGCCTTCCAGTCTTCGTCTCTTTCCGGCGCTGCGACGTAACACTAGCCAGACATTCTGTTCATTCGGCGTTGTATGCTATTGTTCCATGCTGTTGTTCCCGTCCTTGTATATTTGTTGTCGTATGATTCAGCGATTTCACAATGGTTTATTGTGTGGCATTTGGTTGTACAAACAGTTCAGGCAGTGGCAAGAGTTTCTTTGGCTTTCCAAGTGAAAAAGGAATATGTGACCAGTGGATAGGCAAAGTCAATCGACAGGGGAAGAAACGTGGTCAGCTATCATAATCATAATCAGAATCATCTTTATTTGCCAAGTATGTCCAAAAAAAAACACACAAGGAATTTGTCTCCGGTAGTTGGAGCCGCTCTAGTACGACAACAGACAGTCAATTGACAGAGAACACTTTTGAGACATAAAGACATTAAGAAAAACAGTTACTGAGCAATAAAGGGTTGCTAGTTATCTGGTAATGCTGGTACAATTATTATTTTTTTTTTGACAATTGTGCAAAAAGATGCAGAGCTCTCGAGCACTTAAGAGCAGTTCGAATGACTAATCTCGCAATAGTCCGGTGCAATGACCATTGAGCATAGGGCGCCGATACGTCAAGGAGTGTATGCAGTTTAAAGTGACGAGTAGTGCGATAATCTGGGACAATGTTGATTGTGCAAATGTTGCAAATATTCCTCAGTCAGTGTGCAAATGGGGCAGATGCGACTCGGGCATGAGTGGCCAGTATTGGTCAACAACAGATATGCAAATAGTGCAGCCAGGCAAGAGACTACTACAATGAGTGCACGAGTAGTATATAATTGGCCCGACAGAATGTGACAACAAACTCAGATGTACAACCTTCGTGTGTGCATGCTGGTGTGCAGTGCACATTTCTGGATGATGGCCTGTCAGATATGAGCACAGAGCTGGATGATTCCATATTAGACAGAGATGTCCAAGATGAGGACTATTCTCCCGGTGATGAGGATCAATCTGTTGATGATGATGATGATGATGATGATGACGACACTGAAGAAGAATGGTCAGTAATGAGGGAAGCTTGCAAATAAAACTTGAATGTAGAATGTTTTTTGTGTATACTGTAAGTATACTAGTTTATTTTTTTTCACAGTTGTAAATTACAGATACAGCTCTTCTTTTTTGTTATACTGAAGAACAGGGGCAAGACAAAATAATTCCCACTTCACACTTGATTTTTACAGGATTTCCTTGAAGGAGAAGGAGTCTATCGTTGATAGAAACCCTATTCGAATGCGTAAGTTTGTTGTTTTTTAATCGTGCCTACGAGCACTCCTGGTAATCTGTGCTGTCTGTTCCAGCCCGTGCCTGGTGGCTATTAAAAACATTAGAGGAAGCTTTGCCGTGTTCAAAGCAACATGCAGACAGGGTCACATCAAAGAATGGTACACAATTATTGGTCAGCAGTATCAACCAAAGAGAACATGAGGAATGTCGGCAGAAGTGGATGTCATCGCCAACCATGTCATGAATGTTCACAAGGGCCATGGTGACCCATTTACAGAATGTCTGAATGATAAACTGGTAGAGGAAAGAGAATGGCTCATAAAAGGTAAAGTGAATCAAATAAGCTTTTGAAAGATAATTCAGAGATGCTATTTCTCTTAATTCTCTCCATTGATGTGTTCCGGGATCAAAAGCACATAAGGAACTGCTAATCATGATAAATAATAAGATGCTGCTCAAAGACATTGGCAACTTATCGCCTATTCAACAAACATCAAGCCTTGAAGCCTGCCATAATGTAGTGCTGGACTTCGCTCCAAAGGCCTCCCATTTCTCACACAGGACAATGAAAGCAAGGTACTGTACATTAGGGGTGAAACTAAATATACAGTTCCACATACCCACAATGTACATTGCTCATGTGTTTGAGGAGCAAATGAAATGTGCTAAATTTGTCGCGACTCTAAACTTGGCTACACAGCTGTCACTATCGAATATTTTTAGAATCGATGATTCCAAAATATTTGTATTCTTCTGTTTATTGTTGCTCCTGGTTGTTTGTATTTTAGGTTGCTTCTGTCAGCTTGACATTTCAATGCAAACTGCAAAAGATGGCAAGCGCGAAGGATGGGGAGCTACAGCGGAGCATCTCTTACCCAAAAGGGAAGGATGGCAAGCCAGTGGCAAAGGAGGTCAAGGTCCCAATTACCTATGGTAAGTATGGTCAGCGTTGTATGTATTTAATAACAATACTTCCTCCTTCAGATTTGTCTCAACATTTTAGTTCTAGACCAGGGGTGTCAAACTCATTTTTGTCGCGGGCCACATTGTGGATACGGTTTTCCTCAGAGGGCCTTTATGATTGTAAAACCATATCAATGTTTAATCGCATCATCATATTATTACACATAGAAAACAAATTGATGGATAACTAGTTTTGAAATCAGAAGTCAAGGATAATGGTTTGTTCAACTATTGTTCAAGTAGTAACTGTAAAAAGGGTTTGGAGGCAAAACATGCTTACAATAGTTCATTACTATTTATTACATATAAATATTACACAAAAATTTGGAACAGATTTTAGCAAGAATCATGTAAGTTGACACACATGATTTGTTTTCGCGGGCCACATAAAATGATGTGGTGGGCCGCATCTGGCCCCTGGGCCTTGAGTTTGACACCTGTGTTCTCGTCCGGCCACTGCTGGATGAAGTAATGCAAAGGAGACAGAAATTTCCAACCTTGGAGGTAGCTGGGGTTGATGCAAGCGAGATATCTGTGCCACGAAATGTTGTTGAGAAATATGACAAAAAAAGAAAAAACTAAGTTCTGGTTTGATTTGACTTTTCGATATTTAAATCCACAATAATTGTAGTTCTCACTCTCCCACTGAGCACGTATTCTACGAACAACACAGGATGGCGGAACTCTTCTGTTCAACGCCCCTGCTTCAAGGCCACCAGAGAAGGCCTTACATCCCCCATCATAACTGTACCTGAGTTGCTTTCTTTTACATAATGAATTGTTTTGCAAGTGACATTTCAGATTAACTTTAAAATGCTGCATCTATTTGCTGTTTGTCCACCAGCCAAGCGAATCAGTTAAGAATCAAGTTAATAATTGGAGCCCGTCGTCCGAATACGTGCTCGTTCACGTCATTTCCTAACGCAACGTTCACGTGAACGTAACAACTGCGTCACACGCGCGCCGTTTCACTGTTGATGCGCCGACATACCCTTAAATCCAAGGATAGATGTTTCGATTTCAGGTGAGTATTTTACCCTGAATACTAAATGGCCCGATTGTGGAAATATATTCTCGTGTAAAACGGAACACGAGCTCCAACTGCAGGATGTGTGCGAGGTGTTTGTGGAATCTTGCGACTTCCACATTCGCGGCCTGTGAAGCAGCCTGCTTGCCTGCTGTAGTGAGCCGCAGGAGGATGGAGAAGGAGACGCTGGCTTTGCCTGCGCACCGTTGGGCTTCTCTCCATCTCTGGTTCCCCTCCATAGTTACCCCACCTCTGTATGCTATTGTTGTCTCGACTGGATGCCCAAGATGTTCATTGTTGGTTACTTTTAGGGTTGAAATTGTAGGTCGTGCGTGATCCAAAATAACGTCAGAATTAGCATTGTTGCTAACGGCTTGTCCTGTTACCTGTACAGTGACACACTGTCCAAGGGAATGCATAGATTCTCCACATTGGTTGTTATTTCTACATCGTGCTCGTGTAACTGGGGAGTCATTAACTTCTAAGTGAAACGTCGGACACATATTTTAAGTCTGCGTTTCACAACACATTGGATAAGATCGTCCTCAGTCGTCTCACGCGTAGTTACCGTACTATATATTCTATTGGCATTTTGGGAATTGGCATTAATACACATGGCGAACAAATAATTATCTCTCACATTTTAAACCTGAGCTTAAGTTCGCTTAATGCTACCCACCAGAGAAATGTAGCTAAGCAGCTATAAATAAATGACAAGTAGCTAAACTTACATTAAAGCTACTTCGGTTGGATGCAGCCTTCAAAAGAAAAACGACGTTTTTTTTGAAATAATTATAGATTGGGGCAAATAAACATTGAATTCTAACATCTTTGGATAATCATGCTTCATAAAGTCACTGCAATATCAATGTCTAATGCAATGACAGCACTGTGTTATTATTAACATAACTGTATAGTATGTCCTAAACAAATGTACGTTGTGGTGGTTGGATTCGGGGGGGGGGGGGGCTATATCATCACTCGCTATTGGCTATCAGATTGTCCTTGTACTATTCCCAATTAATAGTCTCCAAAAAAACAACAACAATTTTATTAGTTAAAAACTATCTATTGAACCAGTAAAAGAGTATGCAGTCATGTTTTAATTTATGACTGACGCAGTTTTAGCTGCTCTTTATACTTTGAAAGGGATTACTTTAACGAGGATCCCTCGCCGTAGTGTGACCGCAGGTAGAATCCCAAGTCTTTTTTTTTTTTTTTTTTTTTTTTTGCTCGTCGATGCCATAAATCCTCACTGACCGGACCAAACTGCAGCCTTTGTACTTAGCCTGCTGGCTGCCGAGCCATACTAGCTCCACGCTGTGTTGGATCCACTTACACGCTTACGCTCGCTCAAGTATGCCGCCTTTTTTTTTTCTATTTTTTTTTTGAGGGGGGGGTGACGCTTCTATGGTATCTGTGCCTGAGCTTGCCTCAGTGGGGAGTTTTTATTTATTTATTTTTAAACAAACTTTATGGAGGTCTCGGTACAAGGCCTACACACGCAGATGCGTAATAAGTCAAAATGGCGGCGAGGGCTGCAGCTATGGAATATTTTAGTATTCGAGTAGTCTGTGCAAAATGTTATCGAGTAAACGTGTTCAGATAATTATATTTTTGCTTGGTTAAAGACAAATTATGAATACACACACACACAAAAAAAGTAATTTCACCTAAAAATGAACGACCAATTGTTTTTCTTTTGAGTCACTTCTGACTTTTGCAGATACGATGTAAGTACACTGGCCATAATGGACAACTACAGTGTGTGCGACTATAACGTGACATAATGTATTCAGGGTGCTTGTTAAGCAGTGGGAGATGTCTCAGTTTTGACAATTAACTCTTTCCTGACATTAACAGCCAGCTACTGTATATACCAATAGTATCGAAATGCCCTCGGAAGTGGTCAAGGAGGAAGGGCGTTGCCAATGCACTTTGTCACTTTATTGAACTCGCGGCAACACAACAACATTACAAACTTACGAGCTGGTGTCAGCCACCACTCATGCCAACGGCATCTTCCCAGACTGACTTTTAGTTACACTTAAATAACACTACTTACACCCACCCTCCCTCTTGAAGGCGCACACACATAATTACAGATGAAGTATGAAACTCTATCAAACTAGGAGGGGTGACAGTGAATAAGTTAAATACGCGTATCCCAGAGGCAGCGAAAATACCTCCAGCATTTTTTGTATTCGAAGTACTTGAAACATTCGCGTATTCGTTGCAGCCCTAATGGTGGCGGAAGTAAAGAGAAGCATTGCAGCACTTGTCAGAATACAAAAAGTACATTGACTCGTTTTCATTCGAATAAGAAAATCCTGATTCGGCATTTTTTTGTTTTGTTTGATTTTTACTCCAGAATTTACTTCCGAACCACTCGTTAGTAGGTCTTGTGCATTGGAACTTCAATTTACAAGCTTAATTGGTTCTTCAAAGGGATTGGTAAATCAAAGTTTGTAAAGAGAACACAATTTTTCCAGAAGAAATTATGTAAACATGAAACATTGGTTCCAGCTGTGACAAAAGTACCTATTTTAGTAAAAGTCTGTCCACTTTGAACAGACTGTATAGCTATATGGTACTGTATAGAAAACATCACAAGGGGTGATAAATCAAAAATCTCGATTAACCAAATTTACAACAACTACAAGCGGAACTGTCCTCTTCATTCAAATGCAGCTGCCTTGCCGATACGCCAAACAGTGCCACAACACGAGTCCCTCTGGTGCATTCACAGCCAGTCGGAAATCACAAAACCTCTTAGCTTAAACAACCAGGTTGATACAGTTATGATGTATAAAACATAAAATCCACTTTCCCTTGACTTTTTGGCTTGCAGCTTTTTCTCTTTAGGGCAGAAAAAAAAAATCAGCGAAGTCGACCCCATTAATTGGTTGACGCAAACATATCAGAATCATCTTTATTTGCCAAGTATGTCCAAAAAAAACACACAAGGAATTTGTCTCCGGTAGTTGGAGACGCTCCAGTACGACAACAGACAATCAATTGACAGAGAACACTTTTGAGACATAAAGACATTGACAAAAACAGTCACTGAGCAATAAAGGGTTGCTAGTTATCTGGTCATGCCGGCACAATTATTTTAATGTTTTTAAAAGTTATTTATTTATTGATTTTATTTTATTTTTTTGACAATTGCCCAAAAAGATGCAGAGTCCTCTAGCACTTAGAGGAGTTTGAATGAGTAATATAGCAATAGTATCTGCCTCAAAGCAATTACAATTATGATTAAAGCATATTTAACCATGCTCGGAACCATGTGTGGTTACTGTCCATGTTTTCACATGGACGTTTGTTGTAGACAGACTCAGTGTCATAACCTCCTAAACTTGGCCGGCACATAGTCAAGATAATCAAGCTGCTACCTGGCGCTGAAATATCTAGTCTTCATATCGCTGGTTGGAAATTTGGGACTGGCTGTAATATTCTGCTGTAGACAGAGGATGCCCAAGTTTTGGGATCACTTTAAACCCAAAAGGACCAAAATTAATTGGTTGCAGTTACTGCCAATATGCCAATAACATGTCAGTTTGGGATAAAACATTCACACGCGGGCACATATTGTATTTTTGTTTTGTATTGTTTTTACAATGTAATATACAGGAAGTCCTCGAGTTATGACGTACTCGACCTACGACGTTTCGACTTTACGACGCCCGTGCCTCGTCCGCCATTTTGTCCCCAGCACCATAGTGTTTCTGCTTAGCTAGTGCATAGTGCTTGTCTGTGTTTGTGCGCCGGGAGTATCTTTGCCTTTTTCGGCCTCCTTTTTTCACACTCTCAGCAGTAATGGTAAGTACAGCATCTTATTTTGTTATTTTAACGTATTTTCGTTTCTTTACACGAAGTGTTAACCTTTCCTGATACGGCCACCTGACCGTGGTTAGGAGACGCAGGGGAGACGCCTTCTCCAGTGCCGAGTTTGCCCTCCTCGGGGTTAACTCCCTTCTCTCGTTGTACAGCTGAGCTGGGTGGCGGCAACAATAAAGGCACGAAGCACCGATTTGCTGCTTTATTGGCTTTATTAGCTCCTCTGCACATTCAACATCATCGAGTCCGCCGCTAATCGCTACTCTTCCCCGGTTGCCGTCACTACAGTTGCCACTGTACACACTCGCACCTGCGCGCACTCCTTCCTCCTTCACAGTCCCGTCTCACTCACACATCGACGCACACGCCCACATACACTGAGCTTGCTGTCACAATCACGTGGGAAAATACCCGTAACAGAAGTATTTAGACGTAAATTTCGACTTTAACGGTGAAATCAGACTTGCGCGGAAATTCGGGTTACGTCGCCAGCGTAGGAACGGAACTCGTTCGTAAATCGAGGACTTCCCTTACCCTACAATCACTAGTTATAACTTAGAACGTACTGTAGCCCTAAGATCGCCAGTTAGAACGTTGTCTGTTGTCTCGTGTTGGTCTGCAGTCAATGACGCATACGCATATACAGATAGTCTCCTCCAAATGTATTGGAACAGCAAGGTTAATTCCTTTGTTTTTGTTGTATACTGATGAGATTTGGGTTTCAGATCAAAAGATGAATATGAGACAAAAGTTCAGAATTCCAACTTTTATTTCATAGTATTTACATCTTGATGTGTTAAACAACTCAGGACAGAGCACTTTTTGTTTGAAGCCACCCACTTTTCAAGTGAGCAAAAGTATCGGAACATGTGACTGATGGGTGTTTCTAGTTGCTCAAGTGTTGCCTTTTAGATTGATAGCTTAAACATTAGATAGTGCTTGTTTTTGGCTTTAGGTCTCACCTGTGAAAACTGCATTTGC
This sequence comes from Phyllopteryx taeniolatus, assembly GCF_024500385.1. Taxonomy (NCBI): domain Eukaryota; kingdom Metazoa; phylum Chordata; class Actinopteri; order Syngnathiformes; family Syngnathidae; genus Phyllopteryx; species Phyllopteryx taeniolatus. The sequence continues at coordinate 4,229,312 of NC_084505.1, read as the reverse complement.
TGTTAAGAAAACATGACGACCATAGAGCTGTCCATGGGAGAAAAGCAAACCATTTTAAAGATGAGAGAAGAGGGAAAATCGATCAAAGCTCTTGCACAAACATTCGGCATAGCCAATACAACCATTTGGAATCTCCTGAAAAAGAAACTAGCTACTGGTTTACTGAGCAACTGAGATCCAACAGGTCGGCCAACTGTATCAACAGCAGTTGATGACAGAAACATTGTGAGAGCAAAGGCAACAGTCAGTGACATCACTCCCAACCGCCACAGGGCAGGGGTGAAGGTATCACAATCCACTGTTCGAAGAAGACTTTGAGAGAAAAAATATACAGGCCATACCTCCCTCCCCACCGCCACCTTGCTGATTGGCTGATGGGCTTTAATGTCATAATTCGCTGATCCGATCAATGACGTCATTGATCGGCTCCGCAAAAGACATTTTCTCCGCGCCGCCATCGTGCACACTATATTTGAATCCAAAAGCTAGTTTATTTTTAGCCTTGCTGCGTGAGTTTTGATGTAGTACTGTAAATATCTGATGGCCAAAGAAGTTATTTAAAAAAAAAAAAAAAAACGTCAGCGGTGTGGGACAGACAAAATGTCTGAGACAGACAACACGTAATCAGACTACAAGACAAATTTGCTCTTTCAGGATTGCACTATGTCAGACGACTGCAATAAAATCTTGTATTCCGATACCACCGCATCCTGTTTTTTACGATCATTCGGTTTTATTTTGTCAACTCAAATGCGACTGGATACACTCGTTACCGTGGCGACGACAACAAGAGTGGATCGCGCCGACTCTATTATAAGGACAAAATGGGGAAAAACGTGTGTTGGTGGTCAGGGATGCTCAGGACAGGAGAGAATGTTCGTTTAAGGCTTGCTTGAGTTATGTTCACGTACTTTTAATACGATACGGCTTGCAAACAGGAAACAAAACGTTATGTAGCCGAGCAAGCTACTGCTTGCACTGACGGTTGTACGTAAACATGCCGCCGTTTTGTCGAATCATGCTCTAAACATTTGGTGTGGGTGAAGTAATTTAATTACAATAAAGTAATTTATTTACAGTAAGTTAGCAGCCATTATTTCTGTCACGTAATGTTGGTTTTAGACCTGACTGATTAGAATACACGATCTGACTAGAGCAGTGATTTCCAACATTTATGGAGCCAAGGAACATATATTGCAATTGAAAAATCTCACGGCACACCAACAAACAAAAATGTCACAAAAAGTGGATACATTAATTACTGTATGTACTTCCTGCCATCTAATAGAAGACCATTCATTTGTTCTGTCTGTCACTATGCCTCACTGGCAAAAATAGATGAAGAAAGACACATTATTTATTGTAAATATAGTTTTTTGAGCAAGCCGTGCTGGAGCCCATCCCACCTCAAAATTATTCTCTAGCATTTTAGACAAAAGTTAAAACACCAATGACCTCTAGGGGGCATTCAAGGATTGGCCACTGACATAAGTTTAGGTCAGATCAACATTACATGACAGAAATAATGGGTGCTAACTTACTGTAATTAAATTAATTTATTCCAATTAAATTACTGAAATAAATACTGTTAATGACATGCTTACTCTAACTTTCTCACTGTCCCAGCTATATGGACGGGTGTTGTCCAGAATTTGAGTCCGTTTGACTGATCGATTCAGATTCTCAATAATCATCAATTATACTACTAAGAAACCACAGCGGAAGCTTAAAAACTCCACTGTGACACAGTAAAACTGTTCCGGCATAAAATGGATACAGATCCTCCATTCTGCTTGACCTAACAGCCGAACAGGACACAGGAAATAAAAAAAAAAATAAAAAAAGCGTGGAAGTTGTTCAGACAAGATGCGAGAGTTTTGGGCTGACGTGGGATTTGAACGACCTCATTTGTAAATTCAGGGAAAGAGAGCAAGCTCTGCTTCTCGGAACACTCGCTCACTCAGAGTAGAGTTATAGCGTCAGATTGAATTCCTGAACATACTCATAATTCCCTTCTCTGTCTTATTTTCCAGTCCCTGGATGAAGACTGTACATTGGAGGAGGAAGATGACGGAGTAGTCGAAGAAGAAGAAATTGATCAGTTTAACGATGACACCTTTGGAGCTGGAGCTGTTGGTTAGTTATGCTGTTTTGTTTAGTAAATTAGCCACTTACTACCCCTGGATATACAGTATTATATTTACAAATAGGAATGTTATTTTATTTGCAACATGAATATCTGTGTCACACAACAACAAACCACTTATTTGGCTTATGTCTTTTTCCAGATGATGACTGGCAAGAGGAACATAAGCGCCTTGCTGAGCTTGATGAGCGAGATGAGCTTGGAGAGGGGCTTGGGTTGGGAGTTGGGGTGAAAGATGAATCAGATTTAGGAGATGCTGAGAATTCATCGTCCACCTATGTCACATCTGGCGGGGGCCATCTCCCCTTTCACGCACCCCTCCCTTTACTCCACCAGTCCTCTTTGTCTGGCATGCAACAAACAGGTTAGTGGTATCGATGAAAAGAAATGTCCTCAAAAAGTTTCAAAATGAAAGAAAGCCTCAGTCGACATAAGGATACGGGCAAATGTAAATTGCAAATCCAGCTACATATGGTCAGTTATTATTATTTTTATTATTATCTTTTTGGCTCAGAATGATTTTTTTTGGGGGGGGGGGGACTTTTTGGGGGGGTCTTCCGTAGTTCAAAGTGTGTCCTTGCTGACCTGCACTTCTTGCACTAACAACATGGCTACGAACAAAAAGGAGGTAGTTTACAAAAGCAGGAAGCAAATCATGGCGTTACTTAGACTGAACATTTCCAAAGACATAGCGGCCAGTTATACCTTGCAAAGCAGTTTTTATCAACATGTTTGGAAACTTTTGCCTTGAGGTACGTACCTGCCGCTCAACAGTAATGATAAGATAAGATTTGCGTTAGCGCCACCCATGACTTCGACGGGGGAGTATGACAGATAAAATGAATTCATGAAGTACTGTAACATGGACCATGAATTTGTGAAGTAGTTGTTTGTTTTTTCTATGTAGAATTAATATGAATTTTAATGAATGTAGGACACATTTAATAACACTTATGTATTTGGTTATTGTTTAATGGTTATTTATCTTGCAGTTTGAAAGGTCATTTAATGATTTTATATTGTTCAACATTTTCAATGTAAATTCTTGAAGATTCTGTTTACATAGATTTTAGTTTTAAAAGAAGCATTTTGACATTATCTGTTTAAATTATTTTTTTAAATATTTATATTATTTCTGTGGTAAATGATGTATGTTTGTGTTGTGTTTCAAAGTTGATTTGGTATCAAAAGTAATAAGAAAAATCCCAGAAGTGGTGGAGGGGGGGAAAAAAAGAGCAAAACTTGTTTGAAAAAATGTTATTGTCGTGCTTTTTTTTATAAGCAGAATGGAAAAAATGTATACAAATTGGATTTTTGTGAAAGAAAAACTTTTTTGTATAAGGCTATATCGCCAAGCCATGACTTTTAGTAGTGCCAAAGGTTTAAAGAACAAACCTACAGCCTTTATGTAAGCTGTAGACTGGCCCAAACCCTGTGTTGTCCTATTGCCATTTGCCATCAGATGTGGAAGATGGAAGAAGGGAAGGTGACTTGGCTGAGTCGCTGGCAAGACTTGTCCTGGAAGCTGACCCAGCTATTGCTGGAGTTGGGGCAGCAGAGAGGCCTATTTTTTCTCAAAACCAAAGGTTGGGGCACGACTCGAGGTCCAGAGCCCTGCACCAACCTTCCACCATTTCACATTCACCTCATCCCCACCAGCAGCCCCATCAGCACCAACGGCCTGCTGCGCCCTCCACCTCAGGTGACCTCTAAATGCAAGCACACAAATGTGTGTTCTTCTTTTCAGAGTCTTGTCACTCTTGACAATTTCATTTATGGAAAATGGAAATATGTTAATGTGGTAAAATCTAAGTTCATTGTATAACCTGCTTGACTGAGGTATTTCCTTGCACAACTCCAGGCCATCCTCCCTCATCAATGCTCACCTACCAACAGCAGCAACATTTACTTCGCTCTGTACCTGGTACCATTGGCCAGGTTAGTGTTACTCTACTCATTATTGTGCAAATCTACATTGTTGCTGCTCATTGAAAATCTCCATTTATGATTATGACTTGCTGAATATGAAACCTTAGATTCTCCTGCATGTAAAAAAGTCTGTGCCGAAACAAACATTGAGAATGTGTTTTATATATCACATTTATGGTAACTCCATGCACTGTCAGAACAATGCTTAAAAATGAGAACTTCCACATAGACGAGACCACCTCCATTCAATATGTATTGGAGACAATGTGGGCATGGCACACAAAAATAAATGGGATTGTTGTTAAGTGTTGACAACTTAAAGTGAGTGACACGCGTACCGATTTTTAACATCCAACATACTGTAGATTTATTTTTTGTGGAAGAGACCCTACACATCGCATGGAAAAAAACACCACAGCACGTCACACACACAACAATATCTCTGATGACAATCGTAAGTCTCCTCCCCCAAACCAGATATCTGTCGTAGTAACAATACTTGACGTGTGAGAGAGAGCATGGTGCCATAGGGTATCCAGACTGATGGAAAATATAAAGAAGAAAAAGGAGTAGTGACGGCAGCACGGTGTCCCGACTGGTTAGCATTTCAGACTCAGAGTTCAAATCTGGCCTCGCCTATTTGGAGTTGGCATGTTCTCCGTGTCTCCGTGGGCTTTCTCCGGGTACACCCGTTTCCTTCCACATTCCAAAAACATGCATCGTAGGTTAATTGAAGTCTCTAAATTGCCCATAGGGGTGCATGTGTGAATGATTGTTTGTCTATATGTACCCTGCAATGGGCTGGTGACAAGTTCAGGGTATACCCTGCCTCTCGCTCAGCGTTAAGCCAAGATCAGACAAGACAAATTTGGTCATTCACAATTGCACTTTCAAGACTACTGCAATAAAAACTTGCTGTATCTCGGGCAGACAGTGGCAACACTCCACGACATGTATTCCGATAGCACCGTATCCCGTTTTTTTACGATCACTGGGCTTTATCTTGTCAAGTCAAACACTGTTGGAGAGGCGGAAACAGAAACCATGTCACCGGTCAACACGACTGGAGAAACCCATTAGCATGGAGACGATAACAACAATGGATCTTGTCAATGTATTGTATTGTGTTGGGGGGGAACGAAAGAACAAAAAGAGGAAAAGCTTGGTGTTGTCACCGGTGTTTGGGAGTGTGCTGTCCATTCAAGAAGAGCTTGAATGGAGAACGCGTACACGTACTTTTAATGCAATATGGCTCGCAAGCAGGCAACATAATGTTATGTAGCCTAGCACTAATGTTTGTATGTAAACAAGCTGACGTTCTGTCGAATCATCCTCTAAATCTTTGGTAAACATTGGTTCGTGCGTGTGAATGAATGTTGACAGCGAGTATTATGATAATAGCAAGCACGGGAAGGCCGTTCACAATACACAATCCTATTGGTTGATGTCAAAGTGCGCAGTCGCAGAGTTGTCGTTGATATGTCACACTGCGGATGATATCCCAAAAAATCTAACATGCTACACTTTTCATCTTGGCGTCGTACGGCTATCGTTGAGCCAAATCGTTGGTCATGGATTATGTCCATCCATACATCCATTTTCTGAGCCGCTTCTCCTCACTAGGGTCGCGGGCGTGCTGGAGCCTATTCCGGCTGTCATCGGGCAGGAGGCGGGGTACACCCCGAACTGGTTGCCAGCCAATCGCAGGGCACATACAAACAAACAACCATTTGCACTCACAGTCACACCTACGGGCAATTTAGAGTCTGGATTATGTCACACACCAAAACGTTTTGTCGTTCCCGACAAAATATGTCAGGCTAAAATCCTGTAGTCTGATTTAGGCATTAACTGAGATTGGCACCAGCACACCCACGGCCCTAGTGAGGATAAGCGATGGCTAAGAATGTACAGTATGTATGTACGGTAATGGTCCCGTTCTTTTTCCCTATCGCTCTTAGATGAACTCACGCAATATCTGGGAGAACCGGATGGGTTTTGGACCAGTCAGTGTTACCCCGGGACTAGTTACACACATGGAGGTAAGTAATTTTTTATGATATTTCGTGAATGTTGTGTATCATATGGAATTCAATCTATCTGGAGTATGTTGTATTGTTGGTACCTCTTTCATTATTTTAGAGTTCACTCATTTGGGAACAGCAAATAGCAATGATTGTAGGCCCCTTACTCTTTGTGAATGGTCAAGAAATGATTAACTGGTCTAAACAGGAAGAATGCTAACACTAATATGGGACAGCTTGTCTGGGGAAAAAGATTTGCATTATTTTTTCTGTTTCAACACAGACCGATGAAAGTGAACAGTCAGGTTAACAAGCTTGAATGTGTTAATACTAAATGTAAATATGAGTTGATGGTGGAAGAAATTTACTCTCTCAAGAGCAAGGGTGTCAGAAGTATGGCCCACGGCCAGAACCGGCCTGTCAGGAGATTCAATCCAGCTCGTGGGGGTGATTTTTGCAAAATGTGTAACTTCCCAGAACACATTAACTGCAATGTTTCATTGAAAATAGCTGTTGTTGCTAATTTTGTCCACTGGAGGTTGCACTAGCACTACATTTTGGTAGTTCATGGAATGAAAGCCATCCATTTTTTTCTCACTCTCCTTCTGTGCTTATTCACACTGTGGCGCAAACGCAAGGACATCACGTCGCCAAGCTCGCCATTGAAAGGTATGCCTCTACTCAAATTTGCGTTATCAAAAATGAGAAAAGTAGACATCGAGTGTTGGGCTTTCCAAGAAAAATTGACCGCTTCCTATTTTATTTTTCCATAGAAATGAACGGGACACCTGTTTGTTTGCTTGGTGTGTTCACAGCAAGTTTTAGTGCTCAAAGACTATAACATTCGGTGCCACTATAAGACTAATCATGGCAAAAAATACAACAGCCAGCGAGGACAACTGAAAAAGGAGAAGATAAATTCATTGTTGACGGCTCTACTTTTACCCGAGCCTAGACATCAGTGATGCAGCAGTGAAAGCTACCTACCTAATTCCTATATAGCATTGTCACCGAAGCCATACTCAGTAAGTTTCTGAAAACATGCATAATGAACACTACAGAAGTCGTGAGCAACAACAGGTTTTGCCAATTTCAGCCTGACGAGAAACACTATGGCAGATAGGATTTCAGAACTTACTGTAAATTCAGAAAGCCAAAAGTCAAGTAATTTGTTAGTTTTTCAGTTGCAAATGTTGAAAGCACTGTCAGTTTGACAGCCTTTTCAGTGGTAAAGACATTCCCTTTGGCCTGCCATATCACACAAAGCCAGGTTGGTGCAATGCTGAAGCGTTTCTTTGATTTATGACAGGAAATTGAACAGTTCATGGAGAAAAAGGGCAAACCAGTGTTAAAATTTAAATCCCGGAATAGCTGAAAGACCTTGCATCTATGGTGTATATTAGAGAGCACTTGAATGATTTGAACAAAATTGTCTTTGGTGAGCTTGATACAGAATTTGTAGTTTTTCAATCACCATTCACAGTCAATGCCTCTGATCAACATGATCAAAGTCATGAAATAATTGACTTTTAGTGTGATTCAGATTTAAAGGACAAATTTGTGTCAGTGTCCTTTGGACACATATGATCAGAGTCTATTGACTGGTTGCAAAGGTTTTGGGCAGGCCCACTGTGAGCAAATTAGGGTTCAGTGTCTTGCCCAAGGACACTTCGACATGCGGTCAGTCGTAGCAGGGATTCGAACCTGTTCTACCTACTGAGCCAAAGCCACCCCAACATAATCCCATTGGTATCGCAAAACAAGTCCAGATCTGTATGACAGACCACCAAGGACTCAAATCAAAGAAGTTTGATGAAGATCTGATATTGAATTTCAAAATAAAAGTCTCCGAAAACTAATAAACTACATTTTTGAATGCATCTCAAGATTCAAATTAACCTTGCTGGTTGCATTCCTTAAGCGAAGAGCATTGACATCCGTATTATTAGGAAGCTTTTATTTTGAAGGTGGCTTTCGCCGTGAGTTGGCGACTTATTACCGTAGTGCCTAGTATGAACAAAATTAGGGGCACCTGGCTTGATTGCTACTTTCCGAGTGGAGGCTGGCTATATACCTACTGGGGGCGTGCCTTTAGCATCCTCCTTCATGCGCACCCTTCTCCCTTTACGTCTGCATGCTGTCCTCAGACACATCCGCTTTTCCTCTGTATAAGCAGCGTGTCGGCAGGAAATGCTCCCAGTCAGTCAAGCGGAGCGCTCAACACACAACAACATTTATAGATTTTGGAACTCTGTGCACACATAAGGCGCGGCGCATTATAAGGCGCCCCGTCCATTTTGGAGAAAATTTACGACTTTTGAGTGCGCCTTATGGTCGTTAAAATACGGTATATATAATATATATATTGATGTATATATATTGGTGTATATATAAATTGGTGTATATATTAGGCTTTACACAATGGGGCCGATCAGCGAGTTTAAAAAAACGATAACTGATCACCGAGCCGATCACAAGATGGAGAAATGTGTCTATTTAAATGACCTGTTCATTTACTGTATATACTTGTGTACTTAATTGCTTAAAAAATTATATTTACAATAAATAATGCATCTTTGTTCCTCTATTTATGCCAGTGAGCCATAGTGACAGACAGAACAAATGAATGGTCTTCTATTAGATGGCAGGAAGTAAATACAGTAATTAATGTATCCACTTTTTGTGACATTTTTGTTTGTTGGTGTGCCGTGAGATTTTCAATTGTAAAATATGTTCCTTGACTCCATAAAGGTAGGAAATCAATTACTAGGCTACATAACATTTTATTGCCTGCTTGTGAGCCGTATCGTATTAAAAGTACGTGAACATACCTCTAGCAAGCCTTAAACGTCCTCTCCTGTCCTGAGCACCTTTGACCACGAACACACGTTTTTCCCCATTTTGTCCTTATAATGCAGTCGGCTTGCTCCACTCTTGTTGTCGTCGCCACGGTAACGAGTGTATCCGGTCGCATTTGAGTTGACAAAGCCCAATTATCGTGAAAAACGGGATGCGCTGGTATTGGAATACAATATTTTATTGCAGTAGTCTGGCAGTGCAATCGTGAAAGAGCAAATTTGTCTTGTAGTCTGATCATGGGCATTACGTGTTGCCTGTCTCCGACGTGTTGTCTGACCCACACCGCCGAGGTTTTTTTATTATTATTATTTTTTTTAAATAACTTTATTGGCCGTCAGATATTTACAGTACTACGTAAAAATACACGCGACAAGGCTAAAAATAAACTATCTTTTGGATTCAAACATACATTGCATGCAGCGATGCGGAGTATTTTGCGGACCATTGATCGGATCGGCGAATTATGACATTACAGCCGATCAGCATAAAATGCTAAATATCGGCCGATACCGATCAGCCCGATAAAATCTGTGTAAAGTCTAGTATATATATATTTGTATATGTGTGTATATATATATATATATATATTTGTATATGTATATATATATATATATATATATATATATATATATATATATATATATTGGTGTATATATATATATATAAATTTTCTATGTGTATATAGGTACATTTATAGATCCACTGATTGTGATCTGTCAGTTGCACAATTTGCAAATGGGAAAACTGATTTCTATTGTTGAAATTACACTCTTTTTTGTTAATACATTTCAGACTCATATGATTTGCCACAAGATAATAAATTTTCTTAATGTAGGTGCATTTATTTACACCAAAACAATTGGAAAGTTTTTGATTAGTCATAGCTTATTAGGCTACAGATATACTGGTCCGGCCCACTTGAAATTATATTGGGGTGGATGTGGTCCCCTCACTAAAATGAGTTTGACACCCTTGCTCAAGAGCGATCTGGCACAGGTTCTTTGTTATGAGATTATGGTTATTGTGATTTTAATGCCCCAGGGCTTGTTTTTAGCTGCCTCTTCAGGATAGTCCGTTAATGTCAATAATAAAGGAGGTGGGACTTCCAAAACGTCCATCTCAGGGGCAGAATGATGGCCGTGATTTGTCAGAAAGGGTTCCACCACCGCGCTCTTCTTCTCCTGTGATTGGGTCCCCTCCAGTAAGGGCAGTGCCTATTGGGACTCCGCCGAAACAACCAATGGGTCACTCCTTAAATCATCAGGTATAAAACAGATCACAGCTCCCAGTGAAATATTCTAATCCCTTCTTTTTATTGCTTGATCTTGTCTTTGTAAAAGACAATTTTGTATGAACATGCACAAGTCTACATGTACAGCGGGACAAAAAAGTAGTAGCAAATTATGGTGGAAAATAAGTATTTGGTCACCTACAAACAAGCAAGATTTCTGGCTTTCACAGACCTGTAACTTCTCCTTTAAGAGGCTCCTCTGTCCTCCACTAATTAGTGGAGGACCTGTATTAATCGTACCTGTTTGAACTCGTTATCAGTATAAAAGACACCTGTTCACAACCTCAAATAGTCACATGCCAAACTCCACTGTGGCCAAGACCAAAGAGCTGTCAAAGGACACCAGAAACAAAATTGTAGACCTGCACCAGGCTGGGAAGGCTGAATCTGCAATAGGTAAGCAGCCCGGTGTGAAGAAATCAACTGTGGGAGCAATTATTAGAAAATGGAAGACATACAAGACCACTGATAATCTGCCTCGATCTGGGGCTCCACGCAAGATCTCACCCCGTGGGGTCAAAATGATCACAAGAACGGTGAGCAAAAATCCCAGAACCACACGGGGGGACCGAGTGAATGACCTGCAGAGAGCTGAGACCAAAGTAACAAAGGCTACCATCAGTAACACACTACGTCGCCAGGGACTCAAATCCTTCAGTGCCAGACGTCTCCCCCTGCTTAAGCCAGTACGTGTCCAGGCCTGTCTGAAGTTTGCTCAAGATCATTTGGATGATCCAGAAGAGGATTGGAAGAATGTCATTAGGTCAGATAAAACAAAAAAAAGAACTTTTTGGTAAAACTTGTCGTGTTTGGAGGACGAAGAATGCTGAGTTGCAGCCAAAGAACATCATGCCTACTGTGAAGTATGGTCGTGGAAACATCATGCTTTGGGGCTGTTTTTCTGCAAATGGACCAGGACAACTGATCCGTGTAAAGGAAAGAATGAATGGGGCCATGTACTGTGAGATTTTGAGTGAAAACCTCCTTCCATCAGCAAGGGCATTGAAGATGAAACGTGGCTGGGTCTTTCAGCATGACAATGATCCCAAGCACACCGCCCGGGCAACGAAGGAGTGGCTTCGTAAGAAGCATTTCAAGGTCCTGGAGTGGCCTCGCCAGTCTCCAGCGCTCAACCCTACAGAAAATCTTTGGAGGGAGTTGAAATTCTGTGTTGCCCAGCGACAGCCCCAAAGCATCACTGCTCTCGAGGACATCTGCATGGAGGAATGGGCCAAAATACCAGCAACCGTTTGTAAAAACCTTGTGAAGACTTACAGAAAACGTTTGACCTCTCTCATTGCCAACAAAGGGTATATAGCAAAGTATTGAGATGAACTTTTGTTATTGACCAAATACTTATTTTCCACCATAATTTGCCAATAGATTCTTTAAAAATCAGACAATGTGATTTTCTGGATATTTTTTTTCTCCTCATTTTGGCTGTCATAGGTGAGGTATACCTTTGATGAAAATTACAGACCCCTCTCATCTTTCTAAGTAGGCGAACCTGCACAATTGGTGGCTGACTAAATACTTTTTTGCTCCACTGTATGAGCTACCTAAAAGTCTTATTTACAGAAAGAATGTGTAAGTCATTAAATAATTTGGATGCTGCTGACTTCAGCTGATCATACCAACCTCTGCGTCCCATTCATATTTCTTGTTCTTGACAGTCACTCTTTATCAAGATTTTCACATTCTTATGGTGCTTGTTATCATGGTTTTATCCACATTATAACTGCTATGTTTGTGTGTGAAGATTCATCATCCCACAGCAGTTCATGTGCGAGCCCCCATCCAGCACAGATACCCACCTCCTTTCCCTGAACGTCTGTCACCCAACACTCTGCTCAATTTCGCTGTGAGTTTTTTCTACTTTTCTCGATGGGTTTCAATACCACACTACTTTTGTGAAACATAATTAAATATTAACAAAACATTTTTTAATAAATATTTGTTTTCATCAGTGCCACACCACTTTTCTGTGACAAGCTATTAACTAAACAAATGTAAGAAATATTTAAGATTAATCAATGACTGTATGAAATAGGGATGTCACACTCAGTTTTGAGTATCCGCCGATAGTCCCGATACTTACGTAATGCATTAAGAGGGAAAAATGAGAGTCCATTCAAATTGTCCCAATTGTCCTAAGTGTTTTTTAATCTGAATAAAAGTAAGTAAGTCGGTTGCCAGCCAATCGCAGGGCACATACAAACAAACAACCATTCGCATTCACAGTCACACCTACGGGCAATTTAGAGTTTCCAATCAATGCATGTTTTTGGGATGTGGGAGGAAACCAGAGTGCCCGGAGAAAACCCACGCAGGCACGGGGAGAACATGCAAACTCCACACAGGCGGGGCCGGGGATTGAACCCCGGTCCTCAGAACTGTGAGGCGGACGCTCTAACCAGTCGTACACCATGCCACCTGATTCAAACCAACTAAACTAAATTTTCCTTTATACCATATCAGTGGTGCAGCAAAAAGATGCAAACAAATTACATGAAAATATCCTGTCTTACATAAAACAAACTAAAAAAATAAATAAATCTGAAATTACTCTACTCTGTACACTGCACTCACAATATCAATATCTTCTTAAATGGTCAATGGTCTAAAACTGGAGTGCTTAACTGCACTTCCAAGATGTACAGTCACGTCCATAAACATTGGGACATCGACACAGTTCTAATCTTTTCGGCTCTAAACACCAACACAATGGATTTGGAATAAAATGAACAAGATATGCTCAAACTGCAGACTTTCTTTAATTTGATGGTATTTACATCAAAATCAGGTTAATGGTGTAGGAATTACAACAGTTTTGTAGCGTATATTGGTTTGGATAAAAATAATTAACTTGAAAGGGGGGGTCTGAGAGTACCATAATTTCTCGTGTATAATGCGCACCCATGCGCACCCCCAAAGTTGAGCTAGAAATTCTGGAAAACCCTTCTACCTATGTATAATGTATTTTTACAATGCATGATTTTGCTTCTACCCATATTGTTAAAACATGAAGTATTATCTGTATTTTGTTAGTTTTTTTTCAAAGAATTATTCTGAAGTTAAGCACTTTATTTGAACATGGAATACTTTATTTACTTGCTCTAATTTTGAAATTCACAGCCCTACTTCTATTTAGTAAATTAGAAAACACACAGTTGTGCTCATATTTTTGATTACCCAGGCGTAATTTGTAAGATGGGTACAATTCTTTAAAGAAAACATGACGGCCCAGGCGAAACACATTTAATTTTACTTTAATGGGATTCAAATTAAACGATCAAGCATTTTATGAAAGCATTATCATTAAACAAAACATAACCATAAACAAATTAATGACGGTTGTTGTTCAGTCATCAGTCATATTTAAAGAAAACAATATTTCACAAATTCTGCCAGGGTATGTAAACTTATGAGCACAACTGTACATACATGCAGTCATACGTACCCCTGACATATTGGAATGAAAGTGTAGGCTACACCTTTTTCATAACCACTAAATGGCGGTGGCATATTAGAATGAAAGTGTACACCTTTCTCATAACCTCTAGGTGGCGGTGGCATTTTGGAATGAAAGGGTACAGCTTTTTCATAACCTCGAGTTGGCGTCATACATTTATAGAATGGGAAAGTTTTTTAGATGTTATGTAAAATAAACAAATATATACAACAGCCCCTCCAATCTTTTTTTGTTTTATTTTTTAAAAAAAAAGTTAAAAACCGAGTCCATTCCAGAGTAAAGAGAAGTGATGGTGTGATAATGTATCACTTCACTTGTCCTGCCACAGTTTTATTTTAGAACTGAAATGCCCTATGTTGCATTCTACAAATAGTGAAATGTGTGGAAAGACTGTGAGGAAAAAAACATGCTGTTGGATTATAAAATGTCAGTAATGGCAAGTCATTACTCTTAAGTGTTATTTGAGTGAAACTCATGCCATGTTCAAGAAAATTTTCATTTTCATTACAATTGCAAGAGGTAATGGCATTATTAAGTATTAGTGCTTAGTATTGGTGAGTACTCAAATGAGAGTACTTGTACTCGTCCTCAGTCTGAATTTTTTTTCCGATGCTTCTCTGTTTAATAATAGTATATTTCATCCAGCCATCCATTATCTACACCGCTTATCCTCACTAGGGTCGCGGGTATGTTGGAGCCTATCCCAGCTAACAGCGGACAGGAGGCGGGGTATAGCCTGAACTGGTTGCCAGCCAATCGCAGGGCACACATAAACAAACAAGCATTCGCACTCACATTCATACCTCCGGACAATTTAGGGTCTTCAATATCATATTTCTCAAAATTTAATGGGAAAAAAACAACTATTCCACAAAAGTACCATAATTTCTCGTGGTACTCAGGTAGTCAAACATGAGCACAACTGTGTCTTAAAATTTACTAAATAAAAGTAGGGCTGTGAATTTCAAAATAAGTGCAAGTAAATTAATAAAAGTATTTTGTGTTCAAATAAAGTGCGCAACTTCAGAATAATTCTTTGAAAAAAAACTAATAAAATACAGTAATACTTAATGTTTTGATCATATGGGTAGAAGCAAAATCACGCATTGTAAAAATGCATTATGCATAGGTAGAAGGGTTTTCCAGAATTTTGAGGTCAACTTTGGGGGTGCGTATTATACACGAGTGAGTGCAGCATTTCATTTTGTCACTGAAAACTTTCCATAGTAAATAAGATGACATTCTCAAAGTCCTGTTTTAATTTTTTTTTTTTTTTTGTTTCCCTCATGCCACCCACCCACCCCCCAACCACAAGAACTCGCCCCTTTGTCGTGGACCATTTCCTCCAGGAATCAGTCCAGTGCTGTCACAGATTCAACGGGCTCAGCTTCTCAACTCTCAGGTCAGTGAGAGCTAATCGGAGTCAGGAGTCAGCCAACCTCAAATCTCCTCAATGTGATGATATTGGAGGTGTTGGTTAAAGCTGCCCTGCCCTGTAAAACACACCCAAAAGTTGCTAGCTATTCTTAATAGGCATTGCCTGATATAAACCATGCCTCACACAAAAGTGCTCTCAGAAGACGCACATTTAAGAATAATTTTAAACATGCATGAAGCTGGAAAGGTTTGCACATTTATCTATTTACAAGTCCTCAGTAAACAGTCTATAAATTAAAGTTCCACACTGTTGATAATCTCCATAGGAGTGGCCATCCTGTTAAGAGCACTGCGAGAGTAGAGTGTTTGCTAAAGGTCTCTGAAATCTCTGGCACATGCTAACATCGCTGTTGACAAATTACAATAATTATAACATGAAACAAAAATTTACTTAATGGGGGGACAACACAAAGGAAGCCACTGCTGTCCCAAAAATCTTTGCTACAAATTCGAAGTTTGCAAAAGAGTGCCTGGATGTTTTACAGCACCACTGACGAGTTGTTATGTGGACAGATGAAATGCAAGTTGAGCGCGCACTGCCATCAAAACCCTTTCCAACTGTGAAGAGGGCATCAGGGTTTGGGACTGCCTTGCTGGGTCAGGGACAGGGAGTGAAAAAAATTATTTTATCAAGACATTTTTCAGGAGAACTCAAGACCATCCTTCTACGACCCAGTGGACAGAAGTAAAGCCTTCTGGAGTGGCCCAGTCAGGGTCCTGACCTCACCCTGATTTGGATGCTGGTGTGTGTCCTCGGGAGGGAGCAATTCACACACACATCCCAAGAATATTAACTGTTTTGTAAAGAGTAATAGTCCAAAATTCATCCTGACCATTGTGCAGGTCAGATATGCAACTACAGGAAACTTTTAGTTGAGTCATTGCTGGCGAAGGAGGCTCCTAAATCAGACGGTTTTTACAGTTACCTGCATTGTGATGTTTACATGAGGTGGCACGGTGAGCGACTGGTTAGCACATCTGCCTCAGGTCTCAGGACACGGGTTCAAATCCTGCCTCCACCTGTGTGGGATTTGCATGTTCTCCCCATGCCTGTCTGGGTTTTCTCTGGGTACTCCAGTTTCCTTCCATATTCCAAAAACATGCATGGTAGGTTAATTGAAGACTCTAAATTGCCCATAAGTGTGAATGTGAGTGCGGCTGGTTGTTTGTTTATATGTGCCCTGAGATTGCCTGACGACCAGTTCAGGGTGTACCCCACCTCTCTCCCACAGTCAGCTGGGGTAGGCTCCACCACGCTCGTGAAGATAAGTGGTATGGAAAATGGATACATGGATTATATTTACATGTTGTGTTCAGTAAAAACATGGAAACATATAATTGTTTGCTTTGAGCTTAAGAAAAAGTGTTTTGTCAGTTTGTCTACTGTTGTGACTTAGAAGATCATATCATATTTTACAATGAATTTAAAGAAATCCACTTAATTCCAATGGGCTTACGTTTTTCTTGCAACTGTAAGCATGTACTGTATGTACTGTCCTGAATGTATGACCTTCTTTACATCACACACTTCTCTGTTTCTAGGTAGCCGGAGTCCACCGTGGTGGTCCCGTGCCTCCTTTGTTACCAGCTGGGGGTGGTTTCAGACCATTTTTCAGTGGCCCACACCCTACACACGGTCATCGGATGGGTCTGCCGCATCCTCATGGCCACCCCAGCCACATGCCACCCATCAGGCACAACGCCACTCACCTCCATCCTCAACACCGGCGCATACTTACCCAGCGAATGCAAAACAGGGGCGGGTAGGTGATTGTCTGTAGTTTGTGTACTTCGAACAATGTGAGAGCTGGGACTGTCACAAAAAAACCAACCTGATTTCTACCATTTGCATCCCTAAAGGGACCGAAGCAGAACTGGAGGGGACTGGCGCAGCAGGGACCCGTATAGTAACCTGATGACTCAGAAAGAGAAAGAATGGGTCACTAAAATCCAAATGATGCAACTTCAAAGTACTGACCCTTTCCTGGATGACTACTACTACCAGGTTTGTAAGGATGTAATAGGTGTTACATATTATCTGTTGAACTTTGAATTGTTACTTTGTCTGTACAGTGGAGCCCCTGAAGTTTTATAGTTTATAATTCGACCACATTTTCTGGGAATATATACCTCTGAAGTCACACAAACCTTAGGCGATTGGACCACCGTTGTGTGACATCACAGGAGACCAGAGGTGGGTAGTAACGCGCTACATTTACTCTGTTACATTTACTCAAGTAACATTTTGGACTAATTGTACTTCTGAGAATAGTTTGAATTAACTATACTTTTTACTTTTACTTGAGTATCCACTTATGTGAAGAAGAACCGATACTTTTTCTCCGTTGCAATGATCGACATGCCGCTCACTACTTTTATTTATCCATAAGTGCGTGTGTTCATGATCTATTTTTAGACTTAATCATTGACTTCCGCATAGGGCGCCGTTGCGGCCAATCCAACGTGATCACTGTGTCATTTGACTCCAATTCACCAATCAGACGGCACAAGGCCGTCACATGACCGCACACAAAGCCTTCGAGGGCCAATCAAAGTGACTCCATCCATCCATCCATCCATTTTCTACCGCTTATCCAAGGTCGGGTCACGGGGGCAGACTTCCCTCTCCCCAGCCACTTCATCCAGCTCTTCCGGGGGGGATCCCGAGGCGTTCCCAGGCCAGCCGAAGGACGTAGTTTCTCCAGCGTGTCCTGGGTCGTCCCTGGGGTCTCCTCCCGTGCCCGGAACACTTCACCAAGGAAGCGTCCGGGAGGCATCCAAATCAGATGCCCCAGCCACCTCATCTGGCTCCTCTCAATGTGGAGGAGCAGCGGCTTTACTCTGAGATCCTCCCGGCTGGCCGAGCTTCTCACCCTATCTCTAAGGGAGAGCCCGGACACCCTGCGGAGGAAACTCACTTCGACCACAGGTATCCGGGATCTTATTCTTTCGGTCACGACCCACAGCTTGTGACCATAGGTGAGGGTAGGAACATAGATTGACCGGTAAATCGAGAGCTTCGCCTTTCGGCTTACCTCTTTCTTCACTACAACGGACCAATTACTGCAGACGCTGCACCGATCCGCCTGTCGATCTCCCGTTCCATTCTTCCCTCACTCGTGAACAAGACCCCAAGATATTTGAACCCCTCCACTTGGGGCAGGATCTCATCCCCGACCTGGAGAGAGCACGCCACCATTTTCTGACTGAGATCCATGGTCTCAGATTTGGAGGTGCTGATTCTCATCCTAGCCGCTTCACAATTGGCTGCGAGCTGCTGCAGTGAGAGTTGGAGATCACGGCCTGATGAAGCCAACAGAACCACATCATCTGCAAAAAGTCGTTGGAATTGAGGAGGTGTTCAAAGTATTCTCCCCACTGATTCACAAGATCCCGAGTTGAGGTCAGCAGCGCCCCATCCGCACTATACACAGTGTTGATGGTGCACTGCTTCCCCCTCCTGAGATGCCAGATGGTGGACCAGAATTTTCTCGAAGCCGTCCGGAAGTCGTTCTCCATGGCTTCACCGAACTTCCTTGCATACCCAAGTTTTTGCTTCAGCGACCACCAAAGCTGCATTCCACTTGGCCAGCCAGTACCCATCAGCCGCCCAGGAGTCCCACAGGCCAAAAAGGCCCGATAGGACTCCTTCAGCTTGACGGCATCCCTCACCGTTGGTGTCCACAAACGGGTGTAGGGATTGCCGCCACGACAGGCCTTATGCCCACATGGTCCACTCGGACTCGATGTCCCCTGCCTCCTCCGGAACATGAGCAAAGTTCTGTCAGAGGTGGGAGTTGAAACTCCTTCTGACATTGGATTCTGCCAGATGTTCCCAGCAGACCCTCACGATACGTTTGGGCCTGCCACGTCGGACCGGCATCTTCCCCCACCATCGGAGACAACTCACCACCAGGTGGTGATCAGTTGACAGCTCCGCCCCTCTCTTCACCCGAGTGTCCAAGACGTGGCCGCAAGTCCGATGACACGACCACAAAGTCGATCATCGTACTGCGACCTAGGGTGTCCTGGTGCCAAGTGCACGTGTGGACACCCTTATGCTTGAACATGGTGTTAGTTATGGACAATCTGTGATGAGCACAGAAGTCCAATAACAGAACACCACTCGGGTTCTGATCGGGGAGGGGGCCGTTCCTCCCAATCACGCCCTGATAGGTCTTACTGTCATTGCCCACGTGAGCATTGAAGTCCCCCAGCAGAACGATGGAGACCCCAGCGGGAGCGCTCTCCAGCAACCCCCTCCAAGGACTCCAAAAACGGTGGGTACGCTGAACTACTGTTTGGTGCATAGGCACAAACAACAGTCAGGACCCGTCCCCCCACCTGAAGGCGGAGGGAGGCTACCCTCTCTTCCACCGGGGTGAACCCCAACGTACAGGCGCCGAGCTGGGGGGCAATAAGTATACCCACACCTGCTCGGCTCCTCTCACCGTGGGCAACTCCAGAGTGGAAGAGAGTCCAACCCCTCTCGAGAGGACTGGTACCAGAGCCCAAGCTGTGTGTGGAGGCGAGTCCGACTATATCTAGTCGGAACTTCTCGACCTCACACACCAGCTCAGGCTCCTTCCCTGCCAGAGAGGTGACATTCCACGTCCCTTGAGCCAGCTTCTATAGCCGGGGATCGGATCGCCAAGGTCCCTGCCTTCGGCCACCGCCCAGCTCGCACTGCACCCGACCCGTATGGCCCCTTCCACAGGTGAGCCCATGGGAAGGGGGACCCACGTTACCCTTTCGGGCTGTGCCCGGCTGGACCCCATGTGTGCAGCCCCGGCCACCAGGCGCTCGCCTTTGAGCCCCACTTCCAGGCCTGGCTCCAGAGGGGGGCCCCGGTGACCCGTGTCCGGGCAAGAGAAACCTAGATCCATTCATATTTTTCATCACAGGGGTCTTTTAGCCGTGCTTTGTCTGGTCCTTCACCTAGGACTTCTTTGCCATGGGTGACCCTACCAGGGGCGTGAAACTTAGCTCCTAGGATCATTGGGACACACAAACCCCTCCACCACGATAAGGGGACGGCTCAAGTACTGGTCTGGTCAGCAAACAGCTTCTTCTTGAACTCATTTAAAGTAAACTCCGATTGAAATGACAAATAAATTTAATTTTACAACTACTGACCTCTACTACTGAAATGCAGTGGTATATATTTATAAATTATTCCTATAAGTTAAAAAAACGATTTTGTTTAGACCATAATTTGATACACTGTCGCCGCCATGTTTAGCGTGCGCAAAGAATTCTGGGAATGATGACGTAGAATGGCTGTTGTAAAATAGTTACGTTGCTGCTCTCTGCGGAGCTAAGCTAGCCACTTGCAAATAACTTTCATCGTCAGTGAAAAGAGTTAAAAAGGCCATACTGCACCGCTTTGGGATGCAATTTCCAATGAGGACGGAATGCAAAAAAGGAAGTAAGCATTCATAGCTTTCCCAAAAAGATCAAGTTGAGGAAACGGTGGGAGGCTCACTTTAGCAGCAGCAGCTGTTGTAAATAAAGTTTACCGGACCCCCGGACTCTGAGTTAGCAGTGAAAAATAGTAAAATAGGTATGCATGTAGCTTTACTCTCAGTTATCACTAAATACATTTATAACATCGGGCAAAATGAACAAGTACCGTGAGCAGCAGCAGAAATGAAACAGCTCTTTACAACAGATACTCTTTCTCAGTGGGCATGGGCAAGCACTAGCTACAAATACACCACTGAAAATGACCAACTCGAGTTTCTTCACACCTGTTATTTTCATCCTCATTTCTTGTTTCTTCCTCTCTCTCCTCATTTTCCTGATCTCACTCTGGCTCGAACTGAAATGGCTGAACAGCATTCATCGTTGCCAGGGGCTGCTACTGTGGCTACTGCTAAAAACTCCGGGCGTCGGGCACATCCCCATTTGACGTCACTACCCAGAATGCACTGCGACCAAAAAACAATGGCGACCTATGTTGAAATTACGATTTGTAAAAATATATAAATCTGGAAATTATTATCGAAAGTTGTATCTTATTATTCACTTTAAGTGAATAAAGCAAATGTTTCTTTAGCGCCCAAAGCATGTGTTTTTGGGCAATTTAAAATTAAAATAGTGGCAGTTGTGTGTGGATTCCCATATACTATATTTTTAATTTTATTTGACATGCTCTTGATTTTTTTTGTTTTATTGTTGTTGTTGTTTTTTTGTAAATCAGAAGTTGCTCTTGAGTCAGTTTGTGACTCCGTACTTTCTTACTCAAGTAAATATTTGGAGGACTACTTTTTACTTTCACTTGAGTCATATTATTCTAAATTAACAGTACTCCTGCTTGAGTATATTATTTTGCTACTCTACCCACCTTGGCAGGAGACACATCATTATATTGTGTGAAATGTTCCTCAATTTAATGAGCATGAATGGATTAAGATGGTGTGTGTTTTGCTTTTTGTTTTTGCAACAGCGTTTCAAAAATAATCGGCCACATCTGAGCGTGACATCATGCAATAACTTCGCAAACCTCACGTCAGTGAGCATCAAATCAAATTAAATTATTTTTCCTTCCATTCCTACAGTAAGAATTGTTAATATGATTTTTTTTGTTTTTTTTTGTTTTCTAAAGCAAAAAAGAAAAAAACAACAACAGGTCAACCAGGATTGGATAGTGTTCAACCTCAGAGGTTCCACTGTGAAAAGTAATGGCACAGATGTGCTAGTTTGATTTTATATCCAGGCCAATCACAGCGTGCAGTAATTTACTGCCTTACTCTATTGCCATAATTAATCCTAATATTGTTACACTTGTAGCACTACTATGAAAAGATGGAGAAACGTCAGGAGAAAGAAAGAGACAGCAGTAAAAAAGAACACACTACCAAGCTCATCACTCCACAAGTTGCCAAGATTGAACACACCTATAGACCAGGTAAATTTCATATCCAACAGAATCTGAACTGAGGCCGGTCCTGCAGGTCTCAGACTCTCTCCCACACTTATGCCCCCAAGTACCAGGATGGATTTTTATCTGGCAATATTGATCAGAGATAATGGCAATCCTGTTACTATTTTATTTAATTACTCTTGCTGCCGCAGTTTGTTAACATAAAATGTGCAGTGGCATTTAATGATCACTGATTGCAAAAAGTGAGAGCTTTTGAAGGACTTGTTAGCATATGCTCAAACTGTAGTTCCCAATCCTAAAATATAGATCTGTTATGCACACTCACTCAGATTATAGTTTTTTGTAACTCAAGATAATTAAGTGTTGTTTTCTCACAGTTCAGTTTGCAGGGTCTTTGGGTAAGTTGACAGTTTCAAGTGTCAACAATCCACGTAAAATGATTGACGCAGTAGTGACCACACGCTCAGATGATGAGGTACGTTGTGCAGTTTTCCTTTATCAGTCATTACATAATCGGCAATACTAGAAGAAACTTGCTTGTCCTCCAAGGGCGGAGAGTTTAATTTTACAAAAGTGTCACATAAGTTGGGTACACATGCACACAAACCCATAAACAACACGTTGCACACAAATGGATGCTCTTATGCCATTTGGCTGGGACATTGTCAGTGTGGGTTTTAGTGTTGGTAAATTAAAAATAAATTATTCTATACCTTTAGAAACACCATGTTTCATGCCCTTCTGAATAATTTCTCTGATATTCTGTGTGATTTTTTTTTTTCACCAGGAGAAAAGAGAAAAGCAGGTTTGGAATAAGAGACGGCAGATTCTGTACACTGTGGAAAAGGTAAGAATTAGATTAGATTAACCTTCCACACACTCACCCCGAGTGCTGAAAGTCGAATCCCGCTCACCCTTTTCAGATCTACAGTTTGCTTCTCGAGGTTCAAGACTTTGAGAAACGTTTTGTCCATGCACCAGATGAGGACAGGGAGGCTTTACTGGAGCAGCACAAAACCAATACTATGCAGCTCTGTAACTGTCTACAAGAGAAGGAGTGGGATGACAGGTAGGAACAATGTACAGTCAACCCTTGCTATTCATGGGGGTTAGGGACCAAGACCCACCACAAATAGCAAAACAATTTGAATAATAGACGCCACCCTAAAAATGTTCAGAATTTATCGTTTAAACCTGAAGTGACTCCATATTTGGTATATGGCATCGGGAGGCACCATGGTCACTATTTAATCTGTTATTTATTTCAGAAGTTTTTTTCTTTATTTTCTTTTTTTAAGTTGCAAAATTTATTTTAAAACGATATATACCTCAAGTGAAATTGGAGGCTTATCATTAAAATTGAACAGTAGAAATTACGAAACGCCTACAGACCAAATGGGATCGGTCCTATCTACATGAACAATTCTCTTTGCCAATAACTAACCAACTAATAATATTGGCAATTTATAAATTTTTTTTAACATTACTGATCATGATCAAAACCGTTTAGAATATACTGCAAAAAAATAACATTAACTACAGTCCCCTCCAAAAGTATTGGAAA
Organism: Phyllopteryx taeniolatus; assembly: GCF_024500385.1. Taxonomy (NCBI): domain Eukaryota; kingdom Metazoa; phylum Chordata; class Actinopteri; order Syngnathiformes; family Syngnathidae; genus Phyllopteryx; species Phyllopteryx taeniolatus. Next base: position 4,205,704 of record NC_084505.1, on the reverse strand, counting down.
GGCAAGGTCAATTCCCGTATGTTTGTTGTATACTGAAGACATTTGGATTTCAGATCAAAAGATGAATGAGGCTAAAGTTCAGAATTACAGCTTTTTATTCATGGTTTTTACATCTAGAAGTGGACAGAGCCCCTGTTGTTTGAAGCCACCCATTTTTCAAGAGAGCCAAAGCATTGGAACAGACATTATTAAATTAACTTAAAAGTGAATAACATTTAACATTTGGTGGCATAACGCTTACTTGCAATAACTACATCAAGCCTGCAACCCATTGACTTCACCATACTGTTACATTTGAAATGCTTTTCCAGGCCTGCACTGCAACCTCTTCTAGTTCTTGTTTGTTTCTGGGGGTTTCTCCCTTCAGTCTCATCTTCAGGAGGTAAAATATATGCTCCTGAGTTAAAGTCCGGTGATTGACTTGACCAGTCTGAGATCTTCCACTTTTCCCCCCTGATGAAGTCCTTTGTTGTGTTGGCAGCTTCTCCCGATGAGTTTGGATGCATTATTCTGTAAATTGCCAGACAAATGGTTTTGTAGCCTTCAGAATTCATTCTGGTGCTTCCATCATGTGTTACATCATCAATAAAGATTAGTGAGTCCGTTCCAGAAGCAGCCATGCTAGCCCAAGCCATGACATAACATCCACCAAGCTTCATAGATGAGCTTGTGTGTTTTGGATCATAAGCAGATCCTTTCCTTCTCCATGCTTTGGCCTTGCCATCACTTTGGTAGAGGTTAATCTTGGTCTTATCAGTCCATAAAACTTTGTTCCAAAACTTTTGTGGCTCATCTCTGTACTTCTTTGCAAAATCCAATCTGGCCTTCCTATTCTTTTTGCTAATGAATGGTTTACATCTTGTGGTATGGCCTGTATATTTCTTCTCTCGAAGTCTTCTTCGAACAGTGTATGCTTTATACGATCAGGATTTTGGGGGCTGTTCACCAATCAGCGAGTTTAAAAAAAAACAATAATCGATCACCGATCCGATCACAAGATGAACCAATGTGTCTATTTAAATGACTTGTTTATTTACTTTATATACTTACAAGATGAAGCAATGTGTCTATTTAAATGACTTGTTCATTTACTGTATATACTTGTATACTGTATCCTGAGTATCTTCAAAAGTATTCACTAGTCAGGTCATGTATTCTAATCAGTCATGTCAAACCAACATTACAACATGACAGAAATAATGAAAGAAACAAATAAAAAGAAATAAAGCACTAATTTAGTGGAATTAAATTACTTAATTCGAATTAAATTACTTCATACACACCGAAACATTAGAGCATGATTTGACAGGACTTAGTGCTAGCACTAGCTTGCTAGGCTACATCACGTTTTGTTGCCTGCTTGCGAGCCATATTGTATTAAAAGTACATGAACATACCTCAAGCAATCCTTAAATCATGTGTCAAACTCAAGGCCCCGGGAGTCAGATGCGGGCCACCACATTATTTTATGTGGCCCGCGAATGCAAATCATGCTCGTCAACGGCCGTGATTTTTGCTAAAATCTGTACCCAAATTGTTGTAATAATAAACAATAATGTTGAGATATTGCATTTTTCTGTTACCAAACTCTTCTTCTACAGTAACTTAAACAATACTTGAACAAGCTTTTATCCTTGTCTTCTGATTTCAAAAGTAGTTATCCCTCAATTTGTTGTGTAATGGTAATAATATGATTTGGTGAAATCATAACTACAATTCGGCCCGAGACAAAAATTAGTTTGACACCACCCCTGCCTTAAATTAACGTCCTCTCTCGGCGCGATCCGTTGTTGTAGTCGTCGCCATGGTAACGAGTGTATCCGGGCGCGTTTGAGTTGACACGATAAAGCCCAATGATCGTAAAAGACGAGATGTGGCGGTATTGGAATACAAGATTTTATTGCAGTAGTCTGACATAGTGGCAAATTTGTCTTGTAGTCTTATCCAGGCATTACGTGTTGTTTGCCTCAGACGTGTTGTCTGTCCCACCCTGCCGACATGTTTTTTTTTTTTTGTTTTTTTTTAAATAACTATTGGCGGTCAGATATTTACAGTACTACGTCAAAAGACATGCGACAAGGCTAAAAATAAACTAGCTTTTGGATTAAAAAATACTGTACACGATGGCGACGCGGCGTAAATGTCTTTTGTGGATCAGATTGGCCAATTATAACATTAAAGCTGATCAGCATAAAATACCAATTATCGGCCGATACCAATCAAGTCCATCAGGTCAGTGTAAAGTCTAATTGTGATACCTTCACCCCTGTCCTGCCTTGGGAGTGACTGTTGTCTTTGGGTGTTTCTTCACAGCTCTCACATTGTTTCTATCATCAAATGCTATTGATAGGGGACTGTATGTATCACCAATAATGTAATGGCTAATACATAAATTCGCTAATTTCATAGCCTATTCAATTGCTGCGCGAAAATTAATTCGCCATGTTTTCGGAAATTCGCAGGTAAGCGTGAATAGGTGCGTTTCAGCGAATTGTTTTCTTATACAAATGGTGATTTGTATCTTACCCATAGAAACACATGTTGAACACTATTTTTTTTTCCTAATACTCTCTGGAAAGGGTGAGCGATGAGCAGTGTGTAATGATCATGTCGGTGAGGAAAGGCAAGCGGCTCATCTCCAGGCTCCTCCCCTACCTACCCCCCTCCCAGGCTGCTGCCGTTGTTATGACAATCGCCCGCAACCTTCCAACCCTGGCCAAGAAGGACAAGCAGGACCAGGTAATTAAAACCTCTTGCCAGCGTATCGTACTAGAACAGGGGTGTCAAACATGTGGGCCCCAGACCAAAACCATCCCAATTGTGTTGGAATTTGAAAGAGGAAAAAGTTATAGCAGACACCTAAATTCCTTGTTAATATTTTGTTGTGGATACGAATGAGACCGTTCCTTCCCGGGGCGTAGTTTGAGGCGAGAGGGGGTTGGGGAGACGTGTTCCCCCCCACTTTCTGAATCTATCCCCTCTGTCCCCCTCAGATGTTTAAAACAACTTCCTTTTTAACATATCGTAACATGTTTTTCTGAGCTGCCCCTGAACGCATCATGACCAGTCGCCATGTAGACCATAAATCACACATCACACAACAGAGGAGACAGACCTTTGCTGCCTGCTGGTCAGGGCAGAATTATAAAAAAATAAAGGTGAGAAACCCAGCCCGCGAAAAAGCAATGTAAGTTGAGTAAAACTGTTATATGTTTATAATGCAAACAATTTATAACAATATAAGGTAACGTAATGGTAAAGGGATAATCGGTAGTCTATAATTATTGTCATTATTATTATTAGTTATGGGCATTTTAATATACAGTGCCGTGAAAAAGTATTAGCACTCTTATCCAATTCTTATATTTTTGCAGTTTCCATACTTTAAGATCATCAAAGAAATGTAAATATCAGACAAATATAAACCAAGTGAAGTTAAAATGCTGTTTTTAAATGGTGATTTCATTTATTAAGGGAAAAAAAACAATTCAAAGTTACCTGGCCCTATGTGAAAAAGTAATTACCCTCCTTTTTAAATGATTGATTATTCATTCATTCATTTTCCGTACCACTTATCCTCATGAGGGTCGCGTGCTGGAGCCTATCCCAGCTGACCTTGGGCGAGAGGCGGGGTACACCCTGAACTGGTTGCCACCCAATCGCAGGGCATATATCAACAAACAACCATTCACACTCACATTCACACCATCCATCCATCCAAGCATTTTCTGAGCCGCTTCTCCTCACTAAGGTCGTGGGCACACCCTGAACTGGTCGCCAGCCAATCGCAGGGCACATGTAAACAAACAACCATTCGCAATCACTTTCACACTTATGGGCAATTTAGAGTCTTCAATCAACCGACCACGCATCTTTTTGGTATGTGGGAAGAAACCGGAGTGCCTGAAGAAAACAAATGCAGGCACGGGGAGAGCATGCAAACTCCACAGAGGCAAGGCCGGATTTGAACCGGGTCCTCAGAACTGTGAGGCATATGTGCTAACCAGTCGTCCACCGTGCCACCAATGATGAATTAATTGTGGCTAACCGCTGGTTAATTTTCACTCATCACACCCAAGCCTGATTACCTCCAGACCTGTTCAATCAAGAAATCACTTAAACAGAACCTGTCGGACAAAGATCTAAAACAGCTGCGACAAAATGACACGATCCAAACAAATTCAAGAACAGTCAAGAAAACAAGTAATTGACATCTAACAGTCTGGAGAGGGTTACAAAACCATTTCTTAAAGCTTTAGGATTCCAGCGTATCATTGGGAGAGCCATTATCCTCACATGGAGAAAACATGAACCTTCCCAGGAGTGGACGGCCTACAGAGATTCCCCCAAGAGAACAGCAATGACTCATCCAGGATGCCACAAAGGAACTCAGGACAACTTCTAAAGAACTGCAGGCCTCCCTTGCCTCAGTTAAGGTCAGTGTTCATGACACAATTAGGAAGAGACTGGGCAAAAATAGCATCCATGGCAGAGTTCCAAGGCCAAAACCACTACTGACCAAAAAAACATAAAGGCTCGTCTTACTTACAAAAAAGATCTGAATGATTCCCAAGACGTTTGGGAGAATATTATATGGACTGATGAGATGAAAGTTGAGCTTTTTGCAAGGTGTGTGTCTTGTTACATTTGCCGTAAATGTAGCACAGCAGTTCAGAAAAAAGAACATCCTACCAACAGTCTAATGTGGTGGTAGTGTGATGGTCTTGCTTGCTGCTTAGTTCCTTCAGGACCTGTGATTGATGGAACCATACATTCTGCTATTTAACAGAAAATCCTGAATTTTAGTTGTTGCTGCTGAGGATGGCCCAACCCGATGTTAGGATTAGGGTACCATTACTTTTTCATACAGATCCAGGTAACTGAATAGTTTTTTGTTCCATAGTAAATATCACCATTTAAAAGCAGCGTTTTAAGTTCACTTGGGTTATATTTGTCTATTTACATTTGTTTGATGATCTTCAACATTAAAGTGGGGAAACTAGGCAAAAATAAAAAAATTTGAGGAGGGGGCCAATACTTTTTCACGGCACTGTACAGTGTCATGAAGTAACACGTATAATTATTGCGGGAGCGATAGCTTGCTTTTTTCACTTGTGGGAAGAAAGAATTGTGAATCAGAGCCCTGATGTTAATACTAATACAGTATTGGTACCTACAGTATGTTAGCCTGCTTGCTAGCTACAGTATTCTAATGGTAGAAACAAAATCCTTAGTTTCTGCTCAGAATTTGTTCTCACTTCTTTACACATTCTGTATTTCTTTTCAAAATTTCATACAAAAATTAAAATAAAGGGCACTTGTGCTTTGCACATATTTCTTGTCTAGGAATCATAAACCTGAAATTGATTGTAAAATATAAAATCTATGTTTTGAAATGTATGTAGTAAGGAAGTAATTTATCTGATTTATTATATGGTTACTGGACGGCCTGCTCTACCAACTGAACCACAGTTGCCAAAGTTTGGGGAGTGACTGGCATGGTCTGAAATAAGGCCGGGAAAAAGATATTTTGATATTTGATATTTCTTTTTTTTGTGTGTGGGGGGGGATAAATAAGCTTTTTTATTAGACAGAAAAGAGCTATCACAAAGTTATCACTCAACAGTTAGCAATAAATACAGAGTCCATACACGACGGTATCATGGAGACTAAATTGGATATTGGGGGGGAAAGGGGCAACACTTGATAATGAAACAGATCAAGATGGTTACAAACAAACACGCACATGTATAGAAAGAAAATTACACGTGGTTATGACCTCCCCCTTCATGATAAGGCTGGAAATTGTACTGTTCAAATGTTTTCAGCTCAGTCTGCACATAAACCCAAAGTCTTTTTGCCTCCTAATCCCCTGGGGAGTATTTAAGGGACTAAACAGAATCCAAAGCAGAAGAGAAGCATCTCAAATGGCAGTTGGGCTTCCCAACAGTTGCCTGAAATCTTAGCATCTGATCCAGTTGGTGCTGCCCAAGCTCCCAAAGAGCCTTCACTGAGTGATAGTGTTTCCAGACCCTTCGCTCTGTACCGCTGCCTCCCACTTAGGATGGGCCTCCGCCTCTCTGGGCATCTTGACTGGTGGAGCCCTTGGCCTCAGGGGGTGGAGAAGCCTCGGGCTCTCCTGCATCCTTTAAGTCCATCTCTGCCAAGTCTTTGGTGATGTCCCGGGGGCTTAAATGTATAATGTACATAGAACATGTATGAGCGAGTGGAATAGTAGCTAGCTTTTAAAAAAATGTATTTATTTATTTTTTACCTAAAATGGTATTTGCTAGCGGCGGCACGGTGGAAGACTGGTTAGAGCATCTGCCTCACAGTTCTGAGAACCGGGGTTCAATCCCCGGCCCCGCCTGTGTGGAGTTTGCATGTTCTCCGGGCACTCCGGTTTCCTCGCACATTCCCAAAACATGCGCGGTAGGTTAATTAAGACTCAAAATTGCCCGTAGGTGTGAATGTGAGTGCAAATTTGTTTATGAGTGCCCTGCCTCCTGCCTGATGATAGCTGGGATAGGCTCCACCACTCCCGCGACCCTTGTGAGGATAAGCGGCTCAGAAAATGGATGGATGGTATTTGCTAGCGCACTAATGTGACTCGCGAATGCTAACTGTTGATCAAAGGCTGATTTTGTCTCAAATTCTGTGCAGTTTTACCACTGGTGTCAAACTCAAGGCCCGAGGGCCAAATGTGGCCCACGAAAGCAAATCTGTGTCGACTTCCATGATTCTTGCTCAAATTATCATATATAATAAATAGGATCGTTGAGGAATTGCAAGCATTTTCTGTTTACAGTAACTTGAACAATACTTGAACAAACTATTATCCTTGACTTCTGATTTCAAAACTAGGTATCCATCAATTTGTTGTGTGTATGTAATAATATTACGAGGTTACTAAACATTTATATGGTTTAACAGTCAACGGCCCTCTGAGGGAAACCGTGATTACAATGTGGCCCGCGACAAAAATGTTTGACACACCTGGTTTATACCATGCACTCAGTACCACCATATGAAGTTTAAGGATAGAAGTCCGGCGCTCATAAATGAAAATAAAATGCATGTTAGTCGTAAGTAGTTAGTAGTTCGGCGGTGGAGTGGGTGAAGTAAGAAAATGCTGTGCATCAAGCAGTCACTGGTAGTACCCAGAAAGCACGGAGGTTGGATGAGTGTTTGATGTTGACGTACCATTTTTTATTTTTATTTTTTTTTTACAATATAGTGTTTATTTCATCAAATTAATATAAGAAATTTGTACAAGCATTACAGTCTGAGCGAGTCAGCGTTCAGTGATTCCCACAACAAAATACGGATGTTCCCCTACAATTGACACCTCTGTTTTTGACCAATCAGCGATCGACTTTCTTTTTACCTCTGCTGTCCACAGCTGCTGCCACGCAGTTTTCATTTCTGTTGTCAATCCACGATCTTTTCGTCAAGTTACGAGAAATAAACTGTTCAATCTTTGTTTTGAGAGCTGCTGACCACTGAGGAAAAGGTTTTATTTCTCTGTAAACTTTAAAAACACACATCACATGTTTTAGTGACTGAAATTGAGGAATGCATCACGAAAGACGCCATTTTAGGTCGCATTTTGCGACGCAATACCAGATATTTCGAACCCTGGAATTGGGTAGTGTTTGATTGTGGCCCTGAATCTTTTTTTGGGTTTACGTACAAACGTTAGTGCTAGCACTAGCTTGGCTACATAATGTTTTGTTGCCTCCTTGCGAGCAAAACAGTAATAAAAGTACAGTCCTGCTCATCATTATTGGCACCCCTTCATTTTTTGCATAAGCTGTATAATATCTTAAGAAATAAAAAGAAATGTACCAAACTTATATCATCAGGATCTCTTAATTCAAGGTCCAAACTTATTGATCAAATATTTTTTTTTCAACTTAGATATTGTAATTTTAAAGAAAAAAAAAACAGCATGTGAAGCAACATTGGCATGCCTCAATATTTGGTTGCACACCGTTTGGCAGTGATGACAGCCATTAAATCTTTCTTGTATCCATCAATAAGCTTTTTGCACTTCTCAGGTAGTATTTTTCTCCCACTCTTTCTTTGCATTTTCTTCAAGCTCTTGAACATTTGCAGAGTTCATTTCCCCAATGGCAGATTTCAGTTCCCCCCAGAGATGTTCAATTGAATTGAGATCAGGACTCATTGCAGGCCATTTTAAAACAGTGCATTTTCCATTCCTTTTCTTGCTGGAGGACCCATGATCTTTCCCTCAAACCATGTTGTCTTTTACTAGGTAAGACATTTTGCTCTAAAATCTCTTGATAATTTTCTGATTTCATGATACCCGTGATACAATGAAGGCCTCCAGAACCAGATTTACCAAAGCAGCCCCACAGCATTATGGATCCTCCACCATGCTTGACTGTTGGCAAGGTGTTCTTTTCCTTAAAGGCTTCTTTGTGCCATCTGTAAACATACTGTTTGTGTGCATTGCCAAAAAGCTCTATTTCTGTTTCATCTGTCCATAAAATGTTTTCTATACATTCTCTATACAAAAATGTTTCACTTTCTTCAGGAGGTATTCCACATTTAAGTCACTGATGGTGTAGTGGTACACTCACCTGACTTTGGTGCGGGCAGCGTGGGTTCAGTTCCCACTCAGTGACGGAGTAAATGTGAGTGCGGATGGTTGTCAGTGTCAATATGTGCCCTGCGACTGACTGGCGACCAGTTCAGGGTGTAGTCTACCTTTCGCCCGAAGTCAGCTGGGATGGGCTCCAGTGCCCCGCAACCCTAACCAGGATAAGCGGTATTGAGAATGGATGGATGGTATTTCATATTTAGTACTTAAACTTCATGGGTGCCAATAATGGTAATGCAAGATTTCTGACGGAGGAATGCAAAGAATAATCAGAAGAGTTGTCCAAGACCCAAGGACCACCTGTGGAGAGCTTCAAAAAGACCTAGAATTAGCACGTACTGTTGTCACAAGGATAACTGTAATACACTCCGCCGCCCTGGCCTGTTTGCACACTCACGACGCAAGACCCCATTGCTGGGGGGAAAAAAAGCATGTCAAAGCTCGATTAAAGTTTGCCGAACAACATTTGGACAAGCCAGTTAAATACTGGGAGAATATAGTCTGGTCGGATGAGAGCAAAATTGAACTGTTTGGATGCCATAATGCACACCACGTTGGGAGGAGAAATGGAACTGCAAATCACCCTAAAAACATCATACACACAGTGAAGTTCGCAGTTGGGAACATGATGGTGTGGTGCTGATTTTCAGCAAAATGGTACTGGTAAACTTCACATTATTGAAGGAAGGATGAATGGGCAAATGTACCGAGACATTCTTGACAAAAATCTGCTGCCACCTACGAGGATGATGAAAATACAACGAGGGTGGACATTTCAGCAGGATAATGATCCAAAACATACTGCTAAGGAAACTCAATTGGTTTAAAAGAAAAAAAATAAAGCTGCTAGAATGGCCCAGCCAATCACCTGACTTGACTCCAATCGCAAATCTATGGAAAGAACTGAAACTCAAGGTCCATAAAAGAAGCCCACGGAACCTTCAAGATTTGAAGACAGCTTGTGGAGAGGAATGGGCCAAAATCACAGCAGAGCAATGCATGCGACTAGTTTCTCGATACCGGAGGAGTCTTGAACCTGCCATTGCAAACAAAGGCTTTTGTACAAAGTATTAAATAAATACCAGTTGGCGTGTTCAATACTTTTTCCCTGTGTTATTATACATTATTACCCACAACTTGATTTCTGAGCTTATTTGTTCTACTTTCTTTGCATGTATGGTTTACTTGGGTTGTTCCCAACATCTGGTGAAATTTTCATGTCAATAGCACCTTTGGAAATATATTTAATGAGAAAAATGGTGACGTGTTAAATACTTATTTCAGCAGCTGGAGCTGCTCCCCATCCAACCTGATTTGGTGGAGCGAAGAGGAATCGGTGTAACTGTCCAAACGTAGGTGTGCCAAGCTATTGGCATAATATTCAAAACGATGTGATTTTCTAGTTTGTATTCAGGGACAGATTCCAGCAACAGTGTGTGGGTTTGAGAAACTCACAGCTTCTGCCACTCACGGCTGTCAGCTTCTATCACACCGTTGCATCTCTCCTCCAGCCTGTGGTCTGGCGAGGAACCAACGTTACAGCAAGGTGTCCAGGCCTCTGGCAGCAACAACCAACAATCCATCCTGTCAGCTGATTGATGAAGATTGTGGGAGGGGTCCATTACTCAGTGACTACTGGCCATCATAAACAGCTTGTAAGACCTGATTGGCTGGTACAAGTGTCAGTCCCCAAGTCTCCAGTCATTCAATCACTCAATTAACTTGCATGGAAATAAAACTCAAAAGACCACCCAAACATTATAAACCAAACCAATCAAACACTCAAACAAATAATATATGTAGCAAACAAAATAGTGAAACTGAACCATTCAACTGAAGACAATACCAGCGCAACTTTTACAACTGTAACATAAAATGTGTAAAAAGTTAAGTCCTGCGAATACTTCCTGGATGCGCTGTAGTAAAACTTCGGAATTTTCCTCACGATAAGTAAAATATAATTGATCGATTTTTGTACTCGTCTTTGATGTGCTGTTTAAGTTTAACTCACATAGTAGTTTTTAAAAAATGTTTTTTTCACATTTTGATCATGTTTTCAAGACAAACCTTTATTGGCTGTTAATGGGCTTTTTGGAGGGGTTCAGTGTTATGTGGGGATAAACGCAGTGTGCCGTCTCTGTCAGGATGTTTAAAGGTTGCGTGGATGAAAGAGCATGGGTTAGGCAGATCTACAGTAGTTTGGAATTGTTTTCAAGTAAAATATTTGTGTTTGATATTTGTGGCAGTGAATTCTAGTTTGGAATTGTTTTCAAGTAAAATATTTGTGTTTGATATTTGTGGCAGTGAATTCTTTTGACCGGTACTGTATATGCTTATCCAGACTGCTAATGTTTCTGACCTGATTAGGTGCTGTGCTGGTTAGTGGAGCCAGTCTCTGCAGTCATCGTGTCCATGTCGAGCACTGCCCTCACAGACCTGCTCCAGGAGCTTCAGGGCAGTGAGGGTCAACTTGCCACAGTACTGCACAATAAGGTACACACACCTGCATGTAACACAGCAAAAGAGTCAACTGACTACACGTCAAAGGTTAATGGGACTCCCAGATGTCCCATTAGATTATATCATTATTTTTCATGTTGAATTTCAGTCCTTGTTGTATACTGAATACTGTACTGCCCTCTCCCAGCATTATATTTCTGCATATTTTTGGGGTGGTCACTTGCTTAGGAGGGTGATCCTTTAAAACAGTGCAACTTTGATTCAGAGCGACGTTGTCAAGAAAAGAGGAGTGTGCTACTTACGTCTTGTAGGCAAGCAGCATGCCTATTGAAGGTTTTGTCATAACTATGCTGATATACTGAATATACTCTACTGAATATACTATACTGAATACTGACATCATGGAGCAGAGGAAAAGGGCATATGTTAGCTGTTATAGTGGACATTATTTGAAAAAGAATTGCAAAGAAAAACGAGAGGATTTGCATTCTAATTATACCATTTTCCCACGTGTTTGGGAGATTTTGTTATGGTCCACTGAAACCAAGGTGGAACCTTTTGGCCATAAGTCTAAAAGGTAGTGTGGCGCAAACACAATACTGCTCATCACCAAAAGAACACCATACCTCCAGTGGTGGTCAGAGCATGGTTCTTGTTTTTTTTTTTCTAGCAGTAACGGGGATTATGCAACCCACTTCCGGAATGATCCCTCCCCGCTTCTTCCAGTCCGTTTATCTCTTTGCAAAAGAACTGGATTATTTACAATTCACTTAAGGCACACAGAAAATTTTGCGGAACGAGAGGAGCCGTATAATTAAAGCAAATTCAACCACACCAATACTTAAGTTCAATATGGACCGATTGTCTTTGAAGCTAGTGTCGCTATTAATGTTAGCGCATGAGAGCCCACTCATTTGTTTGGTCAAACCTACAAGATAAACAAAACCATTGACGTTTCACTCATGCCTTTATGCAAAGCAAACTAGATCAACATAACATTGTCTTGTTTTTCCTCCCTTTCATGGTTATTTCAAGTAGCAGATATACATGTATGTGCCCATCCTGCGTAATATTGCATTTAAAACTTGGGACAGTTGATCCGGTTTCCTCCCACATCCCAAAAACATGCATGGAAGGTTAATTGAAGACTCTAAATTGCCCGTGCGAATGTTTTTTTGTTTTTTGTTTTTCCCCACGCTGCGTTGCTTGGACGCTGCATGCTCGTCGTGTACATTCTTCAGGTGCTCGATCAAATTTGTTGTGTTGAGGCATGTAGATGACGTTCCCCACAACATACTTCAGTTGCGCACAAACTGCAAATAACTTACATGTTGTTTGTCTGAGACACCGCAAAATAGTCCCACACCGACGATGTGATTTTTGACCGACAAGATTGAAAATACTTTATTGGCCGTCAGATAGGTACAGTACTGCGCTACAAGACGCGTGACAAGGCTAAAAATTAACTTGCTTTTGGATTCATACGCGACGAAGACGCGGAGTTAAATGATCGATGACGTCATTGATCAGATTGGCGACTTATGACATGAAAGCCGATCAGCATAAAATGCTAATTATCGACCGATAACACTGATCAGATCGGCGTAAAGTCTAATATATATATATATATATGTGTGTGTGTGTGTGTGTGTGTGTGTATGTACAACCCCAATTCCGATGAAGTTGGGACGTTGTGTTAAACATAAATAAAAACAGAATACAATGATTTGCAATTCTAAGTTAATTATTATTTGCTAAAAACAATCAAGTTTATCAGTTTGAACATTAAATATCTCGTTTTTGTAATGTATTCAATTAAATATAGGTTGAACATGATTTGCAAATCATTGTATTCTGTTTTTATTTTCTGTTTATACTTTTTCTGTTTATAGATTATATATATATATATATATAGAGAGAGAGAGAGAGAGAGAGAGAGAGAGAGAGAGTGTGTTGGTTTTTATTTTTATTTTTTTTGTTTTTTTGCCCTCTATGGACAATACAAGCAGTATTGTGTTATGACCATAACTCTAAATATGGTACATTTTCAAAAAAAGAAATTAATATCTACGTCATTTGTGAAAATCTCTGCCTACCTCTCCGTCCCCAAACTAGTGCTGTAAACATCACAACACAGTAGTGAGGGTTGGGTCTTCTACACGGGGGCCACCAATCAGAAGAAAGGGGGTGGACTTAGCCAAATATGGACAAAGCGGATACAAAACTGGGTCAAACAGAAGTAGCTGTCAAAGGGTCCTTTTCTGGACACTAGTATGACAAAAACAAGGTGTTTTTTTAAATGAAATTGACACTTTTATACTTAGTCCATTTTAGAGAGTCAATCTATGGAGGTCTAAATAGCCAAAATATGGGACCTTTAATAGCTATGCTAGCTACGCATTAGACGATCGGTCCATATTGAACTCAGCTATTGACGTGGATAAATATGCTTTAATGGTAGGACTCAACTCGTCGAGCTAAATTTTCGGTGTGCCTTGAGTCAATCGTAAGTAATACAGTCATTTGGCAAAGAGATCAACGGAAGAGGCAGGGCGGGATCAGTCCTTAAAACTGTGCGTGGCATAACCTCCGCTGACTACAGTGAACATTAACATATACAGCGGGGCAAAAAAGTATTTAGTCAGCCACCAATTGTCCAGGTTCTTCCACTTAAAAATCTGAGAGAGGCCTGTAATTTTCACCATAGGTATACCTCACCTATGAGAGACAAAATGAGAACAAAAAATCCAGAAAATCACATTGTCTGATTTTTAAAGAATCTACTAGCAAATTATGGTGGAAAATAAGTATTTGGTAACCGACAAACAAGCAAGATTTTTGGCTCTGACAGACCTGTAACTTCTTCTTGAAGAGGCTCCTCTGTCCTCCACTCGTTACCTATATTAATGGCACCTGTTTGAACTCATTATCAGTATAAAAGACACCTGTCCACAACCTCAAACAGTCACACTCCAAACTCCACTATGGCCAAGACCAGAGAGCTGTCAAAGGACACCAGAAACTAAATTGTAGACCTGCACCAGGCTGGGAAGTCTGAATCTGCAATACGTAAGCAGCTTGGTGTGAAGAAATCAACTATGGGAGCAGTTATTAGAAAATGGAAGACATACATGATGACTGATAATCTCCCTAGATCTGGGGCTCCATGCAAGATCTCACCCCGTGGGGTCAAAATGATCACAAGAATGGTGAGCAGAAATCCCAGAACCACATGGGGGGGACCTAGTGAATGACCTGCAGAGAGCTGGGACCAAAGTAACAAAGGCTACCATCAGTAACACGCCAGGGACCCAAATCCTGCAGTACCAGACGTGAAAAAAACAAGTCAACTGGGTTGTAGTATGGTGGCATTTTGTGATCCCTCATGGCGGTCCAACCATGAATTTAACAGGCCAGAAAGGCTAAATGTGTCATTTTGTTTCTGTTCAGTTTGGTGTGACACTGCTCTATCTGATCTTGAGTGAAGGAGAGAGGATGCAAAGCTCCAACCCCAACTGTCAGCTTATGGATGACAATCGATGGTGAGATACTTTGTCAGTTTTGCTATTGTAGTTTGTACCCTTGTGTGTCAATGTCTTAATGTCTTGTGTTTTTAAATTATTATTATTTACTGTTCTTTTTGTCCTCCCCACTTTTTTCCAACTCTTAATCCTCTTCTAGGACAGAGCTGGTGTATTCTGTGACCAGGGAGTTGCTCAGCATTCCCTCTTCATCCCTCTCATCTCCTCTCTTCACACCTACAAACCTGCTCACCCTCTTCTCACGCTTTATAGACCACCAGCGCTTGGACTTGTTGCAGGAAAAGCTACAGTAAGTCACATCAATATATGCACCACACACATGTAGGACTTATAGGTCCCATGGCATCAAAAAGGTGAGGGCCCAGACAAAGCACGGCTCAAAGACCTCTTGTGATGACGACAAACTATGGACTCAGTTTTCCCTTGCCTGAATTCGAGTCACTGGGGCCCCCCTCTGGAGCTAGGCCTGGAGGTGGGACTCAGAGGCGAGCGCCTGGTGGCCGGGCCCAGCGGTTCCCCTTCCCATGAGCCATGTCACAGATCATTGATACCCTCCATAGGATGGGTAAGCCACAAATGTTCATAGCTAACCCAAGCTGCTTGAGGTCCAGTATGAAATATCCACAGTCAGTCATGATTTGGGGTGCAATGTCCAGTGCAGGTGTTGGTAAACTCTGCTTTCTTAAATCCAAGTTCACCACAACAGTCTACCAGAATGTTTTGGATCTGTATGGAGATACAGATTTCATCTTCCAGCCAAAGTGATCAGAGAAACATGCAGAGGAGTACTTGGTGTATCTTCTGACAGGAAAGGAGAGAAGGAGACTTGGTGGTGGAACCTCTAAGTACAGGAAATCATACAAGGAAAGACGTTAGCTAAGAAGAAGTGGGACACTGAAAGGACCGAGGAGAGGAGAAAAGAATACATTGAGATGCGACGTAGGGCAAAGGTAGAGGGTGACAAAGGCCAAACAAGAGGCATATGATGACATGTATGCCAGGTTGGACACTAAAGAAGGAGAAAAGGATCTATACATGTTGGCCAGACAGAGGGATAGAGATTGGAAGGATGTGCAGCAGGTTAGGGTGATTAAGGCTAGAGATGGGAAGGTGTTGACTTGTGCCAGTAATGTGCTGGACAGATGGAAAGAATACTTTGAGGAGTTGATGAATGAGGAAAATGAGAGAGAAGGGTAGAAGAGCCAAGTGTGGTGGACCAGGAAGTGGCAATGATTAGTAAAGGGGAAGTTAGAAATGCATTCAAGAGGATGAAAAATGGAAATGCAGTTGGTCCCGATGACATTCCTGTGGAGGTATGGAAGAATCTAGGGGAGGTGGCTGTGGAGTTTTTGACCAGCTTGTTCAACAGAATTCTACTGGGTGAGAATATGCCTGAGGAATGGAGGACAAAGTGCCCATTTTTAAGAACAAGGGTGATGTACATAGCTGTGGGAACTATAGAGGAATAAAGTTGATGAGCCACACAATAAAGTTATAGTGAAGGCTAGACTCAGAACAGAAGTGAGTATTTGCGAGCAACAGTATGGTTTAATGCCTAGAAAGAGTACCACAGATGCATTATTTGCCTTGAGGATGTTGATGGAAAAGTACAGAGAAGGTCAGAAGGAGCTACATTGTGTCTTTGTAGATCTAGAGAATGCCTACGACAGAGTACCCAGAGAGTGACTGTGGTACTGCATGCAGAAGTCTGGAGTGGCAGAGAAGTATGTTAGAATGGTACAGGAAATGTACGAGGGCAGCAGAACAGTGGTGAGGTGTGCTGTAGGTGTGACAGACGAATTTAAGGTGGAGGTGGGTCTGCATCAGGGATCAGCCCTGAGCCCCTTCCTGTTTGCAGTGGTGGTGGATAGGCTGACAGATGGACCCCGGTGGACCATGATGTTTGCAGATGACGTTGTGATCTGCAGTGAAAGCGGGGAGCAGGTGGAGGAACAGTTAGAAAGATGGAGGCATGCACCGGAAAGCAGAGGAATGAAGATTAGCCGAAGTAAGGCAGAATATATGTGCATGAATGAGAGGGGCGGTGGGGGAAGACTGAGGCTAGATTGAGAAGAGATAGCAAGGGTGGAGGACTTTAAATACTTGGGGTCAACCATCCAGAGCAATGGTGAGTGTGGTCAAGAAGTGAAGAAACAGATTCGAGCAGGTTGGAACGGGTGGAGGAAGGTGTCAGGTGTGTTATGTGACAGAAGAGTCTCTGTTAGGATGAAGGGCAAAGTTTATAAAACAGTGGTGAGACTAGCCATGATGTACGAATTAGAGACAGTGGCACTGAAGAGACAACAGGAAGGAGATAATAAAATGGATAAAATTAGAAATGAGCTCATCACAGGGACAAGGTTCGATGTTTTGGAGACAAATTTAGAGAGAGCAGACTTCAATGGTTTGGACACATGCAGAGAAGAAATAGTGAGTATATTGGTAGAAGGATGATGAAGATGGAGCTGCCAGGCAAGAGAGCTAGAGGAAGACCAAAGAGAAGGTTGATGGATGTCGTGCGGGAAGACATGAGGGCAGTTGGTGTTCGAGAGGAGGATGCAGGAGATAGGCTTAAATGGAAAAGGATGACGCGCTGTGGCGACCCCTAAAGGGAAAAGCCGTAAGGAAAAGAAGAAGAAGAAGATTGATCTAATCAGAGCAAAGCTTATTTGCATATCAAGTATTAGTGATAAATCCGGCTGTCTCAAATGCTAGGTGGAAAATATCAACAAGAATAGCTAGGAAAAGGACATTCTGAGCATTTGCACCCCAAACTCTCTGGCAAACCCAATAAAAGGACTTCAGAGATTCATTCATTCATCTTCCGTACCACCTATCCTCAGTAGGGTCGCGGCCATGCTGGAGCCTATCCCAGCTGACGCTGGGCGAAAGGCGGTGTACACCCTGAACTGGTTGTCAGCCATTCGCAGGGCACTTATAAACAAACAACCACTCAGATTCACACCTACGGGCAATTTAGGGTTTTCAATTAACCTACCACGCGTGTTTTTGGGGTGTGGGAGGAAACCGGAGTACCCAGAGAAAACCCACGCAGGGTCCGCAGAACTGTGAGGCAGACGTCCTAACCAGTCGTCCACCATTCCACCGACATCGGAGATGATTTAAAAAGAAATTGATGGCATGGGACCTTTAAAGTGCTCATGTGTGTTTTTTTTAGGTTTGTGTCTAGTTTATGAGCAAGCAAGGTTTTGGAACCACAACAGTTTAATATCCAATTACTGTACATCTGAAAAGTACTGTATGGTTTGCTGCTTTTCTGAAAGTCATACCAACAAACATGCCGTTGTAATCTTTGAGGCAATAATCTGCAACAAAAAGGAATTTTTAAAATGTATTATTTATTTATTTTTTGCCTTGCACTGCTGCTGTAGTGGGAATACTGCAAGAAGTGACTGGACTACCACCGTTGTGTGAAATCTAATGGCACCTTAGTAGGTGGTGGCGAAACAGCGAGCAACTTATTTAGAACATCTCCATCTTTACAAAAGGCAAAGTGTGTTTCCACACACTGGACCATAATGGTGACTTGATCATTTCTCATTCGACAGCTTCCCATCTGCCATGCACCCTACTGACCAAATTTGGACGTACAAGGTTTTGGCCTGACGCCAGTGATATACTACTCGTGTTGAAAGTGTACCACTGCACTGTGCGATATGTCGAGCATTTTATCAATAAAATGGGCAGTTGAACATCTGAACCAATTTTGATTGGACCAAAGTGAACCAAAAACACAAAGCAAGACCGTAACGTGTGTGTGTGAGTTCCTGCATTAGAAATACACGCCACTTTTTAAAATTGCATTTATTATTTCTTTATTTTTAACACAAACATAGTTACTTAAATATTTGAAAATTTCCCCTCTGTGTACTGAGCCCAATTTTGAGACATGAACAATCTTCAGATACGTCGCCACTACATGGCGGCAACGAACACCACATCTGCTCAGCATTCTTCTCACTAACAACTTGAGATACGATTAAATGGAGTTATGAGCTTAGTTACTGAACAGATAAAAAAACTATCACTATATTATTTTTTTAATGCACCTGCATTTTGTGAACATTATATGGTATTTTGTTTTGGTTATTCTTCAGTTTCAGCGATGCATTCAGTTTCTAAGAAAATCAATTCTGTCTTTCTCAGGATCTCTGACTCGTCCAGGTAGAAGTTTCTTCTTCATCAATCCAACCCCCCTCCCCCCCAAACACTTGATGCAGACCTGTGTGCGTGTGCGCTTGACATCATAGACTCATTTTAAACGTGTGTGTGTGTGTGTGTGTGTGTGTGTGTGAGAGAGTTTGTGTCTGTGTGTGATGAAGAGGGGCGTGTTTGAATGAACAGACTGCCGTTTGAGTGACAAAATCTGCATTTTTTTTTAAATCTAAAATCTTGTTTACAATGATGCCTATGTTGAATCTTCAAATTAAAAATGATTTCTATTATGTAAAAAGTGCACTATCTTCTTGTCCAGTTCTTTTAGTGCTATGATTAACATTGGCAAAACCACAAATTTGTAGTCAGTAGTTATTAGTAGTAAATACGGTAGTAATAACCAAGTAATTGATTTCCTAAATTCATCTGATCTACATCCATGTTTGTAAATTCCTCTTGGAGTGTGTAGAATGACTAATTGTCTTTTAAAGGTAATCGATGTCTGGTATTTAAAAAAAATATATTTTTCCAAGTCGACATTGAGACTTCAAAATGGTCTCAGCGTTAGCAGTGTAATGAAGAAAATAGCTGCGCTTCATACTCAAGGTTCAAATGTTTGTATGCATACTTTGAGGTTGCTCATAAAGCTGCTCCTAATCAAAAGTGCCTTGGGGGGTAACCTTTGATTTGGTGCTATATACATGAATAAAATGAACGTGCTGATAGAAACATGGGAGCTTTGAGTTTTTGTTTGTGATTTTCTCACGCAAATCTAATGTGAAGAGCTTTATAGGCCATTAATGTCTCACATCCACCGAAGGATCACTGCATCAATGGAGAAGGCTCTTATGGTAAGGATCCAGGCATTTCTTCTCACTTTTGGAGACAAAGTGTAGGCCTACTATGTTCAGGAAGTCCATGAAGCTGCACAATTTGGTGCTGAATCATGAAAATTGTTCAACCCTGCTAGAGGTCTGTCGAATGTTTATAGTTCAAGTTGAACAATGATGCAAAATGACAAAAAATTTACTGTTGAAGACAGGCAAAACTTTTAACAAAAGGAGTCCCAAGTGTTTAATTCATATTTTATTTCTCCAGTGTTGTGGAACTAATCAACACTCTATTCTAATAATGGCGAACAGAATAATAATTATGATAAAATGATGCTCCTTCGTGTCAGCACTCAATTGTTAGCTCCTTGTTTCCTGAAAAGACATGACAAAGCCGAGTTACATTTGCCTCATCGCTTTTCACTTGACCTACAAATAAAAGCCGATATTGAATGGTGGGAACCATAGCTCCTGTTCTTCTATAAGGTTTGCCTCAAGCCTAACAATTTCGTCATATAATTAGGAGATCTGAGTTGCACTGACGAGGCCATTAACACAAGATGGCAAGACTTATCCTGCACACACAAGCACTGAGGGAAAAAACAAAACGGGGGCAACATTGCCACAATCCAACAGAGCAAACTCTGAGAAAAAAACACCACACCGCTTGTTGAGAAGATGAGTGGCTTTGGTTGAGATTGCAGTGCCACGTCCCAGCTGTCTACACACCACACAAGCATGCTGCACATCCCAGGATGATGAGTCTGCGCTCAGCATCCTCAACTCATTTCCATGGCGCACTCACAATTTTCCAGAGCAGGAGATGCTGTTATTGTGTCTGGGCACTCCATCATCCCAAATCACATCCAAGTCATCTAGGTAGGTTTATTTCTGTTACATACTTTTTTTTGCAAGGTATATTCCCTAAGGGTAATATATTTCCCCATGTGCCGAAGAAGGAAAAGGTGCACAGCACAATCTTAAGCCTGACATTTATCCACTTTGCGCTCTGCGGACAACCCAAAAATATAGGCACGGGCTGTCGTAAGTCAAGCGCCGTAGGGAGGTGAAACAACATGGGTTAGGGTCATATTGCACTTAAAGTTGGATTTACAAAATACACTACAAGTACTAATAATACTTGTAGTCATTTGTTTCTATGTTGGTCTGTCAAAATGTCAACGTGTTAGCGCTCTATGGCTCAAAAAAGGTTGCGGATCATCGAGGTAGAGCACAGTCGACGCACCCCTTTTTTTTTTTTTATTGATAGACCCAGGGCCTGGGATTAGCAAGGTCTCAAGGTGACGCCAAAAAATTTGTTTTTGTGGGGGAGGGGGAATTCACCTTCAATATAACTATGTTAAAATTAAATGAGAATGAAATGACTTTAAACAATCAAATAAAAAAGCTGCAAAGAACTATGTACAGTGCTTGGAAATCTGCTCACCTCAAGGCTCCCGTTTTCCCCGAGGCCACTGAAGTTCAGGCTGAAGTGACCTTCACGGTGATGTGGCTCCACAGAGCACTTGATAATCAACCTGTAGCCCTTCAGGATCTCCACTTTCTCCTGCTTCTCCTCACCAATGTAGCCAGAGAAGAAAGTTATATTTGGTCGAGACAGTACATCTGCAAACATAATGTTTTTTTTAAAGACCAAATTCTATGGTGGGCGGCACAGTGGACGACTGGTTAACACATCTGCCTCACAGTTCTGAGGGGGGGTTCAACCGGCCCCGCCTGTCTGGAGTTTGCCTGTTCTGCCCATGCCTGGGTGGGTTATCTCCGGGCACTCCGGCTTCCTCCCACATCCTAAAAACATGCATGCTAGGTTGATTGAAGACTAAATTGCCCGTAGGTGTGAATGTGAGTGCAAATGGTTGTTTGCATATATGTGTCCTGTGGTTGGCTGGCGACCAGTTCAGGGTGTACTGGTCTCTCGCCCGAAGATAGGTGGGATAGGCTCCAGTACGACCGCGACCCTAGTGAGGATAAGCGGTACAGGAAATGGATGGTTATCAATTCTATGGTTATCAAAGCAGTTACCTTTAACCTTTTATATGAAATGAAAACCGATTAAACCTTTAATCACAGATTTAGTAAGAAGATAAACAGAGGAATGATCATCTTAAATTTATATTTTGCACAATGGTCACATCTACTGTTCATTAACACTATGTGCTTTGGTTGTAAACAGATGCCATTATTCTGTCCTAATTAAAACAATAATGTGTATTCTACTGTTATATATGGTAAATACACTGACCAGCCACATCATTATGCGCACATGGACATTCTGTGAAACAAAAAACAGATCTGTATCTTAAATGTCGATACACCGTGGGGAGGAAGATGAGGAAGACAAAGGCAGAGCAGAGAACGATGTGGTGGAAGCTGAGACAGGACGAGTGTTGTGCAGCTTTTCGGGAAGAGGTGAGACAGGCTCTCGATGGACGGGAGGAGCTTACAGAAGACTGGACCACTGCAGCCAAGGTGATCAGAGAGGCAGGCAGGAGAGTACTTGGTGTATCTTCTGGCAGGAAAGAAGAGAAGGAGACATGGTGGTGGAACCTCACAGTACGGGAAATCATACAAGGAAAAAGGTTAGCTAAGAAGAAGTGGGACACTGAGAGGACCGAGGAGAGGCGAAAGGAATACATTGAGATGCGACACGGGGCAAAGGTAGAGGTGGCAAACGCCAAACAAGAGGCATATGATGACATGTATGCCAGGTTGGACACTAAAGAAGGAGAAAAGGATCTATACAGGTTGGTCAGACAGAGGGATAGAGATGGGAAGGATGTGCAGCAGGTTAGGGTGATTAAGGATATAGATGGGAATGTGTTGACTTGTGCCAGTAAAGTGCTGGACAGATGGAAAGAATACTTCGAGGAGTTGATGAATGAGGAAAATGAGAGAGAAGGGAGAGTAGAAGAGGCAAGTGTGGTGGACCAGGAAGTGGCAATGATTAGTAAGGGGGAAGTTAGAAAGGCATTAAAGAGGATGAAAAATGGAAAGGCAGTTGGTCCTGATGACGTTCCTGTGGAGGTATGGAAGCATTTAGGAGAGGTGGCTGTGGAGTTTTTGACCAGCTTGTTCAATAGAATTCTAGCGTGTGAGAAGATGCCTGAGGAATGAAGGAAAAGTGTGCTGGTGCCCATTTTTAAGAACAAGGGTGATGTGGGAACTATAGAGGAATAAGGTTGATGAGCCACACAATGAAGTTATGGGAAAGAGTAGTGGAGGCTAGACTCAGGACAGAAGTGAGTATTTGCGAGCAACAGTATGGTTTCATGCCTAGAAAGACTACCACAGATGCATTATTTGCCTTGAGGATGTTGATGGAAAAGTACAGAGAACGTCAGAAGGAGCTACATTGTGTCTTCGTAGATCGAGAGAAAGCCTATGACAGAGTACCCAGAGAGGAACTGTGGTACTGCATGCGGAAGTCTGGAGTGGCAGAGAAGTATGTTAGAATTATACAGGGCATGTACGAGGGCAGCAGAACACTTGTGAGGTGTGCTGTAGGTGTGAGAGACGAATTTAAGGCAGAGGTGGGACTGCATCAGGGATCAGCCCTGAGCCCCTTCCTTTTTTTTCCAGTTTGGTGTGGAAGAATCTATTACATGGCTACCCAAAACATACTGAACCAAATTCTCAGATGTTGTGCAGCAACTCTACTTGGCCAAATTACACGCAACAAAGATCCAAATTTAGACTAAGCATGTGATCTCAAATTAAGACAGCGATGCCACCTGCTCAGGAACATTTCTAGGATGTTTGTTTACTAAAACCATTGGCACTGTAGTTTACTGGTTAACATGCAGTTAGCAGTTTGTGTGGGCGCACTTGAGTGCAAATATACACTCAATTGGACATTCACAAACAAGTTTGCATTTGACTGGTAACCAGTCCAGGTTGGAAGTTTTAATTTCACACGGCACTTCAGATGAGATTCGGTCCAGCTCATATAACCTTGAGCAATATAAGCAGTATAGGGAATGGATGAATATTTTTTGTCAACATATTGGGAATAATGGGGATTCTCAATCAATTAATCAAGATGATTTTTTTTAGTAGTAGCTACTCGACATTATGGCATCTTTGACTTGCTCGTTGTTTACCTTCGGCAGTGAGAGATGATGTGTTAGTTCAGAGAAAGTTGTTGAACTGAGCACAAGTGTCAGTGTTTGTCTTTCCAAAAATGCCATCCTAGTGGTCTCCACTCTCCTTGATCCTTTCCTTCAATACCGTCACAACTGCTTTTTCCTCCCACCAGTTGTATATGCTGAAGATCTGAACACAACTTGAGTGACTGGTTAGAACATCTGCGTCACAGTTCTGAGGTCCAGGGTTCAATCCCCGGGCCCGCCTGTGTGGAGTTTGCATGTTCTCCCCGTGCCTGCGTGGGTTTCCTCTCACATCCCCAAAACATGCATAATAGGTTGGTTGAAGACTGTAAATTGCCCGTAGGTGTGAATCTGAGTACGAATGGTTGTTTGTTTATGTGTGCCCTTGCGATTGGCTGGCAACCACTTCAGGGTGGACCCCGACGATAGCTGGGATAGGCTCCAGCACCCCAGTGACCCGACTGAGGATAAGCGGTACATAAAGTGAATGGATGATTTAATGTACCGTGAGTAAATGTGTCATGTTTAGTTCGGTCCCTGTGAGCTAGAAGTGATCGTCTGCGCTTTCCTTGTCCAAAGCAAAGCTCTTGTTCAGCAAGGCAATCTGCACAAAGTAGCTCCTGTAATGTAATTTCATCCGATGTACTTTATTTAAGCAATTGGTTCATTTTGATGTCATTCTGTAGCTTATGCAGAGTGTATAACCAAGTTAAGATAATTCCCTTTCAGACTGTGGACAAGTGATATTGTTGCCACTCAGCAGACGGCAGCTGCTGAGTGTAATTATTAAAGTAATTTATAATCTAACTTCGTTTCTTGTAAAACCAAGTAATCGGTAAAGTAACTAAGTTCCTTTCTCGAAGGTAACTCTTGCAACACAGCTGGTAACGTGGTTGCACGAGATATATAGTGTTCAAATTTAAAGAGTGCTGCAGACGCTTGTCAACAGGTGGCTCCGTGGCGCAATGGATAGCGCATTGGACTTCTAGAGCTTCTGAAGTGATTCAAAGGTTGTGGGTTCGAGTCCCACCGGAGTCGGATTTTGTCTTGATTTTTTATTTCTCAATATTGTATACAATATATATGTACTACGTTCTCACTTCTGTTCATCCTAGTACGTATTCATAACAAATACCTATAATAAATAATAATAAAGATCACCTTCGTCACCGACTGTATATAGCTGTTTTCAATTTAATTGACTGGCATTCTTGTATTCTTGTTTAGTGGAAGAATGGAATCATTTCAGCGCTTTGGGGCGTCGTGGCCCATCGAGACCGGCGACATTTTTGAAGTTCGTGAGTGTAAATGACCCAAAGGCGTGACACAGTGTTTAATGCTTACCGGTAGATGGCGCACATGCAAAGGTGGGCCAGAGCTGCATTGAGTTGCAGACAGAAAGAGGCAGATTTACAAGACAGCAGGACAGGAGACGACTGAATGATGGCAATGCTGATTAAATCTGTGTATTTTCTTGTTCACGTGGCGGTCTCAGCGGCGGTAAGAAATCCCAGCTCATTCATTAACATTAACTTATTGCTGTTGCTGTGGCTTTCGGTTTGTCCCGTCAGGGGTCGCCATAGCTGGTCACTCGCATGATTCGATTGTGCCTATATGATGCACCAGCGAAATCCATTAAGAGCAACACAATTATGTCTCAAATTGTTCTTAAAACCTGTCAATCATGGGTTGTTAACCCGAGAAACAACATCATAAATGTTTAAAATGGATTTACCTTTAATTATTTACTTTTTTATTATTCTTATTTTTTTTATGAAATCATTCCTTGTTATGGACTTCTTCCTGTAACCAAACAAGGTCCAAATAATGTATGATCATCGTAATAGTCACGTGGCGAATAGCATTGTTATTCATTTTGTAGGCGACACTGGGAAAAAAAAAAAAAAAAAAAAGTCCTTTGAATTGACTTGATTTGACCATGTACATTGGCTGCACATGATTAAAATGTGTTAAAACTTACGTAGATCGTTTATTTACAAGGAGAAGATGGGAAAATTACGCCAATTTACCAAATTTTAATCATATGCAACAAATTAAGCCCTTTTTTTTGTTTTTTTTTGTCAGTGTGGTCAGCACAGATAGTGTCGATGCTTAAGACGTCTTTTGTGTGGCCTGATTCCTTGTCCAGGTCCCTGTTGTGCCTTGTGACCAGAAGGTGGTGCGACTGGAGGCAGAGATCGAGGGTCTGACAAATGTCATCAATGAACAGCACCGATACATCCAGGTGCTCCACAACCACCAGGCTCAGCAGCTCGAGCGCATCCCCAACTCCCATCTGG
This sequence comes from Phyllopteryx taeniolatus, assembly GCF_024500385.1. Classification (NCBI taxonomy): domain Eukaryota; kingdom Metazoa; phylum Chordata; class Actinopteri; order Syngnathiformes; family Syngnathidae; genus Phyllopteryx; species Phyllopteryx taeniolatus. The sequence goes on along the minus strand of NC_084505.1, from coordinate 4,179,643 downwards.
GCACCCGAAACCTCTACAGAGGTAATTTCTGCCTGCTTGCGTTTGAAGCACTAAATAACTCCAATTCAATATTTTAATTATCATACAGCACATTCACTTCACATCAAAGTTTAACCAGGGAATGAATACTTAATTGGGTTTAAGTGTATGCACTCTACCGTATGTGTGTGTAGACTGCTCCGAGGTGTTTGCTGATGCAAACGTGGCCAGTGGCTTGTATGCGATTCGGCCCGATGGCTTCCCCACGCGCTCAGTGTCTACTGTGACATGAACAACGGAGGAGGGTGGACAGTTTTTCAGAGGAGGAGGGACGGCAAAGAAAACTTTGATAGGTGTGTGTGTGTGTGTGACTGTCTGAATACTGAATAAATGGAACGAACATTTCAGTAGCAGTAAGCAAATGGTGTGTGTGTGTGTGCAGAGCGTGGGTGGAATACAAGCATGGGTTTGGGGACCTGCATTCTCCAGATGGAGAATTCTGGATGGGAAATGATGCTCTACACCATCTCTCCTCACAAGGTGCGTCTTTGTGTACCCGCATATGTTCCACATCACGTGATAGCTAATATCAACTCTTCTAGGAAAGTATGACCTGCGGATTAATATGGAAGACTTTGAGGGTAAAGAAAGCTTTGCAGAGTACAATAACTTTAAAGTGGACAGTGAAAAGGTAAGTTCACATCCTGCGTTTCTAAGCACCTTATCTTTATAACCTCGACCTTCCTTCTTTTCTCACAACAGTACGGTTCTTATTTAGACTAAGGGTCGCTGTTTCGAAGCACAAGCAAAGGTGTCTGGTTCTTGGCTTGCTATCGCTGGGAATTCTTCAACGACAACTTTGTTTTGAATTAATCGACAAGGTGGGTCAGAGAAGTTCCCGGACGGGTGACACAAAAGATATAGTTCAACTACAAACTACAGGTTTGATTGTTTGGCCCACATTTGAGGGCAAAGCTTACCCCAACTAAACATACTTTGGGTTTGAACGTACAGTACCGTATGTCATTTGTGACGCCAGTCTCAGAAGTTTTCTGACACACCTCCGATTCGGCCACTTCTGAATCCCTCTCTGCTCATTCTGAATATCTCATGCACCTATTTGACCATTTTCACAATTGTTGAATCTGCGCTTCTGTATCCCAACACTTCCCTGCATATTACATAACGTTTTGAAACGTTGACCGTGACGTTGAACTTGTTTTACATTTTTATTATGACTAATCTGTCAAAGGACCTGTACCAGTTGCATTTGGGGGAGTACAACGGGAATGCAGGGGATGCCCTGGCTGACCTGCACACCACCAAACAGCCAGCTCCAGGCAGCAATTCGGGCCGGGGTCAAATTCAGCACCTACGATAAGCGGCCTGGTGGAGATGGCAAGTGTATCAGGCACAGCAAGTCGGGCTGGTGGTTCAGCAGGTCAAAACAACATTTTCTCAATTTCATTAATCCAACGTGCAGAAAAATGTCTTCATAAATGTGTTCAGTTGTTTTCTTCCCTTGTATTGTGAATTCTTGTGGTCAGGTGTGATGCAGGGAACCTTAACGGTCATTACTACAAAGGCCCGTACCAAGCGATGACTGATGATGGGATGGTGTGGTACACGTGGCACGGGTGGTGGTACTCCATCAAATCAGTGGTCATGATGGTACGAGCTGCTGACCTTGAGCGCCCACAGGCCATGGTGCCGGGAAAACTGGACCCCAAGAAAGCGGTGGGTTATATATCTGGTCACCCACTAGGCCAATAGGCTAAAAAAAAAAAAAAAAAACATTCTAATTTTACAGTTGCAATGGCAGACTCTATTATGTAGTCTGTACAAAGTGTACTTCTGCTGTTTCATTTTTGGTACTATAACACCATTGCACATCAACAACAAATGAAACATCACAAGAATCGGATGTCATACTGCGCTTATCCCATTGTCAAAATAAAAGAGACCATACTGAGGAATTGTGGGTACATTTAAAGTTTTTGAGGAGTAACAGCAAAAAGTCAAACTAAAAGACCAGTGTCTCGAAATGAATGTTTGCACTGTGGGAAAGCTCAGTCAAATGTGACAATGTGAGTGATCGGCTACCAAATCAATTGGGTAATTTTACAGGTGTCAATTAGTTAAACTCATTGGGGATTTTAGGGAACAGGGGGGGGGGGGGGGGGAGATATAGTTACAAGCATTTTCCTTATAGAAATGGAAGGTGGGGTCTAATCTGGCCGGCACAGACCTAACATCCAAGGAGAATTACATTCCACATAGTAGACTAAGGTTGGAAGGAGCAAACACAGAACAAGAACGTCCAAGTTCAAGTCTATGGGTTTAGGTCAGTTGAACAAACCGAGTAGAAGTTCTCGTTTGCTCACACACGCATGTGAAGTTCATTTACTTCTTCCGGAGGTCTGAGGCAGACCGGTGATTGCGCGTCGCTCTTTGGGGAGAAAACTGTCCATTTTAAAAGAAGAACAAAGGCAAACAATCCTTTTCAATCCCCCAAAAATGTAAATGACGGATTATGATTTGCAGCCCGAACACGACCCGAGTACATAGGTATCCCATGGAGTTTTGCCAGCCTCCTCCTTAATGTGTACATAACCGAAAAAAAAAAAAGGTAGCTAGCCATAACACAAGAGAGGTGCTATATACAGACCCTGAGTTATGCCTGGGATTTTCTTGAGAAAAAAAAGAGGACGTTTGTTGGCATTTGGTAGTCACATCGAAGTGCATCTGTACATCTGCGATGTCTCTGTTTTCGAAGCAACAGTCTTTGACTGCAAATATTTCAAAATGTACAAGTTCGTCCATCCAACACTGTCCATCTTCGTGGTGCTTGGAACAAGACGTTTAGAGGAGGGGAAGACGGCGCTATCTAGGAGATAAAGGTGCGGCGGCAGGGAACGACGCAGAGTTCCGTGGCGAGCTGAGGGGAGAGGTGGGGGAGAGGCGGCGTGGACTCCCCAGCAGGTCGCCATTGTGTAGCTTCCACAGCAGCTCCTCGTTCTCCATTGACAGACGCTTGTTGACCTTGGACTCTTTCTGGAGAGTCTGCTGGAGTATGGCCTGCTCGCTGGACAGCTGCCTGCAGTCACAGTTGGAGAACATCGTTTTAGAATGGTCGTACTCATTTAGATGAGTGGTGTCAAACGTACGCCCGGCGGGTCCAATCCGGCCAGTGGAGAAAGACCACACAATAAAAATAACGTTGTTGCTAATTCTGTCCACTGGAGGGTGCACTTACGATCACTTGCCACTTAAATGACATTCTGAAATTGGCTGCAACTCACACTTGACACCTGATATTGATGCACTTGTGAAAGCTAAAAGATGCCAAGTTTCAGGAGCAAAGTAAACCTATTTCATATTAAATGCTGCGTCACCATTGCGCTACAGTTCTTTGAAAACGAACACATCCTGTAGAAATATTTTAGACAAAAGTGGTGCCATCTTGTGGCATATATGGGCAATCACATCACAATATAAGCCTTTTGGCGGCATGTCAATTACTGGCAGAATTTCGCTATTGGGGGCAGGGCTTGGGCCCTACAAGCTCCAAACAGCAAAGGTTCACACTACTCTTCGTTTTATGTTTTCTTTTCCACAAATGACTTTCTTCAGGGATCTACTATTAGACGTTACACTGCCAGCTGCTTGCTTTACTTCTGAGGAAATATTTTCAAAGGAGAGGAAAAGTGGTCACAAAAGTTTATTTATTTTTTTAATCAAATGTCTTTTTAAATTCTTAAATTTTTGTGTTATCCTCTGACCTGAATAAAAATGTTGACGAGCCCACCGTTTAAGATAAAGTGATTTAAGCCACTGAATGAGTGACAGTGATAATCCTGCACACAAAGTGTACACACATAAACACACGGACGTACGCACTTTGAGAGAGCAGCATGTTTGTCCATCCTGGCTTTGTAGTCCTCGTTCTCCTGTTGAACCTTTGTCATACATTCCTCCAGTTTCACATTTGTCTCCACCTGGGACACACAGGCAGACACAGATACACACCATTTTAAGCCTTGAGAGCAACGTTTCACTGCTAGTTTTTATTTATTCAAGAACGATATGATGACAATAACGTCTAAAAATGAATGCTACTAACCAGTTTGTCCATTTCCATGAGCTTCTTTTCTTTTTGGTGGAGTTGGTTATTCTTGATCTCTAGCACCACCTTTAAACTTTCGAGCTCCTGCTCCAGGTACACAGTGTGGGAGTCCTTCTGCAAACACACACAATGTATAAACACGGTGCATACTTTCAACTTAAGGACCCAAGGTAATCAAGTATCCAAAGCTCCTCTAATTAGATTGTGCATGTCTACTAATGTTGCGGCCTCTAATATGTGAGGATTCATATTTTGATCTTATAAAGTGCAAGGTGATTGTCGTGGTCAAGTATTGAGCTTTTGTGAAGTTGCAGGCAAGCACCAGCAGAGGGCAGCTGTGGTCATATCTGCTTCACCTTAATTCTGCACTTTTGAGTTTAGTTCCAGTTGGTATTTACTAAATAGTAAAATGATAAGACGAAGAGTCATGTGATGTCACGTATTACAGCTGGGATAGTCATTACCAGACTCTTGTTTGCAAGTATCCGCCTCTCTTCCTCTGCTTTCAGCTTTTCATTCAGGATGGCGTTCTCAGCTGACAGCTCGAATATTTTGTCCTGATGGGAGGAAGCCACTTGGATTAAACACATTTGGAAAACGGGAATTTACAATTGAGTCTCAGTGAAATCAGGCCCCAAGAAAACTCGAAGGGTAAAATAGTCTTACAGAAAGAGTCGTTTCTGTTTCCTTTAGTGTTTTGTCCAGATTCTCCAGATCAATTTCCTGAATTCTCTTTAGCTCTGAAATGAACAATTTCAGAAACACACATTCACACAAGATACATACAAGTATAAATATCAACCACTGTTAGATGAGTGGGAATAAGTCATCTGTTTTGTGCTCTGGGTTGATGGAAACACCTTGTAGGGAGGTCTCATGTTGCTCTCTGAGAGACTCCATGATTTTGCTATGACTTGCTTCCTGGGTCTTCCTCTCAGCTTCCTGTATGGTCCTCATCTCCTCCACCTGCATGGTGGAGACACAAATCAGTTAGCTGACAATGAGTCAGCTCTGCTCAACGTACATCACTGTTATTGGTAAGCATGTTTTTTTTCTTTCCATGTTTGTGTATGCTAATCTTAGATCTGCCTGATTCATCGAAAATGTAGGTAGATACAATGCAAGTTTATTAGCATTATTGAGCTACAGTGTCATTGGTTGGTTCCTTTGTTTTATACAACCCCAATTCCAATGAAGTGGGGACGTTGTGTTAAACATAAATAAAAGCAGAATACAATGATTTGCAAATCATGTTCAACCTATATTTAATTGAATACACTACAAAGACAAGATATTTATTGTTTAAACTGATAAACTTTATTGTTTTTAGCAAATAATCATTAACTTAGAATTGTATGGCTGCAACACGTTCCATAAAAGCTGGGACAGGGTCATGTTTACCACTGTGTTACATCACCTTTTCTTTTAATAAACGTTTGGGAACTGAGGACACTAATTGTTGAAGCTTTCTAGGTGGAATTCTTTCCCATTCTTGCTTGATGTACAGCTTCAGCTGTTCAACAGTCCGGGGTCTCCGTTGTCGTATTTTACGCTTCATAATGCGCCACACATTTTCAATGGGAGACAGGTCTGGACTGCAGGCAGGCCAGTCTAGTACCCGCACTCTTTTACTACGAAGCCACGTTGTTGTAATACTTGCATAATGTGGTTTGGCATTGTCTTGCTGAAATAAGCAGGGGCGTCCATGAAAAAGATGTTGCTTGGATGGCAGCATATGTTTCTCCAAAACCTGTATGTACCTTTCAGCATTAATGGTGGCTTCACAGATGTGTAAGTTACCCATGCCATTGGCACTAACACAGCCCCATATCATCACAGATGCTGGCTTTTGAACTTTGCGTCCATAACAGTCCGGATGGTTCTTTTCCTCTTTGACCTGGAGGACACGACGGCCACAATTTCCCAAAGCAATTTGAAATGTGGACTCGTCGGACCACAGAACACTTTTCCACTTTGCATCAGTCCATCTTAGATTACCTCAGGCCCAGAGAAGCCGGCGGCGTTTCTGGGTGTTGTTGATAAATGGCTTTTGCTTTGCATAGTAGAGTTTCAAGTTGCACTTACGGATGTAGCGCCAAACTTTATTTACTGCTATTGGTTTTCTGAAGTGTTCCTGAGCCCATGTGGTGATATCCTTTACACATTGATGTTGGTTTTTGATACAGTGACGCCTAAGGGATCGAAGGTAACGGGCATTCAATGTTGGTTTTCAGGCCTTGCCGCTTACATGCAGTGATTTCTCCAGATTCTCTGAACCTTTTGATGATATTATGGACCGTAGATGATGAAATCCCCAAATTCCTTGCAATTTTACCTTGAGGAACATTGTCCTTAAACTGTTCGACTATTTTCTAACGCACTGGTTCACAAATCAAACCTCGCCCCATCTTTGCTTTTGAATGACTGAGCAATTCAGGGAAGCTCCTTTTATACCCAATCATGGCACCCACCTGTTCCCAATTAGCCTGTTCACCTGTGGGATGTGTTTGATGAGCATTCATCAACTTTCTCAGTCTTGTTTGCCACCTGTCCCAGCTTTTTTGGAACATGTTGCAGCCATAAAATTCTAAGTTATGATTATTTGCTAAAAACAATAAAGTTGGTCAGTTTGAACATTAAATAGCTTGTCTTTGTAGTATATTCAATGAAATATAGGTCGAAATCATTGTATTCTGTTTTTATTTATGTTTAACACAACGTCACAACTTGATTGGAATTGGGGTTGTACGAGACCGGCTGGCCAGCAGTCCAGACCTGTCTCCCATTGAAAATGTGGGGCGCATTATGAAGCGCAAAATATGACAATGGAGACCCTGGACGATTGAGCCATTGAAGTTGTACATAAAGCAAGAACAGGAAAGAATTCCACCGACAAAGCGTCAACAATTACAGTCACAGTGGTAAACATATGCCCATCCCATCTTTTTCAAAATCAAAATGCATTAATGTCATATTGAGTGAATATTTGCAAAAAAAAAAAAAAAAAAAAAAAAAAACAATGAAGTTAATCAGTTTGAACATTAAATATCTTGCATCTGTATTCAATTGAATACAGGTTGAAAAGTATTTGCAAACCATGGTATTTCCGTTACACAACATCCCAACTTCATTGCTTTAAGATTTTGGTGAGATGTTCTCAGCACCATATTCCTTGTGTATGTTCTCTGACCTGTCTTTCCATTAACATGCGGCATTTGTCAGCCTCCTCCTGGTACGTTTGATGGACTTTGTCCCACTCCGTTTGGTAAAAACGCCTTAATCTGACACACACAAACAGGACAGTTTTGGTATATAATAATATAATAAATAATAGTAAGTTTTCTGTGTGTTGTATTGCAGTGTTTCAGTGTTGTACCTGTCCTCCAGTTGAACCAATTCCACCTTGTGCTGCTCATCAAGCCTTCTCAACACCCCCTCCAAACTGATGCGTGCCTCTTCCTTCTCCTTGTGCAAACGGTCACAGCACTGAGACGATTCCACTGCACAGACGCAAGAATGATTTGTGTTAGAGTTCCAATGATACACTTCAACAACAATGAAACATTTTTTTGGGTCACTATTTTGGAATCAAAAGGGAGTCTCTAATCAGATGACGTGGAACCACATTCGTTATTCCAGACCGGCATCTGCTCAGCCGTGCTTTACTTTGTAACCTCAGCCATCACAAGACTGAAACATGTTAATTGATCAGAGGGGTCAAAATAAAAAAAAATAGCATTGATCACGTTAACTTTAAGTTTTTAAGTAGTATGACTCCCCTTGACATAGTGGCTATGAAGTAAGCGTATATCTTGCTGGAGAAGCATTATTCATCCATTCATTAATCTTCCGTTCCGCTTATCCTCACTAGGGCCGTGGGCGTGCTGGAGCCTATCCCAGCTATCTTCGGGCGAGAGGCAGGGTACACCCTGAACTGGTCGCCAGCAAATCGCAGGGCACATATAAACAAACAACCATTCGCACTCAATAGTCACCGATGGTGTCGCTGTACATTTGCCTGACTTTGGTGCGGGCAGTGTGGGTTCAGTTCCCACTCAGTGACGGTGTGAATGTGAGTGCGAATGGTTGTCCGTGTGTATATGTGCCCTGCGACTGACTGGCGACCAGTTCTGGGTGTAGTCCGCCTTTCGCCCGAAGTCAGCTGGGATAGGCTCCAGCGCCCCGTGACCCTAACCAGGATAAGCGGTACAGAAAATGGATGGATGGATGGGCATTCGCACTCACATTCATATATGTGCATGTCCTTCATTTTTAGTATTGGGTTGATTTGAGTAATGCTATTGTTTTTTTTTTTTTTTTATATATTCACTTTAAGACCCATTACATAAAAAACTGTCATAGAGATAACAGTTTTTATCTGCTTTTAGTTAGAATGTGCAGTAGTATTTTTTTGTAGCGTGTAAGCATTTACTATATTTGACTGAAGGCCACATAATCAAAATAGACCCCTTTTACGCAAGTGTACTCATGCATAAGCATGTGCTCCATTTTAGAAAAGGAAAAGGCTTTATGACTTTTAGCGTTGACACGAGAGCGATCATTTTTTTTTTCATACTCACAACAAAAGACTGTCAAACAAATACAGTTTTTATACATTTCATTTGAAAACTCTCTCCATCATACCTTTGTAGTAAAATTACTAGAATGGATATATGCTTGCAAAAAATTCATTTTTTTTCTCATTACTGTTAACGTTTTTCCTAAAAAAGGCCAAAACAAATAAGGGTCAAGAAGCTTAGTATGAAGGCTTTAGACTATGACATAATTGTCATGCTACATTTTTCTTCACTTCATCAGATCAAGTGCTTGAGGAGTTTAAGAACATGAGTGAACGCAGGTGTGAGGCCAGATGTGTCTCTTTGTGCAGCTACATGTTTCACTCTTTACAGCTGAGGGACAACTGTCAGAGAAGCAAGAGCATGCAACACCCAGTAACTCACAACAGGTAACAAACTGGCTTTCTGTGCGTGTCAACCACATTCCAATTGAATTACTCTCATGACTGACAAGTGATCCAGACCTAAACGTCTGCCAGTGTGCTACGAATTATGGTCATACCTTTCACGAGTAATTCAACTCTCACAAGCAGATGCATGCCTACCTTTCTCTCTTACCTGACAGCAAGTGACACACAGAATTATGTGCATTCCAAATTAGAAAGTGTAAGAGTTTTGAACTGCCAAATATGATCGGCTAATATTCACTGTACGCCGCGCAGATTATGCAACAATGGCTTTCACATAAATATGTCACAGTACAACACAGTTGTTTGTAGTGAGAAAAACCACAGACAGTAGCTGTGATCAAAACTTTGGATTTTAATTTAACCATGTAATAACAACTGGCTGGGACAGTTGCTGTAACCCTTTGAATGGAAGTCAGTGTGCGTGCTGTGCGTGCGCGCAGCTGCTGCAGTGGTGATGGAAACAAAAAGCCAAGAACAGCTGAGGAAATCGTATACTCCAACTCGTGCCTCACCGCACATATTGGGCAACATACTGTATATAAATGTGTGTATTGTTGTGGTAGGTGGTTGTGTGAACTGTCTTGTCTGTATCTCCCGAATATAAACATGTCTGCTTTGGGAGTCGTTGGGGGCTATTTAACGCAGAATATGCCCAAAAGAAACAAAATCATTATTGTGATCAAGGAATACATTTTCAAGGAATACATTTTCAAGAACGGCAATCGCCTTTAAGCTAGACAGTTGCAACAGGTAGCGCAAGTCACCTTAGACTGTAACATGTCAAAGGAAAACTATTAAACCGCTGAATGGGACATGACAGGTTGTTCCTGTTAAGATGGACTGGAGGAGTAGAAAGGTTTTACTGACAGCTTGGTCTGTGTGTGTGTGTGTGTGTGTGTCAGCAAAGGTCTATACGCTGCAAATATTCGTCAGTTCTGTGTATAAAGGCATGAGTCAAAGGTCAAACATGCAGTAAAATAAAAGAATATAGTCAGTGGCTCAGAAAATGATACAATGAAATTGGGAAGAGTGGGAAGTGTTCTTTGAATGCCTTAAAAACAGGAACAGGTTTTTCAGTGTTTACTTTGCGAACAAGCTTTTGTGTCTTAGTGAATGCTTAATACTGTTTAGCGTTCACATTTTAGGAGTAAACTGCTTACATAAGCACAGCCATCGGCAACCAAAGAGCCATTTGGACCGTCTCCCACAGAGGAAAAGGTAAAAAAAAAAGAAAAACGGGAGCCACTAAACCCTTTTGTCATCTAAAGTGAGGATAACACTGCATATATCGTTCCCCCCCCCCCCCTCGTTTTACCTGCATGTATAAAAAGAAGCTATTGCATTTATGAAATCAATGAACCGCTACAGAGAACACATTTTATTTCTACATGAAACAAAAACATTTTGAACTCTTACAAAAAGATCCTTGGTTGAAGCTTACATTCAAATAAAATAGTCAGTGTCTATTTGAGCCGTCCTGATATTTATGAAATTAAAGCCGAACGTAAACTATCCACTTGCAGCAAAACAAGAATTCCGTCTGCGTTTGTGTTCCATCATCAATTTACTGCCTGTGGAGTGTGCAATCAGCTGTCAACTTGAATTAAAAAGGACTATGTATTTCACTTAACAATGTAAAATATATATTTGTAAAATAATAAGCCAATTAGAATATTTATTTTACCTGGTTAATGTGATTTTTATTTGCCGCGGTTTAGTAACAGGGCTGAGGTTATTAAATCTTAAGGCCCTGGCGTCGCACATCGGTGGCTGTGATGCATTTTGAACAAGAAAAAAATTCATATATATTTTAATGTTACAAGAACACCATAGGTGGAACGGTGACCGACTGGTTAGCACAGCCGCCTCACAGTACTGAGGACCAGGGTTCAATCCCCATCCCCGCCTGTGTGGAGTTTGCATGTTCTCCCCGTGCCTGCGTGGGTTTCCTCGCACATCACAAAACATGCATAATAGGTTGATTGAAGACTCGAAATTGCCCGTCGCTGTGAATGTGAGTGCGAATGGTTGTTTGTTTCTATGTGCCCTGCGATTGGCTGGCGTCCAGTTCGGGTGTGAAGATGAATGAATGAAAGATCACCATAATCATCCATTTTAAATGACTTTTGAAAAATGAACGAACGAAAGTAAAAACAAATTGGAAATTAAATAACGAGTAGCCTATTGTTGCGACAGTGAAGCTGTGCAGTTCCCAGCATGCATTGCACCCTGCATCATCCAGGTTGGGCAAGCATGCGTGTGCTTGTGTCTGAGCAATTGTGCTGTGCCCAGGTTCACCTCTTCCAACTGCGAAGTGCACCGTGCTCGAGTGCGCAATGAAGCCCTCGCATGAGTCAAATGAATGAGTTAGAGCAACAACAACAAAATAACATCTCTATTTTCTATCATCACACATCTATTGTCACACAACTTTTGCATGATGTTGCCTTGGCTGTCAATGTAAATACAATTTTCATAAACACAGGACACTTGTGTCGATGGCAGATGGGTTAGAGCCTGTGCATTTCCGTTACAGCGCACTTTTCATTTTCCTCATTAAGGTGAGGAATTGCACCACACCATCAAAAACTGAAATAATGGGGACACTGTCTGCGTTGTATGTTATTTGTAAACAGAGACAGAAACACTTACCCAGCTCATTTTTGAGTTTTGCCAGTTGTAGTGACAAGTCCTTCTTCTGCTTTAAAGTCTCTTCACGCTGCAGATAGAGAAGAATAAGACAATCAAACATGAGACAATATCTCAATACTAATTCTAATAATAATAGTGTAGCGCCTTTCAAGGGAGACTTAATATTACACAATGAACCTGTGTACAACACATTCATCTGCTGCATGAGGTACACAATCTAAAGAGGTTCATAAATAAATGTTGACACTTCTTACAAATGACAAAATGAGAATATCTGGTAACAGAAAAATAGTCTTTGAGAACATGATGAATTCCCTGACACACGTTCAGTCACACAGATGAGCACATTCAGTGTACTTTTTTTTTTTTTTTTTTTTATCTTTCACCAACATAGAATCACAAAATAACAACATAGCAGCAGTGCAGTTTACAACAGAAAAAGTGGATTTCTGTGCCTGCATAGACACACACACAAAGCCATAAAGTCCATCTGTTGCCTAAAGGATCAGTGAGTGAAAAGGCAGATTGAGGTAAAAGACAACAACGACGAAGGAAACAAAGTCAAACATTTTTTTTTTAAAGTCCAACTGCAAAGTGATACAAAGCTGGTAGTAAAAGCAGATGTCATAAAACAACACGATAAGGATAGTTCAAGCTTCACGGTGGCATTGGTTCAGCACTGCGTTACTTAACATGGATATTAATGGTTAAAATGTCAACTGGGTTTTTTTTTTTTTAGTAGTCGGGATAGAAAAGCAGCATTTGAATTGGAAAGTGGAAACACTCAAGATACAGTCCTCTAATTTGACACATTTCTTCTTAACACAGGATTTTATTTTTAGATTTTGAATAGGGTTCCCACGCAAGTACTAGCAGTCGTGACAAACACTAAAAAGATGCACACACCTTACGTTTCTTCTTGTGAACATGAGTCGGAGCCTTGTAATGGGCTTTGCTGGCCGTGGAGCCCATGATGCTTTCATTAACGACACAGTCGTTCACTCTCACACACGCGTGCGCACACAAAACAAACAAACACACACTTGTCTCTTGAGTTCATTTCTCCCTCCCCCATGCTCTCAGCAGTTTATGACAAAAGTTACCATCTCTCTCTCTCTCACCGCGGATGTCTCACTCTGTCATTTGAACACCTCCCACACACTACCTGTTCACCATAGAGCTCCTTGTCCTCCCTCCTCCCTCGCTCCGTCACGGCCCACCCAGTCTGGACAACTTTACGATGTAGGAATTCAAGCTATTTTGACACCCACTTCTCTTGCTCCCTCAAAAGTATTCTGAACTTCCTGTCTTTGGTATCTATCAGTCATTTACATGCAAAACTAAATGGAAGATCTCAGCACTTTCTCTGGCTATTCATCATTATTGTTCAGAACGGACAAACGGCAAGAATATTGGTGAAAACGTATATTTATGCAGGACCTTGATGTTTTACAATGTCAATGTTATGTATTTAAATGTCAAATTCTAGTCGCAGTATTTACTCACTTATTCACGTGTGGCAGAATATAAAATCAAACAGTAGAGATTAGCTACCATAAATTTTGAAATCATGCGGAGAGATTACGGTATAGAACCATAATAAAAATATAAACATCATCCACGATAATAAAACAATAAAATAAATAATAATAAAATGTCGAAGAAGGAAACTACGACTATAATTTGAAGTGAGAATTTTGAAGTTTAATGAGCATTTACTGTGCAAGAACACAAAAAAAGACAGTCGATACAAAGAAGGTGTTTTAAATACCAACATGGACGTTGGGAGAAGAGCAGCCTGACAACGTCAGCCATCCTAAAAAAGCTCCAGGCCTCTTGACAACGGCAAATAGTAGCCCCACCTCCACCCCAAAAACCCTGAGGGGAAGGTGCTGGCATCTTGTGCTTGGGCGATATTCACCAGTCACCTTTCAAGTGCATGAGGCAGATTAGATAATCCTGGAATTCATGGACACTATCTCACACTAAAAAAAAAAAAACACCAAAGAGGGATTGCAAATAGGCAGCTGCATTCCTCCACTACACTAACGGGAACACCCTCCACCTACTTTCCACCCTCAATCACCCATCTCTAGAGCAAACACACAAAAACAGTTTAACAGGCATTTTATGGATTTTTCAACAGATAAAGAGGTATTTTTTCTTTGCGACACGGAGGGAATTACTGTAACAGCTGTGTATTTGAAGTGTATTTCAGTGTGCCGTCACCTTTTGCTCTGTTCTAGCAATGGGTCCAAGTAACGGTGCGTAAATTGTGGCACTCGTCAGACGGTAGTACTAAAAAGCAATATGAGAGCTTAGACCAGGTTTGCTTCCTTGATCCTGTGCGTCGTTATGTAGAGTTTCAGCTCCTTCCATGTCTAATTAAAAGTGCCCGTACTTTTGTAAACAGCTTCTAATTTCATTTTCAGATTGTTAGATACTGTAGGCCAGCTTATCAGATATTTATTTAGCCTCAGCACTTGCAGCAGATTTTCTTTCAAGTCGGTCTCAACAAAATCATATCAATCAACTGAAAAATTGTATTTTGGAGACTGGACTTCAGAGGGTATAAGATGCAGTCAGTAATTGCATTTAGTAATCAGCATCTGCAACAGGCTACAAACACATACTGCAGAATCTAGGAGCTTACATTGTATACTGAGCAACTGATCCATGTCCCGGACTCTGAATGACCCACATCCTGGTCCCAACCCCAAAAAAAGCATCTACTCCTTTGCAATGAACAAAAGAAACATTTTCTTATAAAGTTGAGCTAATCTGATAATAAATAAAGCTTGCAAAGTCAATGTTTTAAATCTGCAAATTAGGCAAAGTCACGATGGAATAAGGAATGTGTTTCTCCTGGGAATGAAAGTAAGAACTATTTCAAAAGTGCTGCAATTAACAACCGACACACATATATCTGATATTCATGAACACATAAACATCTGTCCCATCATGTGAGATAGCACACAAGCTTCTTATGGGGAGGCGGGGCCTGGAGGGTATGCCGTGGCTTCATGTGTTTGTTTTTGTTGTGTTATTTGGCAGCTGGGTGTGGACCCAGGACAGCCTTTCCCTGTTCCTTAATGTCCATACCAACATGATCTACTCATACTTACTCATACAAACAACGCCATTTACAACAGTTGTTGACTAATGCTTTAATGATAAGTAAGATGCAGGTGCTTCATTCAAATATGTCCGAGAAGGAATAATGGGGCTGCAGGTAACGTACACTAAAAGCCCCTAATACTGACTAGAAACTACTTGTTTCTAGTCAGTATTAGATCAATACGTAACACATTGCTCAGCATCTATTGTGAGTGTTTGGAGTTAGTTACCCCCACCCCCCTTTAGATAGATAGCTAATTCAATTAGCTTTCAGTTAATCAATAATTTCAGAGGATAGAGTTGAGCAATACATGAGCAAAGACGTTTTTCATACAAATTATAACATGTATTTATTATATCATACCAAATAACGTGTATTAACTACAAAATTAAAACATATTTATATCACAACGTATCCTGTAATAGGTATTAATGACAGGTATATATTTTATATCACATTTAAGAAAACCCCTATGATACATAATATGGAGGTCATGTTACTCCAATTCTAAAGTTTTTACACTGGCTTCCAGTCAGCTTTAGAATAGATTTTAAAGTTCTGCTACTGGTCTATAAATCACAAAATGGTTTTGGTCCTGAATACATGAAAGAAATGCTTATGGAATATAAACCCAGTAGGGCTCTGAGATCGACAGACTCAGGTCAAACAGTGGAGCAAACATGGTGAAGCAGGTTTTAGCTATTATGCTGCACACAAATGGAATAAGTTGCCAACAGAAGTGACGTCAAGTGTGCATTTTTTGAAGTCCAGGTTAAAAACTCTTTTTTCTCATGCTTTTTAGAGCATTTCCATTTTTAAATATTTCTTGCACTTAATTGTACTTTTATTTTTTATTTTTATCTTCGTTTTAAAGGTGTATTAGCAGGTTTTTTCCCCCTGTTTTTAAATGCTTTTAATCACGTAACGCACATTGAGTTACTTGTGTATGAAATGCGCGATATAAGTAAATTTGCTTTGCTTTGAGCACACGTTTTCCCACGCTTGGTACACAGGATTGTGCTTTGCAGGCTTTGTTAACCTCAGAAATAAGAAGAAAGTATGCAAAACTCAATTTACCTCATTGAAGAGATGTTGAACGACGGTAGCGAGAGCCTCCACTTTTTTATTTGCTTGGATGAGCAGTTTCCAAAGCTGGCCGGCCTGGTTGTTCTTCTCCGTCGGCTCTTTGCTCTGGCTCTGTTTAGCTGTGACCGCACCGGGCTTGGGCCCATTTTGCAACCGTGTTCTATGTTTGGCGCTCGACCGTGAACCTGGTCTTGCTTTGAACGCGAGTGCGGGGGGTCCTGTGGTGCCTGACCCAGTGTTGGTGGAAACAGCGACAGGCACTGAGGAAACTGTTGTCCCTGGCGCATTGGCATTCACCACATCCGGTACCTTGCAGAAAATAGCACTTTTTCTGATTCATAGATTTCAAGAAGCAATGTAGGTAACCACAGACTGCTCAATCACCACAATACATTGAAAGAAGATCATCAAGGGACTGCTTACCAGCGCTCGAGATGGACTCTGTTGCCTGTGTCCTGCTGTAAGTGCTGGAACTGGAGAACTGCTGCAATTGTTTGTGGATCTTGCATGGACATCCCGGGGCTTGTTTTTGTCAACTGCAAAAGGACGACATCCTCTTATTTTGTGGTTGACTGGCACAACATTCAACATAGTGCGAATCTCCTTCCACACGCACAGAACACACCGTCAGACCATTAAAAAAATATTGCAGTCAACACAACAGCAGGATAACAAAATTAAACTGACACTACAAAAAATAAAAAATACATCTCTCAACTGAGGGACAACTTTGCAAAGACGGAAATTAAATCCAAACAAACAACACAAAAAAATTTGTCTCATTCATCCCCTGTCATCAGAGAATACGCCCTTCTGACTGTCTAGGCTTAGACAGATGCATCATGGGATTGTGTGGTATTGATGGCAAGAATGTGCGGGTGTGAGCGCGTCTGTGAAATGGGTTCCACGTTTCCATTAAGGAGTACATTACCAGCGAGAAAAGCAATTAAGAGAGCAACTTGAACATCTCTGCCTATGCTCATCTTATCTCCCAGTAGTGCATCTCTCTACTCTGCATCGCTTTCCTCCTTTTTGCTCACGCTAGTTGGCAATAATTTATTGGCTCGACTGGCTCCACACACCAAGTGTTGATTCCTAACTGGAAATAAAGCTCACTTTAGTTAGACAAAATAACCTGAAGAGCACACCAGTGCCACTACAATCAACAAAACACACCGTTGCTCATTGGGCGCACAAAGGCCATCGTTTGCCGAGACAGCGAGCTAGGCTGACTGAAAAGAGGAGAACCAAAAATCTGCACATAGCTCCATGTAAACAGTGGGATCGAGCCTTTATGTACAGTGATGTCTTTGTGATGTCAAGTGTGCGCCCTTTGAGTCATTTGCGGATGAAACAACTGAAACTTTAAAAAAAAAAAAAAAGATCTCATTTTAATTGGACCTAAATCCAGAAAAAAAATAAATCACCTCATGAAAAGCACAAATTCATCACAGCTCTGCAGACGACAACTTGAGGACAATGTGTATAATTCCATTGATGTATCAATGTATTGCGTGTATGTAACACAGTGCTCTATGCAGGAAAAGCTGTTGTAAATACATCTCTAGTGTTCCAAAATTGCTTGAATGCAAATTCCAACTAATTTTGCCGAACATTTGTAAATGCGAAAAATAAAGTACATGTGCTTTTATCCTAATTTCCTAATTGAAAGGGAACGTTCCATTTGGAGTGGCTTCTATGAAGATACTGACACCTGCTGGTAGAAACAACAAAAGTGGTGCACTACTGGTCTGAAAATCATTTCACCATAAATATTACCAAGAGCATGTGACTAAAATCTAACTTTGATTTGTTTTTTTACCAAAATATCACCCACCTCCACACAGTTAACTGTTAAAGCAGTTTATATTAAGTTTATTTTTCATTTCAAGGGAAAGTTTATTCCAACAAGCAATTGTACACTTTGCTGTAAATGTTGTTGGTCTATGAAAGAAGGTGTCTACACAGTACCTATGTAGACTGTTTCTTTCCAAACCCTCTAATGATAAATCTACCCATTAAGCAAATAAATTTTGATTTCAAAACCATTGTGGGGGTGAAGGGAGGCAGAATATTGGGGTCTGACTGCTAACATGGGGGAAGGAGAAAAGCATTTGAAACGACAGAAATTGAGCTGATTTAGCCTGTTGTTTCTTTATGTGACCGTATGGACTTAAAAAGCGGCTAAAATGACTCATCGACCAAGAAAGCAACAGGCAAATTTGCAGTGGTTGTTTAACATAAAAACACTATATTAAGTGTTAAGCTTCAGAATGTATTCATGTTTTTGTGCTCATTAAGTCGAGTTCATAAGAACAACTACAGTTGGCTAAATGGCTGACACACACTTCTTATGAGTACGTATGCATACGTACATATCACTACATCTTGGTGCAGAGAGAAGTTGGAAGTGTTGATTTTTCTCATTGTTTGTCTGGGTTTGTGATGATTCTGTACCTTGAGTCTGCCAGTCACTGATGCAGAGCTGCTGAGCCAAGACTGAGAGAAATTAGAGTTAGCGTGCATTGGAGGGAGAAGTTCTTCATGTCATGAGAATCTGCACAAGATGGCTTTAAAAAGTAAAGGTCCAATTTGGGTTAGTTCAGACGGAATAAAAAGGAGTGGATGAGCACAATATTTAACATTTTCTAAAGATGTTAGTTGCATTTTTAATAGCCAGTCATCAATGAGTTGGTCTGTCATCTGGCTCTGTTGCCTCATCATCCTTCTACCAATACTCTCTCTCCTCTGGATGTGTCCAAAACCATCGAAGTCTGCTCCCTCTCGCTATGTCTCCAAAAGATCATCCCTCTGATGAGCTCTTTTCTAATCCTATCCAACCTGCTCACTCCTACAGATAACCTCAACATCTTCATTTCTGCCACAGTCTCTAATGCGGCCTCGCCTGTGTGGGGTTTACATGTTCTCCCCACGCTTGAAACTCTGGTTTCCTCCCACACTCTAAAAACATTCATGGTAGGTTGACTGAAGACTCTAAATTGCCCGTAGGTGTGCACGTGAGTGTAAATTATTGTTTGTCTATATGTGCCCTGCGATTGGTTTGTGACCAGTTCAGTTCAAGTTTATTTTTAATTTCAAGGACCCTAGTGAAGAGAAGCAGTACAGAAAACGAATGGATGGTTGGATGAAAATTAGCCAATGAATGTCAGCACATTGCTTTTAAATTGTTGTTCACTGGAAAAAAATACCTTCTCAAAACAAGTAAAAATATTAAAAACAAGCCAATAATGCCAATGGAAATGTACATATACACACAGTATGCTGTTTATACACACGTGATGTGGACTCAGACCAAGACAATCCAGATTCATTCACAAGCATGACTGCCTTTTAGTTTCAATTCTTGATGAGCAATTTATCTTTAATTTGGCCACAAACAAACTTCTTACAAAAACACATCACTAAATTGCTGTGAGCCCAGAAAAAAAATCTGTTAAATATAATGAATTTTCAAAAAACACAAATTGGCAAGTAAAAAAAAAAAAAAAAAAGATTTAAAATTATAATACCCCATGACCCACTTTAAAGGCTGATACAGCCCTGATGCTTTAATCAAGGAATTTTGGCTCCACACAGCACATTTTGAATGGGATTTTAGATCAAAAGCGATCACGGCTTTTCTTCAAGGCCCTTGATTTTCACAGAGAACATCCATCCAACCATTTTCTGAGCCGCTTCTCCTCACTAGGGTCACGGGCGTGCTGGAGCCCATCCCAGCCACCATCAGGCAGGAGGCAGGGTACACTCTGAACTGGTTGCCAACCAATCGCAGGGCACATAGAAACAAACAACCATTCGCACTCACATTCACACCTACGGGCAATTTAGAGTTGTCAGTCAACCTAGCATGCATGTTTTTGGGACGTGGGAGGAAACCGGAGTGCCTGGAGAAAACCCACAGGCACGGGGAGAACATGCAAACTCCACACCTCAGAACTGTGAGGCAGACGCTCTAACCAGTCGTCCACCGTGCTGCCCATCTCCAACCAGTGACAAAAACATTAGAACATCTCTCTGCTGAGATTGGAAAAAATTCCAGTCAGTTTAGCAGATACATCCGCTAATGCCCTCATCTGCACTGGGGACAACTTGACATCAGATTAACAACTGCACAACTGGACGGGCCTCAAATGAATCACAGTGCAGTGGGCTTTGTGTGTGTGTGTGCGTCGCTGTGCACGTGCACTGACTGAAGCCTCTGACCTACATTTTAGGGTGATGGCACGCACCAGTGGGGAAGTGGGTCTGTGGAGCTCAGACGGAGAAAAACATAGCAGCCAAACACGTGCAGCTGGGCTCAGATGGCTCAGGAGAAATGAATTAGTTCACAACGGCAACACGATGATGGTGTACCTGTGTAGTCAAAGATTAAGGAATCACCAAGTAAGACTAATCGCTAATATTTGTTTACATTTCTTGGAAAGTGAACGTAAGCAAAATATAGGGATGGACATCTCCATTAGGCCAATGTGATACACATCGACATACTGCCGAATGTAATCCATATGTATAAACCTAGACAGAATTTGATATATAGTAGCCTATAATACAATGCAATAATGAATGCAGTGCTGTATCACGGAGTACTGTACAAGAGGATTTCCTTTTTGTTATGTTGTTTATTCTTTTACACCACCTTACATATTTAACAGTGAGGAAGACAAAAACCAACTTCAAAAAAACTCACGTTACTACAAAGATGTCCTTAAAAATGTGGACAGTATAACTGGAACCCCGATCCCCTTTCAATTGACCTTGCAAATGAATACGGCAATAGTGTGTACAGTATATCTACGTAACAACAGGGGCCACAGCCCTATTAGACACAGTCATAGCTATGTATCACGCCACTGCTGAAGCACTCATGCAGAAAGCTGATAAAAATGCACACAGGCCCGTGCAGTGCAAAAGAAAACCAATGGCTGTATTGTGCTTTCATAGCCACAATGGCTATGGAAGGTGGTATAGAGAATAATAAACAGACCCACAGCTTGGAGCAACCATGGTTGCCATTGTGAAAGCTGGACAGGAGGAGATGAGACGCAAGTGGCTGTTTTAAAGGCAGATTTGAACTAAATATGAAGAAAAAACACAAATAACAGAAAAATATCACCCATCACAAAGGAGGTGAAAAAATATTGTAAAAGAAAGACATAGTCTACATGGAGATGTAGTCTGAGGAATCCATGTAAAAGACTGTTACTGTAAATACTATAAAAACTTGCTTAAGGAGTGCACCTGCCACTGGTTTATACTGGATTATTTTCCATTGGGAAAATGAAGAGATTCTCCAGCACGAGTTTCTTTGCTAGCTAATGTCTCCCACAACATCAACCCATTTATCTCCTGTATGTACACTGGATGAGGCGAATTAAAGGGATGCCTGACATTGTATGACAACACAAGGCAAAGAGGTGTCATAGGAAAAGGATGGGCCAGATGCATGGCCAAGAAGGACATGAATGAGTGAAAAACAATCACAACTTTCTCAGATGGTTTGGAGTTTTGTCACATCAACAACAAGGTGGCTGATGGGATGATTAAGGGGAGACAGAGGACAGTGACACCTGCAGACCTGCGTGGAAGACCACTGTGTTCTTTCTGTATCCTGACAGCAGCTGAAGATTTCGGAAAAGGCCTTTGGCTGTCAGCTTCACATGGAAGTCAGACAGTGATAGTCTCGGAGACCATAACATCTTCTGTGCTCGTCCTGCACAAGTGAAAATCCTCTTCTGTTCAATGAAAGCGGCTGGAAGATGAAGTGAATTTTTATGCTGCTGTTCAGATGTCTCAGCAAAAGGCGCCTCTCACCTGTTTCATTTCTTTAGCAGTTGCCCTTGCTGGCTTCTTGTAATCTGCCCAGATAAATTTGGACAAATTGAATGACAAGTAAAAAAATGTCCCACTTCTCATATTAATGACCTGAATTAGATTGTTGAAGAAGAGCACAGGATCTCAGGTTTTTTTGAAAAACAAAATATCCTTGGTTCTGTACCAAAAAAACTGGTTAATAGAAATAAGTGAAAATAAAAAGTGGAAATCCGTTCCGCTGTCCGCTGTCCTTCACTGAATCCATGTAGATGCCACAGAGGTGTCATTGAAAACAATAACAACGACAAAAAGCAGTCTGAAAAACAGTAGCTACGCTGATTGATGAAGAGAAAATGCCGCCAAATGAGCTGTAGATTTCCCAGCTGTCAAGGTTGGTCGTGAACCATCCGGTGAGAAAAGATGGTGACGAAGAGAGAGCAAATGAGGAAGGAGCAAGGTAGTATTGACGTGCTGGGAGGGAGGGAGAACTGGGCGGAGAGAAAATCCTCATGCTGCAGCTGGTTTGGTAGTCCGTCTCCGCTTATACACGCTGGACACAAACATTTACACTTAGTCACAAAGAATGGAACAAAAGCTATGTGACAGAGCAATAGAATCATCTACAAAGCTATTTTTCTGCAGTTTTGAAGATATGGAAAGCCGGTACACAAACATAGACTGAGGGGAATGCTGCATGGAGACGAGGGGGAGGGGAGTGGATGGGATTTGAATAATCTTCCCCACTCATTTATTCACCCCCTCTTTCTCTTTCCATTATTCTTTTCAAGACATTTTTCTCAGTTTGATTACACGTCTCCAGCTACTATCATATATTTTGTTTTAATAATAGACCATAATGGGGCGGCACGGTGGATGACTGGTTAGCACATCTGCCTCATAGTTTTGAGGACCGGGGTTCAAATCTGGCCTCGCCTGTGTGGAGCTTACATGTTCTCCCCATGCCTGCGTGGGTTTTCTCCGAGTAATCCGGTTCCCTTTCACATCCCAAAAACATGCTTGGTCGGATAATTGAGGACTCTAAATTGTCTGTCAGTGTGAATGCGAGTGTGAATGGTTGTTTGTTTATATGTGCCCTGCGTTAGGCTGGCGAATGCTTACATTGCCTTTTTTTATCCCAACCTCACTTCACCACTCCTGCCAGAGTGCTCTCAAGGCATAAAAAATATGCCAAAATGCATTGCATATATTTGCAAAGATAACATGACTACGTGCCTCGCATGCAATGATGTAGGTAGTAACAACAGCACATTCAGACTGTTTTTAATTCAGAAAATTTAATGTGGAAATTAATGTTGAGATGTTTTATTGCCAGGTCATGAGTTGGAAATACATTGACGAAAATAGTTGAAACACAGTGGTAGGTAATTGAAACTATGTTAATACATTTCAAAACAAAAGGAAACCTTTTTTGGTTGAGGTCATAGAACTTGATGTTAATATCCTGAATAATCAGCACTTATTGTTGAGTTGGGAGAGGTGTAATCACTTCATCAGGGTCATCAGGTGGGAATCTTCCTTCTTCAGTGTTTCATTGACGGGCATATGACACCTCCAAAGGGCTCAACGGCAACACCTGGCATCCCAGGTGTGCCACCTTTCGCTTTTACCTCTCTTTCATGACCTTTTGCAGCCCAGTTGGAATCCTTCCTCTTCATCCAAATCCACCTGCTGCTCTGCTCCACTGCTTCGCTTCCGACAGTGACCTGATGGTTTGCTTGAAGGCCTAACCTTGAACTCCCATTCCCTGTAGGAGCCTGGTTGTAGAGTACGCAATTAATCCTCTATAGCCAACCTCTACAGGGTGGGTCAAAGATCATTCCTCCTTGCAGATCCTCTCCAGTTCTGTCAGGTTCGATGGTGATCGTTGGTGGACAGCCATTTTCAGGTCTCTCCAGAAATGCTCAATTGGGTTTAAGTCAAGGCTCTGGCTGGGCCATTCAAGAACAGTCACAGAGTTGTTCCGAAGCCACTTCTTCATTTATTTTAGCTGTGTGATTAGGGTCATTGTCTTGTTGGAAGATGAATCTTCGGCCCAGTATGAGGTCCTGAGAACTCTGGAGAAGGTTTTCGTCCAGGATATCCCTGTACTTGGCCGCAATCATCTTTCCTTCGATTGCAACCAGGTCGTCCTGTCCCTGCAGCTGAAAAACACCCCCACAGCATGATGCTGCCACCACCATGCTTCACTGTTGGGACTATATTGGACAGGTGATGAGCAGTGCCTGGGTTTCTCCACACATATTGCTTTGAATTATGGCCAAAAAGTTCTATCTTGGTCTCATCAGACCAGAAAATCTTATTTCTCACCATCTTGGAGTCCTTCAGGTGTTTTTTTTTTGCAAACTCCATGCGTGCTTTCATGTGTCTTGCACTGAGGAGAGGTTTCCGTCGGGCCACTCTGCCATAAAGCCCCGACTGGTGGAGGGCTGCAGTGATGGTTGACTTTCTAGAACTGTCTCCCATCTCTCGACTGCATATCTGGAGCTCAGCCACAGTGATCTTTGGGATCTTCTTTAGCTCGCTCACCAACGCTCTTCTCCCCTGATTGATCAGTTTGGCCAGACGGCCAGCTCGAGGAAGAGTTCTGGTCGTCCCAAACGTCCTCCATTTAAGGATTATGGAGGCCACTGTGTTATTTGGAACCTTAAGTGCAGCAGAACTTTTTTTGTAACCTTGGCCAGATCTGTGCCTTGCCAGAAGTCTGTCTCTGAGCTCTTCAGGCAGTTCATTTGATCTCATGATTCTTATTTTCTCTGACATGCACTGTGAGCTGTAAGGTCTTATATAGACAGGTGTGTGGCTTTCCTAATCAAGTCCAATCAGTATAATCAAACACAGCTGAAATCCAATGAAGGTGTAGAACCATCTCAAGAATGATGAGAAGAAATGGACAGCACAAGAGTTAAATATGAGTGTCACAGCAAAGGGTCTGAATACTTATGGCTGTGTGATATTTCAGTTTTTCTTTTTTAATAAATCTGAAAAAATTTCAACAATTCAGTTTTTTTCTGTCAATATGGGGTGCTGTGTGTACATTAATGAGGGGGGAAAAACAACTTAAATGATTTTAGCAAATGGCTGCAATATAACAAAGGGTGAAAAATTTAAGGGGGGCTGAATACTTTCCGTACCCACTGTATGTGAAGTTGACCACAAAATAAGATATGGGCTGAGATTAGTTGTTAAAATCTCAGGTGGAAACTTTAGTTTCTGATCTAAAACCACTTGCATCTTCCAGTCCCGTGTGGCATCCAAGAGGGTCCTATTCACTCTTGGCTTTACCGGGCCCTGTCCTGCTTTCACAAAGGGGGTGACATTTGAAGGTCCAGATGTTGGTGGAGGAAGGGCATTAATGGCTGAACGCCTTTCTTCTAGGGTGATTGCCAGTTGGCGTAATACCTGGTTGTGTCTCCGGCCTTGTGGTAAAAATGTGCCTGAGAAATGCTGGGGTTTGACAAAGATGGCATCACAAATCTTCTCCAAGCCACTGGTTTATATTCTTGGACGTAGGAAGACATCGTAGGTGGCTCTGTTCGATGACGCTGATTTGGCTTCCTTCCATCTTCCAAAGATCTCTCCGGGTGAGCTTACGGTGCTCTATGTTTTCCCAGGTAGTCCACTGGCTTTGCTTGGCTTCTGAGACTGCTTTTGCACATCGCTCTGCTTCCTGTTGGTGTCGGACCTCAGAAACTACCAGCTTTCTCCTCTGGGCCGATGTTGCTTTGTGCCATCTGGGTCGACTGACCCCGAGTCCAAACCCACCTCTTCCTTGGTGCACCTGTCCCACTATGTCTCCATGCCTGAGAGCTGATTGTGCTTGCTCCACCGCCTCAGATGGGTGCCACTTCTCCCAGTTGCCAGTTTGGGAAGAGCTGATTCTATGATGGTGATCTTGATTCGATCAGGGTCATGTTCAGCCTCACTTTGGTAAACTTATACTTTTCAGTGAGGCTAGATATAGGCAGTTCCAGTGCACCATGCCCATACAAGCATATATGCGCAACAGGGAAGTCGAAGCCACTTCTTAATGTATGAACTGACTGTCCTCTCCAGCTTCTCGAGTATGGCAATGGGAAACTCGTAGACCGTTAGAGGCCACATCCGACGGGAGAACAAGCCAAACTGAAGACACCACAGCTTCAGCGTTCCCGGAAGATACGTCTTGTCAATGCTGACCAAGCCTTTGATGGTTTCCTCCCTCAGCTGGTCAGTCTGGTCTGCGTCTTTTAGGCTTGCATTGTACCACTGTCCTAGGCTTTTAACAGGCAACTCTGGTACCAAGGGAATGGGTGGTTCATTGATGTAAAACCTCTGGTTAATGAGCTTTCCTTTGATGATTGATATGCTCCTGGACACGCCGGGCTTCAGCTTCATCTGTGCCCAGGTAATGTTTAGCCAACAGGCATTTGGTACAGGCAAATGTAAGTTGATGTAAGTAAGGGTGGTGATGTAGTGCATGTAGGCACGAATCGGAGGTAGTTGCTGTCCAGACTGCTGACACGCTCATCTGACTACCCATCAAGGTGTTCTGATGATCACTTCCATCGCCACGGTGAAGGCCAGAGGGGAGATGGTATACACAGCCATAATGCCCACTTACAAAGATTGCCATGATGTTGTGTATTTTGCTGCTGTTATACAGGATTGCAGATCTTTGAAGTAGTTTCTAACCAGGTTTGTGATAGTCAGGCACATGAAAGAAGTTTAAGGCGGCCCAGATAACAGAGTACGGGATGGTACAAAAGCATTGGCCAGGTCAAGGAATAATATATGCAAATCTCTTCCTTCCTTTTTTACTGATTGGATTTGACGCCGACGGCACGGTAGCTGACTGGTTAGAGCATCTGCCTCACAGTTCTGAGGAGTGGGGTTCAATCCCCGGTCCTGCCTGCGTGGAGTTTGCATGTTCTCCCGTGCCTGCGTGGGTTTTCTCCGGGCCCTACGGTTTCCTCCCACATCCCAAAAACATGCATGCTAGGTTAATTGACTCTCTAAACTCTAAATTGCCCGTAGGTGTGAATGTGAGTGCGAATGGTTGTTTGTTTGTATGTGCCCTGCGATTGGCTGGCAACCAGTTCAGGGTGTACCCCGCCTCTCGCCCGATGATAGCTGGGATAGACTCCAGCACGCCCGCGACCCTAGTGAGGAGAAGCGTCTCAGAAAATGGATGGATGGATGGATGGATAGATTTGATGCCAAATCATGCTCGTGTGCTTGAGGCATCCCGAGAAACCTGGTACAGCAGCCTTCTGTATTGACATATGAATGAACTTGTTCTGCTTTAGGTAAGTTGTAAGCCTTTGAGCGACAATGCTAAAGAAGATTTTACCTTCAACAATGAGGAGATTGATTTGCCGAAATTCATCTATGTTTGAGTAATCCTTCTCTTTGGGAATTACCACTCCCCCTGCTCTTCGCCATATCCTTTGCTTCTTCCATGTCACCCTGGCACCACTTCCACAGAAACTGCAAGATTGTTGGTGTGTTCTTGTACAGCCGATAAGGCACTCCATTTGGCCCTGGCGCTGAAGCTGCCCTTGCCTTTCATACTGCACTCTGGATCTCTCTCCATTTTGGTGGGCTGTCATCCAACTGGTGTTGAGGTTGGGGAATTGGTGGGCATGTCAGATGGTAGCTCCCTCTAGCATGCTGCGATTGGTTGGGTTCTGGATTGTCAGATGTTGTGCTTGAATGACTTTGAGTCACCGGGGTGCTGATGCTCGTACTGTGGGTTGCTTCCTGCCACTGAGCTTCACCTGCCTGACTTGACCTTTCTCTTAGAAGATAATGATCAATGCGAGGTCCCGGCCTTTCCTCCTTCAAGCACTTCATTCGCCCTTAATGTATTTTTAGGCCTCTGATAAATGTTAGCTTGGACCAGTCAGAGCTGCATGTTTGGAGCGCTTGTCCGGCAATAAGTGCCATGGCGATTATTCTTTTTTCTCGTCGTCGTGTTCTTTCCTAGGTCTGTTACCGTGTGGTCAGTCATTGAGTCACCTTCCGCCTCTGCTCTCGCAGACTCAAGGGGTATTTTCCTCTTTAAACTTTCCGTCGCCATGAGGGGTGACTCCTATTCAGATATAGATTACGGAGCCTGCCATCATGGATAGCTAGTCCATGAAAGCCCCGTTGGGGTCTTCTCCTCCTGTCAGCCGTCAGCTGCTTTGGAAACTGAAGTAGCAGTAAAGGTTCAATGCACAATTGATTAAGAATGTATACTTTTATTCCTAATGCTTATGTGCACTTGGCCAGTTAACACTCACTGTTTTTAGACTCAGGGCTCAATGAGTAGCCAACCCATAGCTTCACCCCTTGTCAGCATGGTAACAAAATCTGTGCTTGGCATTGGCTCTGCAGAACAGGGACCTAACTGAGCAGTGGGCCACTTTGCATGAGACAAGACCGCCCCCTCCCAACAGGCTAATTTTATTGAGGCAAAAAATAGCGGGTGTAAAGTGTCATGTAATTCTTGTTCTTGGGGTATTTTCCTTATTTTTCAGACACTGGGGAACTGTTAAAAATTGTGACAGAAATGCTTAACATTTCTCATTTCACAAGAACAAGAAACTGATATGGGCTGGTATGGCCTTCAATTAACAGTTCATAAGTTTGCCCAAGTATTATGCAGCATGGTGGACGACTGCTTAGCACATCTGCCTCGCGGTTCTGATGACAGGGGTTTAAATCCCAGCCCCACCTGTGTGGAGTTTGCATAATGTCACCATGCTGCGTGGGTATTCTCCAGGCACTCCGGTTTCCACCCACATCCCAAAAACATGTGTGGTAGGTTGATTGAAGACTCTAAACTGCCCGGAGGTGCGAATGGTTGTTTGTTTATATGTGCCCTGCGATTGGCTGGCGACCAGTTCAGGATGTACCCCGCCTCTCGCCTGGAGATAGCTGGGATAGGCTCCAGCACGCCTGTGACCCTAGTGAGGACAAGCGGTACAGAAAATGGAGGGATGGAGGTTTGCCCAAGGAATATACTTAAAACATTAAATAAATAATCTGAATAAAAACATTAAGGTTTGTATCGACAATGCTTCTTAAGGTACTCATTTCAAACAAATCAGTGCCTTATTATCATTATAGAAAACCAAGGTACTGATCCAGTACTTGCGCTGGCAATTGCTTATTCTTTAAAGATGGCACTCTCGGCAGCAGCAGCAGCAGAAATAAATAAATAAACAATGTCATTAGACTTTTCAAACGCACAGTCCAAGTAGTCTTTAAAATCAGAGCCATCTGCATGTCAGAATCAATAAAGTCTACATTAAATTTGGTCAAAAAGAGCCAAAGAAAGAAACATGACTGGTTTAAAAGCCCACACTGAAAACCACTGTCGCCAGAGGTCTGTAAGATGCTAGAATCAGACACATGAGCGGAGCTTCTGAAGTTTTGTGTGAGTGCACAGCATCACAAGGCCGATAGCTTCTTAGTGACTAGTAGTGTCCCACAGGCCACAAAGAGACTTCCAGAGGTGGCCACAAAGGGGAGGCAGCCAGACTATCTGGCTCAAACCAGAGCCACCACGTGGGGGGAGGCTGCCAATGCAGGTCCAAGCTTCACTTACAGTGTCATAAATGAATGTTCAGGCATTTTAACTCTGCATCCTTTCAGCGAGGATGTTGCATTACTTTTCTCCAAATGATCCAATTAGTCTTCCAGTTGTTATTTGTGTGACATAACATCAAACATGCTAAGATTTAACCACAAACACATAAAACAGCACACAAAGATGAAATCTAAATTAAATATTACTGCAAATGTGGTCCCACTCCAAACTGGTCCCGGGAGCAGTGAAATAATTACAGAGGGACTGCAGAGGGATACTAATTACGTCTGTATAAACTTCCACTTACATGGAACATACAGCGATGTGGCTCAGTTTTAATGATGATCTTGTATGAACTGATACAAAAAGTAGAAAGTGTGTCATCTCCACATAGCAAACAGTGAAGCACAGTGAGGACATTTCCGTAAAGTGGCTCCCAGCAAAGCACTGACATAAAAACGTGTCTCAGCAACATCAAGCTTTTTGGTTAGGATCTCAAAAGCAGTTGGGCTCTTGTTCTGACTAACAGACAAACCTGATTTATTCAAAATTGTGACAAGGGAGAAGAGTGACAAGATTCTATTAGTGGAACATACCCTTTGTGTACAGATGTCAAAAAACAAATGTGAAAACTAAAATTACTGTTTGTCTAATACAACTAAATACAAATGGCTGTATACAAAACAAATCTTCAAAAACCATAAATAGTGCTTAGTAGAAAAACGGCCTTCTGTACTCTCTCAACTCACCAGTGGAAGATCTTACATAATTTCTTACCTGTTCCATTGAGTCCACTGACCCTTGCCAAGCCGCTCTTTTGCAATGGATAATGGGTTGCCTGTTTTGTTGGCACCTGATTGACAGTTGAAGATGTCTTAGCTGTTTGATTAGTTGTTGCTGTCTTGGCCGTGTTGTGGTTGTTGACTGAGGGGATCTTCAGACCTATAAGGAGGATGCAGAAGACGTTACATCCCATTGCAGGTTTTATCCAAATGCTGCAAATTAAGGCAGATTCCAAAATAATTCCACCCTCACTGAGTTTTGAGATTTGATTTCACTCAAGACAATGAAAATATTCCAAAAAAGTCAACTACAAAGACTGCACTATATGTTGTGGTCTTTCACTCTTGATGAAACTAGTTTGTTTCCCCTACTGCCCAATAAAAACAATGACTCATTTGCACCATGAACAAACTAAATAAATAAGAACATGAATTGAGATAAGAGAACGCCAGTCACAACCTGCATTGTAGATCATCCTTGTTCATTTGATGTTGATTTTAGTTTTTTTTTCTATTCACAACGCCTATTCACAGTTGCTACCTTGACTTAGCAAATCAACAATCCATCTTTTGACATTGTCTCGATTTTCCGTTTCTTTTAGTTTACAAAAGTTTACTATGATCATAATGGAACAGGACAACACTGATTATCCATCCATTTTCCATTTTCGGAGCATGCTGTAGCCTATCCCAGGTGACTTTGGGCGAGAGGCGGGGTACACGCTGAACTGCCAGCCAATCGCAGGAAAGATATAAACAAACAACCATTCACACTCACACCTACAGACAATTTAGTCTTCAATCAACCTAGCATGCATGTTTTTTGGAATGTGTGAGGAAACCGGAGTACCTGGAAAAAACCCACATAGGCATGGGGAGAACATGCAAACTCCACACAGGGAAGACCGGATTTGAACTTAGACGTGAGACAGATGTGCTAACCAGTCGTTCACGGTGCCGACTGGGTAGCTCTAACAAGTGGAAGGACACAATTGGATTTAGGAAAGTGCCAACACTTGTTTTACAACTCTAAAGCTCTAAAGCTAAGTCATGTCTTTAAAGGCTCTGCGCCAGAGCTATTATTTTTATTATTTTTATGATTATTGTTATTTTAAACATGTTTGATGATTTGAAAGATAATTTGGATTGGAAATGCCCAGGATTCCCCTTTTCAAACTATTCTAGTTTGTGTAAAATGGCTTGCAGATGAGCCGGCTGGATTTCTCATTAATATTTGATATGTAAATAAGGTTTGCTCTGATTGGATCACTGTTCTACTTAATTTAAATGTGGAAAACAGCTTTTCTCTGATTGGTGGTATACTATATCTGTCAGGTTCAGGTTTTGAAGTTGTTGGGAGGTAAGAAAGTGGAGAACCCAATTGGAGGGAAGCAGGGAAGCAGGGCAGGCGTGCCGGAATTTCAAAGATGGCAAACAATGTACATGGAAAATCTAAATTCTAACTTAACAAAGTCCAAAAATCTAATCATCAAAATAACAAAGAAAGATGGAAACCAAAATACTGACCAATAATTAACATGACGGGATATGGAAACATGGGCTAGCGCAAATGACATTTGACAAACGACAACGCAGCAACAGTGACTGAAAGAAAGCAAGGAACTAAATACAAACAAATTGACGAGACGACGAGGAACACCTGGACAGCGCACGAGTGGCTGGAGGGCGCTGATTGGTTGACACAAGGTAGCCCACAAGACATGACCAACATGGGACACAGGAAAACATCAAACAAAACTAAATAGAATTGAAACTAAAACAGAGACCATGACAATAGCTTGGTGTCTATCGTCGATTATATTTCTTAACAGAGAGTGTGAGAGAGAGAGAGAGAGAGAGAGAGAGCGACAGCGACAGACAGACACAGACAGGAAGACAAGACAAGGCACAGTGAGTATCTATAATGTGTGGCTGATGCTATTGATAGCTTGGTTCACAGGAAAGTAGGCTACAACCGAGAGCTGTAACAAGTACTTACCAGGGCCCGGTTGTTCAAAACTCGGTTATCTTAACCACTGGTTAACCCCTAACCACCGGTTAAATTCTTCAGCCGACGTTAGCTAACCGACCGTTAAGTATGCGTTGTTCAAAACATGGTCAGTCACGTCGTCAGTTAACGGCACCGTCAAAGTTGTCCGTTTGGTTGACGTCGCTGGTCAGCGCCAATATATCACACAATTCCTCATTTTGTTGACTTTGCACAAATGTTGGTGAACTTTTCTGTAAGATTAAACAACCATAAACTTATTATTCTTTTGAACACTGCAACACAGTCTACAGGAACAACTGTGGTGTGTCTATCGTGATAATAGGTATCACATTGAAATGAAATTCACTGAATTTATTAATTATTTAATATTAATATTAATGTTCCAAACATGTACAGCTCTGTTTTGTACTTAAGATTGAATACAGAGATGGCGCATCACCTACAATTACCAGAGATTTTATTGACGATTCATTGATTTTATGCTTCATATCAAGCAATATTTATCATACTCCATGTTTAATTTTGATAATTTTGATAATTTAGGGTGAAAAAACAAACAAATAAAATGAACTCATCTCTTTTATCATTACTACTACACTGAATGCCAGTTTAGGTTTCATTCTACTTTCAATTTTTTTTTTAAAATTTATTTATAATATTTTGAAATAATCAATATAAACACTAATGACTTTTACATATATTTATATAAAATGCACCATTATTGCCATGTCTCTGAACGAACTTTAAATGGTATACAATGATCCAGTGAACAGAGAAAATCAGCAAAAACACGACAGCACATCTTTTGCGGGTGCTTCACATGGATGTAATATGAGTCTGTCAATATCTCTTACTGAAAACTGACTCTATTATGGCACATAATCAACTATTCTTAATAAATCAATGAGCTAATTCTTTTGGCTTGTTATATCTATTTGAACCTACATTATTATATATAATTGAATCAAATTTTAGACTGTTACGGCGACACCTGATTCTGAGCTGTTCGTTTTTCTCCTTTTTGCATTTCATGCCAAACTTAAACCATGTCACAGACTCATTTTGACCTACGATATGCACAAAACAGTGCAAAAAAATTTATTTTGATGGCATGGGACCTTGAGTTTACCTTACACTGCCTGATGTGGCATACCTGTTTGAAACGCTTATTGTCGAATATGTGCGTGTGTGACAGCGTGCTTACATTTTTTGACAGTGTGACTGTATGCTTTGGTACAAGAGGATTAGTTGTTGACAGAAAACTAATATTATCAAACATTTATTGAGCGTCAGAATGTTTCCCCCCACGCTGACCTATTGCCTCCTGGATGGATGTGCTCTCACCCCAACACTGTTAAGAATACTGATAAACAATCACACAAGTGAGCATACCTGTGGCTGTTGTTCGAGACTGCGGTGACAGAGCTTTGCTTCTCATTGCAGGAGACTTTGGAACAGCAGTAACAGAAGTGCTGTTAAAACAGGTAACAGTGTCGCAGGAACCAGTGGGACCCAAGGGTTTTTTCCCACTCTGACTGCCTACTGGAGGATTGCCTCTGCTGGCCCTCTCAGCCGACCTGGTACCAATACATGAAGATTTTGGAGAAGCTGAAAAATACAAATTGTTTAAATGCTCTGTTGGTTTGTTGTTAATGTTGCAAAACATCATCACAATTTAGATGGCGAAGAAACTAAGTCAAAGGCTCGTAAATGAGACAGCTAGAGCATAATAAAGCAAGGATTTAATCGTTATCGTAATTGTTACGACAAATACTCTTTTTGCGGAGCAAATAAAAAAGAAAAGTTGATTGTGTTTTAATAGTGTAAACATGATACAATTCCTGAATTTCCAAGAAAAGATGAATATTCTCCGCCAAATTATTCCTATCCATCAAAGTCCAATGTTGCCATGATGTCCTCAAAATGTTAATAGTCTCACACAGATATTTAACTTGTTTCTTTTTAAATAAATCTGTCACGGATAGTTTAAGTCATGTTCTGTATCTTGATATAGTCATATTTATTACTAAATTAGAACGTGGCTTCAACTCAAGCGTTACATATATTGGATAAGGTAGATTTGTTGAGCATCCCCTTTCACCTGTAAAATTTTAGAACAGAGACAACATAACCAGAAACTGTACAAATTAACAACAGCGTTTAACACAAAAAATAAATCCTTTTTTTTGATAAATTAACAAGCATAATGTTTTTCTGCTATGAAAAGAGATTTGTTGCTGGGATGTGTAGTTCCAGAGATCATCCATCCAGCCATCCATTTTCTGTACCGCTTCTCCTCACTAGGGTCGCGGGCGTGCTGGAGCCTATCCCAGCTATCTATGGGCGAGAGGCGGGGTTCACCCTGCACTGGTCGCCAGCCAATCGCAGGGCACATAGAAACAAACAACCATTTGCACTCATGTTTAATTAATATTCACCATTTTGTGCTTCCATCAATTTATAAAAAAAAACACATTCAAAGCCTAACTTGGTGAAAAAGTAATTGGTTTGTGGGTATGACAGTATGTTACAAAGATTTCTCACTTTGCAGTGAATGAAGCCATTGTTTAATTTCCAGATCCAGCTTTGCCACAAATGTGAATTTTCAAACGCTTCAATATATCGTAGAATTGTCTCCATTCTCTCTGCTTGTTAACTTTTGACAATCCAGCCCTGGGGACTGACATTCTGAACATCAAAAAACACTATCACTTACAGAACAAAAACAAATGTTAATAAATGTTCACGATTGCTTGAGAACAATGATACAATTTGGGGTACTTAATGACAAACTATCATTGTTCTTTTTTTTTTTTCCCAGCTTTAATTTTTTTCCCTTTAGAATGCATTTAAATCCTTGCAGACAAAGTCTATATACTTCACTTACTACATGATCGCCTGTTCCAAGCTCATCCAAAATTGTAATACTTCATAATGGACTGACACGTGTGTACTTGGTGTTCATGTGGTAGCGATGTACAATGCATTTACTTAACTCTACTGTGACTTCATGGAAAAGTTAAGAAAATGATCAAAACATTAACTTGTTAAAAACTTCATCTTCTAATTCCTTAGTTTGGTAGAGAGAATGTTCCATTATTGTCCTGAAAATGGATAAGAGTCATTCATGTGTCTGCGTTCTCTATATCCTGACCAGATGTGCCCCTTGACCTCAACAAAGGAAGAGAGTGTTGATGTCAGCACATGCACGTACACACGTGCACAACCACACGCACACATTTTGTCGAAGGGGTGAACGCATCACTAGCTCACCTTTGCTTGTGGGTCCGTTGTGCTCATTGCATCCCAGCGGTGAAACAATAAGGTTTGAGGGTAACCCTTTAACAGGAAGCTTTGATGCAGCATTTAAAACTGGTGGCCCAAAGGCTGGTTGGAGAGTAGCTCTAGATTTTGAGTTGGAATTTGAAAAGCTCGGGGCCATTGGTGAAGCCGGCTGCTCTAATGTGAGGCGGGGTCTGGGGACACCTGCAAGTTTGTATTTTTCATTAGAGGTTATGATGATGACTCACTTGTAATGGAAAAGAACAGATTTGTAAAACACCTTTACATTCAGTTGATAATTTGGTAGCACATTCACACAAACACATTACTACTTTCATGGTAACAATATCAGGAGTAGTTGGACAAACAAACAAGCATGTATGGTATTGATGTGCGGTAGCGAACAAAACTCAAAACAAAACTCTTTGAAGCAAACGATGGGTTACAAAAGCTGCTTTTTCCCCCCCTTTCCTCTCTCTTTTTCTCTTCAAGCCGCACGTGATTGGTCAATATGTACTGCGTGGTCTCTGTTCTGCGCTGAGCAGAGGGGGGGGGGGGGGGGGGAGGGGTAGCAGTTACACACATACTAACAGGAGAACAGAGTCAAGAGGGAGATGAGAGAAAGGGGCCACAAGGAGAGACAACACTAACACACTGGAAGAGAAAGTTAGGAAAATTAGTGACAGCAGGAAAATGAGGAATATTCACACACAAACCCCATAGTAACACATACAGACAGGTAATCTAAAAATACTCACAGGCAAAATAAAATCTGGACCCATTTTGATGTTATTGATAATTCAAAGGTAGAGGTCTATACATGTATCTCTTATCGAGCTGGCTCCGCAAACAACCTGCACAGGGACATGAGAACTGTCCACCCATAAATAGTGCAATGGGAGGAAAAAGAAAGCAATTGAACCTGATATGAAGGTGCCATTGAGGGCAACGTCAGTCTCCTCTGAGAGAATCTTCTCCAAAACGGCAAAGCTGAGGCAATGGATGTTTCTCAATGCCAAGCTTAACTAAAAAACAAGTAATCTGGATGCTGATCTTATTCTTTTTGTTTTACATATTTTAATTTAGCGATTGGCTGGCGACCACTTCAGGGTGTACCCTGCCTCTCGCCCAGATTCACCTGGGATAGGCTCCAGCACGCCCGCGACCCTAGTGAGGGTAAGCGGTATGGAAAATGGATGAATGAATGAACTAAAAGATATAACTTTTTTCATTAGTAATTCATTTTGAACATGATTCTACATCATAATTGGTAATAATTTAATTGAAGTAACAACAAAATCTGAAGAGCCGCTTGAGAGCCAAAAGAGATGGTTCTTCTCAGTGAGCCGAGCCAAAAGACGGTTTTCTAAAGAGCTGAAATTCCCATCACTCGTATGTGAATAGCAAAATACTGTACATCGCTCATAGAAATATGACTTCTCACAGCAACAGCAGGAACATCAGTCAATTTCACAACCACAAGAAGCTGTTAAATCACTAAACAGCTATTATACCCTGCCAATACACTGTAGCGTATATTGGTTGAAAAGGGAAATAGTACACCGTGTTGCTGGAATAAAGTTGAAAACTTGAGCGTTTAATGCGTTCAGTCCGGATGAGAAAGAGAGGGCAAAATTGGGATTTTGTGTGAAGCTAGTAATTTCCCCAACATTATTGGGCACTAATATTGTACATCCTAGCAACGCTTGTGGTGTGGTACTCCGTAGATCAGCTGGTCGGTGGGGATGGTCTTTCTCCGCGCACCTCTGGAGGAAAACGAAGCAGGTTTGGTTGAAAAAGAAAAAGATGCAGAAAAATAAAACAAAAACAAAAGAGGCGGAAGAAGAAAAATTCAAGTTGTTCGTTACGCCTCGTTGGGATGATATGACCGTCTCTCTCCCTGCCTGTTTCCGGGATCCGCGAGCAAGTTCAGAGAACTTTGGCTGGGAGCGTATCTGGCACCTCAGCAGCAACTGCTCTGGATGCTTCACAGCGGTGATCCACATAGGCTAGGAAGCCGTATCTCCATCCCCAAGCTTAGCGGTTACCGAGCTGCGTGCCCGAACAAAAGGAAGGGGAGGGGGCATGGGTGGCGGCACGGAAAACCAAGAGAAGGGAGACAAGAAAGAGAGCAAGAGGAGGCGGGAGTCTGAGGTTAAATACCCAGGGGGCGTGTCTAAGGGATGGAGGAACCCGGACAAGACCACGCCCATCGACTCGAATTTAGTCTACGAACTTTGTCATAAAAGTGGTGTCAAAATCATATCTTAATATAAAATACTCCTAACTTTGTACTCTTTACTCATCGATCAAGCATATAGAATGATTGTTTAAACTTGGTCTTGGCAAAGCAACTGCTTATGGTTCAATCGCATCTCATGCTGCTTGGCTTCAAATCAAGACAAATAATGCTCAAAATCTCACAGCTGCACCTGCAAAGTTGACACACTGACACAGACATCAAGGCATACATTTGGAATATTTCTGCAGAGTTCGTGAAATATGGAAAGGGACATTTTATCTTCAGTTAAAACCCTGAATGGAAGCCCACGGGTTGCAATACTATCAAACGCCAGTGGGTGGCCATTTGCGTGCATGTTAGTAGTAATAATAGTTCATTGCTGTATTTGCATTCCATTGTCGATCTGTCCCAGCTTGGTCTCCCTGGAGAGAGGGTCCCACCTTTTGGTTGCTATCAGTTCTAAGGAAGAAAAGGACTCTTTGACGACCGTGAAGCAAGATTTCGAGGGGACCTGCTAATTAATTTAGGGTCCACTTGACATACGCCAGGCATCCTTTTAGTGGCTGTCTCACAGCAGGACCGCAGGGAAGAATGTAGCTTATCAAGTTGTGGGGGAGGTTTTGGCAACTGGGTCAGAGTCACTACAACACTTTCTATTCGATTTCCAATTCCAACAGTCATTTATCCTGTACATTTATATTCAATAGTATTGCTGCTTTGCATGCTTACAACTGATCCAAATACACAATTCAAATCTCTCACAGACATTCTCATAACAATCGATCCTGTCTGGCAAATGGAGGGAAAAAAAAGGGAATTTCTATGTTTTCACTTCAGTTACATTACGTCACGTGAACAAGAGATCCTCTGTTGATGAAGGCAGAGCCGCAGTAAAACTTCTACTAAGTGACTGAGGCCAGCAGGAAACATCTGGCTTCATTCGGTTTCAATTCTAATGACACATCAGACCAGAGAAAGCAGCTGGATTGTATTACCGAAGACATCAATGTTAAGTAAGAACTGGAGAATACAAGTCAGGAGTATAAAGAACGCGTGGAAACAAAACTTCAGCTGAACTTTTTCAGTCCATACTCAATATTTAAAAAAAATAAATGGCAATTAGATCAACAACATTATTGCTTTCAACAGTGCAAGTTAATACAAAGTAAATTCATTCATCTTCCATTCCGCTTCTTCTCACTAGGGTCGGGGGCTGCTGGAGCCTATCCCAGCTATCTTTGGGCGGGAGGCGGGATACACCCTGAACCGCTCGCCAGCCAATCGCAGGGCATATAGAAACAAACAACCATTCGCACTCACATACACACCAACGGGCAATTTAGAGTCTTCAATTAATGCAGAAAACCCACGCAGGCACGAGGAGAACATGCAAACTCCACACAGGCGGCGCTGGGATTTGAACCCTGGTCTTCAGAACTGTGAGGCAGATGTGCTAACCACCAATACGCCACAAAGTAAATTTAACAATTAAATAAATAAATACATAAATAAAATAAAAATGTTAAATTAATGCTATTTACCTTATTTGGACAAATATTCTCACTTTTCATCTTACTGACGAATAGGGATGTAGCCCTATAGAGTGCAGGGAACCACATTTGATAACTTGAGTTTAAATGGACACCACGTGGTTCATATATGCAGTAGATCAAAATGATTTATTCCTGGCAATCAGCTAAGCAAGGTACGAATAATAATGGAATGCTTATAATAAAAGGTCATGAAAGAAAGTATGTTTTGAATTATACATTATAGTATACGATCGCTTCGGATATAATGATGCAATTAAAAAGTGGAACACTACTGCAAGTACGTCTAATGTACTACATTCATTTTCTGGGGTTCAAATTTTGAATTGCAAAGTATTTCATTGAGTGCCCTTTTTAATTGTCAAGGCCTAAAAGAGCTACGATAAGTTCAGAAAACGTGGTGTCTCGTTTTATTGTTGTCCCTGCACGTCACTCCAAAGATTGGTCCTGCTTTACGGCTAGTAGGGACAGGCTCGACTCTGGCGCCCACCAAACCGCCATTTGCGGGTCTGTTTCCATCGTGGCGGGTAGCACAGCCACACCCACGAGCCACTTTGCTGGGTTTAATTGTATTCACTTGTTTGCAGATTCTGCCGCTATGCCGCTGTCTCTTATCCACTCTACCTGTGCACCTGGCTCCTCCTCCTCCCCGTTCCGAGTTGTGTCCACACACACACACACACACACACGCACACACACACACACACACGCATCCCTCCCCGATCATGCACTCGCTGCAAAATAGGCTACATTTTTTTTCCACGCGTATTTTAGCAAGCGTTATTTCAGCATTTTTTCGTTGTGTAATTTACGTCTTTGCGAACTAAACAAAGATAAATTGTATGTAACTCTCAACGCCCATGTCCTCCATTGTACAATTTATGCAGTGTTATGAAGTTGTGTAAGTTGCCTCTTTGTGACATAGATATTTTAAATGCAACGTTGCACGTTTAAGAAACACAAGAAAATCAGTCCATGATTAATGCCTTCACTTACAAGTAGCAAACATCAATATTAGACAGTACAACATGAAATCAACAGTATGTGAGGTGCCTGTGAACAAATAGTAATTTAGTAAAAACTCATTTTATGAACAGTACAACCACAATAATTCCTGACCAGTCATGTCTCACACATACAGTAACTCCCATATCCACTCCACAATTAATATAAAACCACTTTACAGCATCCCACTTTACTTTTACTTTACGTACTTTATGGGGGGAACATGGGGGACATGTCCCCTGCACTTTTTCAGAGGGCTGTTTTTGTACCCTGCAGTTTTTTTACCATCCTAAAGCAATGTTGCACAACAACACAATGTTGCACAAGAACAAGCACTAGACACGACAAGTACTAGAATCACGCGGAGAACGCCTGCCAGTGACAGCAGCATTGGTTTATAGTACTGTAAATAACACATGGCTGGGCCAATTGCGTCGCTTAGATGTTTTAACCACAACGTAAGATTATCCCCCCCGCCAAACGCAGTGCACAGTGTGCAACACGGAAGTAGCAGAACACTGTGCATGCCTGCCGAAGATAGAAAGAATGCCGCCTCCTCCTGAACGAGGCAAGTTTCCTAATCAATAGGGATGGGAATTGATCAGATTTGTAGGATTCTAATTCCATTTTCGATACTGTTTAATGATTTGATTCTTTATTGATTCTCTTATCGATTCTCAAATTTGTAGTTTGGGGGAGAAAAAACATCCGGGGGACTTTTGTATATAAAAAATGTAAATGAATAAAATAAAATTAAAAAACGCCTGCTGGTATCATATCCAGGCTTTTTCTTATAATATATAAATGTTATAATCGAAGAAAAACGACTAATCCGCCCCGGTACGGGTAGTCTGTGCAACTTCCTGCGTTGTAAACACACCCTGAACACATCCTATGTATTGAGCAAGCGTGTGACGTATGTTCTTCTGCCCTCCTTGAGCGCGTTTTAAGCTGTTAATGACACCCCATTTGGAGTTTACTCTAAAACTAAACGCACAACAAAAATAATTACACACGTTGTATATTTAAGAACAAGACATCGTTTTAGAGATTGCTAGCTTAATGCTAACACTCAATAGAAAACCCCTATTGACAGGCTAAGAAAATTAGCATTCACGGGTGTTATTTACCTTCAGATAACGAATATTCACACACAAACCCCATAGTAACACATACAGACAGGTAATCTAAAAATACTCACAGGCACATATTCTTCCTAATCTGTGAAAAACAACTTTAATAAAGTTCTATCGCGATGTTCTTCTACTCTTTTTTTAAGCTTAAGAAATGTGTAGCTCCATGCATGACTCTCAGGAAAACTTCTGGTCGCAGTTTGTGGCAGGGTGTATTTTAGTGTAACACCCTGAAAATTTGCATGCGCTCTTTTTTTTATAGTTAAATTGTTGTTGTTTTTAGTCATGTGTTTACTGATGTGCTTGGTGGTGTTAATATCACTTGATACCACTTGGTAGTAATAGTTGTGTGAATGCCAGCTGATCCATGCGATGCGCACGCTGCGTAAAATGCTCACTGACGTCCTCAATTCAAATAGAATCGATAAGGGAAGTGCGAGAAAATTCAGCTAACGATTCCAACGTATCATTAACTTTGAAAACGGTTCCCACTGATTCTCAATTCTCGATACCCATCCCCACAAATCAATGAGTGAAAATCACAGATGTTCACAAGACAGCCGCCAGCACCTCATGAAATTTCCCCCAATCGAGAGTCCAACACTGTGACAGTGATTGTATATATATATATATATAGAGAGAGAGAGAGAGAGAGAGAGAGAGAGAGAGAGAGAGAGAGAGAGAGAGAGAGAGAGAGAGAGAGAGATAAGAGCTATATATACAGTGGGTACGGAAAGTATTCAGACCCCCTTAAATTTTTCCCTCTTTGTTATATTGCAGCCATTTGCTAAAATCATTTAAGTTCTTTTGTTTCTTCATTAATGTACACACAGCACCCCGCCTTGACAGAAAAGAACGGAACTGTTGAAATTTTTGCAGATTTATTAAAAAACAAAAACTGAAATATCACACAGCCATAAGTATTCAGAGCCTTTGCTCGGTATTTAGTAGAAGCACCCTTTTGAGCTAATACAGCCATGAGTCTTTCTGGGAATGATGCTTTATCGTTTTTCACACCTGGATTTGGGGATCCTCTACCATTCCTCCTTCCAGATCCTCTCCAGTTCTGTAAGGTTGGATTCTGAACGTTGGTGGATAGTCATTTTCAGGTCTCTCCAGAGATGCTCCATTGGGTTTAAGTCAGGGCACTGGCTGGGCCACTCAAGAACATTCACTGAGTTGTTCTGAAGCCACTCCTTTG
Organism: Phyllopteryx taeniolatus; assembly: GCF_024500385.1. Taxonomy (NCBI): domain Eukaryota; kingdom Metazoa; phylum Chordata; class Actinopteri; order Syngnathiformes; family Syngnathidae; genus Phyllopteryx; species Phyllopteryx taeniolatus. Next base: position 4,137,081 of record NC_084505.1, on the reverse strand, counting down.
TTATTTTAGCTGTGTGCTTAGGGTCATTGTTGGAAGGTGAACCTTCGGCCTAGTCTGAGGTCCTGAGCGCTCTGGAGAAGGTTTTCGTCCAGGATATCCCTGTACTTGGCCGCATTCATCTTTTCTTAGGTTGCAACCACCCCCACAGCATGATGCTGCCACCACTATGCTTCACTATTGGGACTGTATTGGGCAGGTGATGAGCAGTGCCTGGTTTCCTCCACACATACCGCTTAGAATTAAGACCAACAATTTCTATCTTGGTCTCATCAGACCAGAGAATCTTATTTCTCACCATCTTGGGAGTCCTTCAGGTTTTTTTTTTTAGCAAACTCCATGCGGGCTTTCATGTGTCTTGCAGTGATGGTTGACTTTCTAGAATTTTTTCCCATCTCCCGACTGCATCTCTGGAGCTCAGCCACAGTGATCTTTGGGTTCTTCTTTACCTCTCTCACCAAGGCTCTTCTCCCCCAATTGCTCAGTTTGGCCGGACGGCGAGCTCTAGGAAGGGTTCTGTTCGTCCCAAAGTTCTTCCATTTAAGGATTATGGAGGCCACTTTGCTCTTAGGAACTTAAGTGGAGCATAATTGTTTTTGTAACCTTGGCCAGATCTGTGCCTTGCCACAATTCTGTCTCTGAGCTCTTCAGGCAGTTCCTTTGACCTCATGATTCTTATTTGCTCTGACATGCACTGTGAGCTGTAAGGTCTTATATAGACAGGTTTGTGGCTTTCCTAATAAAGTCCAATCAGTATAATCAAACACAGCTGGATTACAATGAAGGTGTAGAACCATCTCAAGGATGATTAGAAGAAATGGACAGCACCCGAGTTAAATATATGAGTGTCACAGCAAAGGGTCTGAATACTTATGGCTGTGTCAGTTTCAGTTTTCTTCTTTTTTAATAAACCTGCGAAAATTTCAACAATTCCGTTTAGTTCTGTCAATATGGGGTGCTGCGTGTACATTAATGAGGAAATAAAAAAAAAATATTTTAGCAGATGGCTGCAATATAACAAAGAGTGAAAAATTTAAGGGAGTGTGAATACTTTCCGTACCCACTGTGTGTGTGTGTGTGTGTGTGTGTGTGTGTGTGTATATATATATATATATATATATATATATACACACACACACACACACACACACACACACACTTACACCCCCATATACATACACCAGGCGCTGGTAAATCAAGGGATAGAGCCGACCTGTATCAACATTCTACAATCAATATACAATGATTCTTCAGGTTCAATACGAATTGATGATAAAAGAGTGATAATAAGTCTAGGAAAAGGGGTCAGGCAAGGCGACATACTGTCTCCGAAACTATTTACAGCTTGCCTTGAAGAAATATTTAAAAAGCCCAATTGGGAAAAAGAAGGACTAAAAAGAACGGCGCTTATTTGAGCCATCTTCATTTTGTAGACAACATCATTTTATTCTGCTACGGTGCTGAACAACTACAGCATCGTATTCAGGAATTAAGAGTTAGAAAGCCATCGCTAAGGTCTGAAAATGAACAAAAGCAAAACGAAGGTCATGTTCAATCGTTACTGTCCACAAAAAGATATCAAAATGGACAACTATGTCCTAGACGCCGTCGACAACTTCATCTATTTAGGCCAACTTGTAAGAATGGATGGAAATACAAGCACTGAAGTTGAACGCCGCATAAAGCTTGCCTGGCAGGCTTATGAAAGACTTAGTGTTATATTCAAGACACACCAAAGAGGCGTGATACATGGAACGAGGACTTTTCCTGTGACTTGTAAATGTCATTGAAATACACGGAAATGATAAAGCACACTTTAAATTTGAAGCAGGGAGTGTGTGGTCAGGACACGCAGACCGGCTACACTTAAACTTTGAAGGACAGTGTTAGTTTTTTTGTTTTTTTAATTTCTGTACAAAATAACTACAATAATAGTAATTTAATCAGACTATTATGCTTATGACTGAATACGTGTTTTGAGGTCCATCAATAAAAAGAGGCTGTGCCTACTGTTCTCTGCATCAGCGGTCAACTTTTTTGAGCCATGGACCGAAAAATAAAGAAAAGAAAAAGAAATAACGGCGGCACGGTGGTTAGAGCGTCAGCCTCACAGTTCTGAGGACCCGGGTTCAATCCCCGGCCCCGCCTGTGTGGAGTTTGCATGTTCTCCCCGTGCCTGCGTGGGTTTTCTCCGGGCACTCCGGTTTCCTCCCACATCCCAAAAACATACATGAATTGGAGACTCTAAATTGCCCGTAGGCATGACTGTGAGTGCGAATGGTTGTTTGTTCCTATGTGCCCTGCGATTGGCTGGCAACCAGTTCAGGGTGTACCCCGCCTCCTGCCTGATGACAGCTGGGATAGGCTCCAGCATGCCCGTGACCCTAGTGAGGAGAAGCGGCTCAGAAAATGGATGCATGGAAAAGAAATAACTTAGTGACAGTTTTTTTTTTTTAATTATTATAATTTTTTTTTATATTATTAGTACATGTGGCATATATTTAAACTGCATCCAAACTTCAAGTGCTATGTAAAAGTTAAGTCAATGAGCGAATACAGCGAAGGCCAGATTTGACAGGGAACACCCATATTGTCGCGTCTTTCCAAACAGAATGCGTATCTGGCATGAAGGGTGCGTAAATGACAGACTTAAGTAAGTGGAAGAATCTGCGCCTCCAGAAAAGTGTGAAACTACGCACCTTTTCCCTCTTACACACCTTGGAAAAAATGGCCCTTACTATTGTCTTTTATTACTGCTTCCATCCAGAAGAGTAAAGTGGGCGGTTTCAATAGGCCATTGGGTTGATCTGGTCATAAGAAGACAAAACTGTTAAAAGTTGTTACTCTTAACAGATGGTGGAATCTAGAATGATGTATAATGCTAAAAGATTAAATTAAACTAACCCCAATAAGCTTATAAATGTTTCTTATTGTTAAAATAGATTTGTAATTACGTTATCTTATCATACACACACATTAAGAGTGTTCGTACACACAAAAGAATCTATTGAAGGCAATTTTAGTCTGGAGTCAAGAGGCAGTGGTTTCTTCCTGTGGCTCAGCAAGGCCAGGACAGACAAGCCATTGTCCATCAGAATGTGAATTGTCAACTCTTGACAAATAAGTTTGATTTTACAGATGCACGATATAAGTATTTTCCACAATGTAAATAACACATTACAGCAACTTATCATGGCAAACAAGGGCCACGTTACACACGTAAGAGTGGAATTACAGGCTAACAGGACACCAAGCAGGGGACAGACACCATGCTGAAGTTGGGAGTCGCAGTTATCTCATCACGTCACTTTGTTTGAAAAGGCAAACAGATACTGAAAAATTCACTTGAAAAACAAAGAAGAAAAACAAGGATGAGGATAACAGGGAAAAAGCAGTGGTGAAACAAATGTGTTCTTGCATGCCATTTGATGATGAGCAGTACAAACCTCAAATATGCCAATAAGATATAATGTAAATGCTGAGAGAGACTTCAACTACACTGAGGTAACACTGCAGCTTAAACACTACCACAAGAGGATATCAAATATCTAGCTGCATATTCAAAAATACTCAAAGTACCCAGACTGGTTTCTGTCTATATTGTACATGTTGTCTTGTCAGCAGCTTGTATCACGTGTCAACAAAGTGTAGCCATCACACATGCTGCAAGCTGCAAGCAGCAAAACAATGTGTATGGCTGTGTGGTTTAGTGGTATGTGGAAGGTATTTTAAACTGTCAGCTCCGCTGTGTCAGACTGCTCATTTCCTAAACCTGCTCCAGAGAGGAACTTGATTTTTTGTTCCATTACACGCATGCATACACACACACACAGCTAAGAAGTATTGTATGACTGGTGCGCTGTTGCGGTTTTGATTTCAGATTTCATACAGTGAATGGTGGGTGCTGAAATAGCTTAGCTTTTACTCACCATTGCTCTGACTTTGAATGTTTTTCACTCTCATTGGAGATCCATCTGCAGCACTCTGTCCAACTTCTTTCAACATAGGTCCATTAATCTGGCTTTGCCGGGGCCTGGGGCCCTCTGGTCCTGGAGGTCCAGTCCCTGGAGGTGGAACTAGTCCTTTATCCACTCGAATGCTTTTCCCCGGCGGCCTTACAGTGGGCCCTAATTTGGAGACTTTCTGCAGGAAGAGTTGATGCTTAGTGACAGAGTTCCAGCCAAATGGCCCCAGCTCAGAGCTGTGCACCGAGACCATCGTGTTAGCCATTCCCTGCTCACAGTCAGAAATGTGGACTGAGACAAGGGAAGGCAGGGAGTGAAGGAGCAGAGGGGAGGAGTGAGGGAGTGTGTGAGTGTATGTGTGTGTGTGTTAAGTGAGTAAAGGAGGAAAAGGAAGAAAAAGTGGACGCCAGGAACAAACACAAGAGGGCTACAAAAAATGTCATTGTGTTTAAAAAAAAAAATACAGGCTCTGACCATGCTGATTTTTCTGTCAAGAGTACAACAATGAATCGATTAAGTGACAACTAGTCGATGATCAAATTAATCGACAACTTTTTTGGATAATTGATTAATCAGTTAGAGACCTTGTTAAACCTAAAATTGTCCAAGTCGTCGGAATTTCCGCCTCTTAACAGTAAATGTTCTCCAATTTCTGCAGTCCTCCATGAAAGCAGACTGATTATATTTGTGTTGAATCAAAATAAGACATTTGCAAACATCTGGTTTTACTTTGGAAAACAATGATCAACATTTTTGCCCATTTTCTGACATGTTTCAGACCAAACCAGTAACTGAATCTTAATCAGTTTTTGTTTGTGGATTTTCTGCACTTTCAAATTGAAATAATGTTGTTTTTTTAAAATAAAGAGTTTTTTTATCCAATGCATTGATCAATTGATAAAATAATTGACAGATTAATTGATTATCAAAAAAATCGTTAGCTGCAGTCCCTACTCTCAACCATTACCCAAACAATCCATGTTTCTCCCTCATGATGCTACACACACCAGCACACATGGAGTGACTTTGTGGGTGATGGGCTAGCTTGTGTGTGTGTGAATGTGTTTGTGCGTGAGTGTGTGTTGGTGTGTGTGTGTGTTTCAGAGAGCCTCTAAAATTGTTCTCTCAAATCACTGTTCAATTATTAGCAAGAACAAATTGGTCAGGAACGTATTTCTGTCAGGTTAAGTAAATTTTCTAAAAACCCTTTACGACCAAAATGTTTTAAGCAATACTTTACCTTAATCACCTCATACAAAAATTCACATCAACTAACATAAAGCAAATTAGACAAATTAGATCTCACTGGCCTCGAAACGAGTTGGCGACCTAATGGGAACTTGAGGCTCCGCTGGTTGCGGAGATGTCTCCATGACGTCTCCTGGAATCTACTTGAGACTAGTCCTGTTCCCAATGAGTCGCGCTGAAATCGAACTTCGACCTCCATCCATCTCATCCATCCATTTTCTACCACTTATCCGAGGTCGGGTCGCGGGGGCAGTAGCTTTAGCAGGGACGCCCTGACTTCCCTCTCCCCAGCCACTTCATCCAGCTCTTCCGGGGGGATCCTGAGGCGTTCCCAGGCCAGCCGAAGGATGTAGTCTCTCCAGCGTGTCCTGGATCGTCTCCAGGGTCTCCTCCCGGTGGGACGTGCCCGGAACACCTCACCAGGGAGGCCGTCCGGGAGGCATCTGAATCAGATGGCACCTCATCTGGCTCCACTCGATGTGGAGGAACAGTGGCTCTACTCTTGAGATCCTCCCGGATGACCGAGCTTCTCACCCTATCTCTAAGGGAGAGCCCGGACACCCTGCGGACACCCTCACCTATGGTCACGAGCTGTGGGTCGTGACCATAGGTGAGGGTAAGAACGTAGATCGACCGGTAAATCGAGAGCTTCGCCTTCCGGCTTAGCTCCTTCTTTACCACAACGGATCGATACAAAGTCCGCATCAATGCAGACGCTGCACCGATCCGCCGAACTTCGACCTTTTGGAGATTTTTTTTCATGTCTCCAAAAGGTCTTGGAGACATCTCAAAGACGTCGCGGAAACTAATTCTGTTTGCAACAGTGGAGACGTCTCCGCAAGGTCTCTGGGACATCTCCCAGACCTGTTGGAGACCAAAAAGACTGAGAAAACATCGCAGAGACATCCACGACTCCGACTCCACATCGGCGATGTCTCCGAGATGACGGTTGACCCACTTTTGTTTCAAAGTCGCGACCCACTTTGGGCAGAAGGCTACATCAAAGTCATTTGAAAAAGCTTTTGAAAATATATACGTGTTGTCAGTGGCTATTTTTAAACAAAACATTTTATTTATTTTTCGTAACTTCTAAAGTTTGAGGCAGCTACACTTCCTGTACCAATATGTTCCATGTGGGAAGTCGGTACGGCTCTCTACTATAGCAGAAAAATCAAAACAAGAATACATGCAATTTTTTCAATTTTGGGTCTCAACCCGACCCGCCATTTGAGAATCACTGCACTAGACCACATGACTGCGAGCCCACACGACAAGGAGACTACGTGACTGAGCTGGCCTGTATAATCAAGACACTTGTTGCCAGGACGTCTCAGTGACGTCTCTGTGACGGGGGCTAATTGGCTTACCTGAGACGTCGCCCTGGTGACAGTGCAACAAAAATTTCCTGAGTTGCCAAGTCACCGCAACTCATCAGTCATGACAATCACGGCGATGTCTCTGTCAGTAGTGCCTTGACTTAACAAGTGCTCCAATTTTTTTAAGATACAAAATGTCGCTCAAATGATTTTTTTGCATTGCCTTATGAGCAACAACTTGCGTTACAAGAGCTCTTTAGACCCTCCACCACTGCAGTGAATTAAACGAAATAGAGTGCAGTGAATTAAACAAAATAGAGCAATTACGATGGTTTACACAAAAAAAATAGTTTCACAGACAAATTTTTGGGACCTGCAGAGCAGAGCTCTACCGTGCATGGTGGGGAGACAGCCATTTAAAGGCACAACACACAAATATATTACAGTGTCTGTGTACCTTTCCTACACTTCAAAAAACACGTTTATTTCTTTACATTCTCTTTTATCATGTTTTAAAACGTATACTTTACAATACAGTGCTATTTTACTTTATTAAAAATGTAAACAAAAATGGTGGTGTTTTAAAGGGGTTTTGAAAGGATTAATGGCATTTCCATTTATTTCAAAGGGGAGAGTTGATTTGAGATATGAGTTCCTGAGTTACAAGCGTGGTCATGGAACAAATTCAACTCGTAAGTCAAGGTATCACTGTACAGTATTTAGGCTTTTCTGAGGCAGAGCCAGTGGATTATTGTTGCATTTCCATACACACTAAATCATGCGTAAACATGAAAGCTCAGACGGGTCAAACTCTATATGGTTATCTGGGAAAGTTAAATGACACTGGAAAATGGATTTTCTAGACATTATGTTAATGTTTCTAAATATGTTTTTTAAATATCACAAACAGGCATTAGGATGACCTAGCCATCAATACATCTTTGCACGGTAAACCCAATTGAGTTACTATAATCATCATCGTCAGGGTCAAGAGTGAGACACTTGTTACATGGCGAGCATACTTTGAGCATATTTTTGTCTCAAGTATGTACACGTATAGGTTTGTGTTTGCATAAATTACAGCCGACATGTTTTCAACACACCCTTTGCTGACAAAACCTTGAGGCTCCATGAAAGACTATGTTGGGACAGGTTTTAGCCCTGTCAGGGGACCACGGGGTTTTCAAAAGCATACACCAAAGGTAGTACATGTAAATCTGAATGTGAATTGTACACAGACCTCACCCACATTCATGTGCTCTTTTCAAGGTTCCTGTAGACTGTATCTACATACAGTATATACGGCCAAGGAAAAAGTATGTAAAGCCTTTGGAATTTGTTAAATTTCTGCATAACTTGGTCATAAAATGAAGTCTGATCTTCATCTAAATAAGAATAAACAGAGTCTGCTTCAAGTAACACTACACAAACCCTACGTTTTCATAATTATATGAAATAGAGCATAACGTAAACATTCACAGGACGAGGAAAAAGTAAGTGACCCCTTGCATTTAAACATTTCCTGTAGTTGCAGATCAAATGTGCACAATGATCAGGATTAATTTTGAACAATTCCTCTTTAAAAAACTGTTACAATAAGCAAAATTCCTGGGATGTCTGGTATGAATAGCTCTCGAGGTCATGCCATCGCATCTCAATTGGGTTGGACTGACTAGGCTACTGCAGAACACGTAATTTCTGCTTCTGAAGCCATTCTGTTGCTGATTTGCTTCTGTGTCTGATGATTGCCCTGTCGCAAAACCCATCCTCTTTTGAGTTTCAGCTGTTGGACAGATTGCCTCAAGTTCTTCTGAAAAATATCTTGATAAACTTGTGTATTTATTTTTTCATTATTAACCCTCTACAAAACACAAGCCTGGAGTGCAAGATGCTATTTTTCATACAGTAAATTTTTTTTGATTTGGAACTAGGAACCACACAAGTTCCTTGCGCCTCCTGAAAGCAACTCGCCTATGATAAATAATGTACATCAACAATGTCACCATGACAAAGCACACTGGCATGGTAATTTTGTATAAAATGTGAAACTTTCCAACATTCTATTTTTACAGCTTTTTTATTTACAATAACTTAATAATAAACAACCATTCGCACCCACATTCATACCTATGGGCCATTTAGAGTCTTAAATTAACCTAACCTGGATGTTTTTGAGATGTGGAAGGAAACCAGAGTACCCAGAAAAAAACTCACGCAGGCACGGGGAGAACATGCAAACTCCACACACCCGGGGCCGGGATTTGAACCCCGGTCCTCAGAACTGTGAGCCAGATGTGCTAACCAGTCGTCCACACCATGCCACCACTATATACAGGCGGGGCCGGGATTTGAACCCCGGTCCTCCGAACTGTGAGCCAGATGTGCTAACCAGTCGTCCACACCATGCCGCCACTATATATATATATATATATATATATATATAGATAGATAATTATATATATATATATATATTATATATATATATATATATATATATATATATATATATATATATAATTATATATATATATATATAATTATATATATAATGTATGGCGGCTGCCCGATGACAGCTGGGATAGGCTCCAGCACCCCCGCGACCCTAGTGAGGAGAAGCGGCTCAGAAAATGGATGGATGGCTATATGGCGGCATGGTGGCGTCTGGTTAGAGCGTCAGCCTCACAGTTCTGAGGACCCGGGTAATCCCCGGCTCCGCCTGTGTGGAGTTTGCATGTTCTACCCGTGCCCGCGTGGGTTTTCTCTGGGCACTGCATGCAATCTGGAGAAATCCCTGCATGTAAGCGGCAAGGCTGAAAACCAACATTGAATGCCCGTGACCTTCGATCCCTCAGGCGGCACTGCATCAAAAACCGACATCAATGTGTAAAGGATATCACCACATGGGCTCAGGAACACTTCAGAAAACCAATGTCAGTAAATACAGTTCAGCGCTACATCCGTAAGCGCAACTTAAAACTAAGCCATTTATCAACAACACCCAGAAACGCCGCCGGCTTCTCTGGGCCCAAGCTCATCTAAGATGGACTGATGTAAAGTGGAAAAGTGTTCTGTGGTTCACATTGCGAGTCCACATTTCAAATTGTTTTTGGAAATTGTGGACGTGGCAGCACGGTGGACGACAGGTTAGAGGGTCTGCCTCACAGTTCTGAGGACTGGGGCTCAATCCCCGGCCCCGCCTGTGTGGAGTTTGCATGTTCTCCCCGTTTTCTACGGGCACTCCGGTTTCCTCCCACATCCCAAAAACATGCATTAATTGGAGACTCTAAATTGCCCGTAGGTGTGAATGTGAGTGCGAATGGTTGTTTCTATGTGCCCTGCGATTGGCTGGCAACCAGTTCAGGGTGTACCCCGCCTCCTGCCCGATGACAGCTGGGATAGGCTCCAGCACGCCCGTGACCTTAGTGAGGAGAAGCGGCTCAGAAAATGGATGGATGGATATTCTATTGCAGCCATTTGCTAAAATCATTTAAGTTATTTTTTTCCCCTCATTAATTTACACACAGCACTCCATATTGACAGAAAAAAACGGAATTGTTGAAATTATTGCAGATTTATTAAAAAGGAAAAACTGAAATATCACACAGCCATGAGTATTCAGACTCTTTGCTGTGACACTCATATATTTGACGCGGGTGCTGTCCATTTCTTCTGATCATCCTTGAGATGGTTCTACACCTTCATTGCAGTCCAGCTGTGTTTGATAATACTGATTGGACTTGATTAGGAAAGCCACACACCTGTCTATATAAGACCTTACATCTCAGAGTGCATGTCAGAGCAAATGAGAATCATGAGGTCAAAGGAACTGCCTGAAGAGCTCAGAGACAGAATTGTTGGAAGGCACAGATCTGGCCCAGGTTACAAAAAAATTTCAACTGCACTTTAGATTCCTAAGAGGACAGTGTCCTCCAAAATCCTTAAATGGAAGATGTTTGGGATGACCAGAACCCTTCCTAGAGCCGGCCGTCCAGCCAAACTGAGCAATTGGGGGAGAAGAGCCTTGGTGAGAGAGGTAAAGAAGATCCCGAAGTTCACGGTGGCTGAGCTCCAGAGATGCAGGCGGGAGATGGGAGAAAGTTCTAGAAAGTGAACCATCACTGCAGCCCTCCACCAGTCGGGGCTTTATGGCAGAGTGCCTCGTCGGAAGTCTCTCCTCAGTGCAAGACACATGAAAGCCAGCATGGAGTTTGCTAAAAAAAAAAAAAAAAAAGCACACCTGAAGGACTCCAAAATGGTGAGAAAAAAAATCTGATGAGACCAAGATAGAACTTTTTGGCCTTAATTCTAAGCGGTATGTTGTGGCGAAAACCAGGCACTGCTCATCACCTGTCCTATACAGTCCCAACAGTGAAGCATGGTGGTGGAAGCATCATGCTGTGGGGGTGTTTTTCAGCTGCAGGGACAGGACAATTGGTTGCAATCGAAGGAAAGATGAATGAGGCCAAGTATAGGGATATGCTGAACGAAAACCTTCTCCAGAGTGCTCAGGACGTCAGACTGAGCCGAAGGGTCACCTTCCAACAAGACAGTGACCCTAAGCACACAGCTAAAATAACAAAGGAATGACTTCAGAACAACTCTGTGACTGTTCTTGAATGGCCAAGCCAGAGCCCTGACTTAAAGCCAATTGAGCATCTCTGGAAAGACCTGAAAATGTCATGGGTGTGTGTTCCGGTTTTTGTCTTCCCCCTGTTTCACACACACCTGCTCCTGTGAGCATCTTCACCACCTGTGCCTCGTTCACCCTAATTACCCCTTGTATTTAACCTCGTGTCTCATTCCCTCTCGTCGCCAGTTCGTTGTACCTTGTCGTCGCGTTCCACCATTCCTTGTTTCCACGTCACAGAATCATAGTAAGACTTGACCCTGTTCCGATTATCGACCTCGCCTCTTTGCCTCATGTTTTTGGATACTGTTGCCTTTCTTGGATTGCCTGCCTGTGTACCGACTTATGCCCGTATATTAAACCTCTCTTTTTGGAAACTGTCCATTTGTTTTGGAGTCATGCATTTTTGGGTCCTATCCTCTGTTCCATTCATGACAGAAAATGGCTGTCCACCAACGTTCACCAACCAACCTGACAGAACTGGAGAGGATCTGCAAGGAAGAATGGCAGAGGATCCCCAAATCCAGGTGTGAAAGACTTGTTGCATCTTTCCCCAAAAGACTCATGGCTGGATTAGCTCAAAAGGGTGCTTCTACTAAATACTGAGCAAAGGTTCTGAATACTTATGGCTGTGTGATATTTTAGTTTTTCTTTTTTAATAAATCTGCAAAAATTTCAACATTTCTGTTTTTTTGCTGTCAATATGGGGTGCTGTGTGTACATTAATGAGGAAAAAAAATAAACTTAAATGATTTTAGCAAATGGCTGCAATATAACAGAGTGAAAAATTTAAGGGGGTTTGAATACTTTCCGAATCCACTGTATATCGGACGACCCCCCCCACCACCCGGCCGTCTTTTCTATCGGGTTTCCAGTGCAATTGTGTGGTGTACTATTAGTATCAGTATTAGATTACAGCACATTTGATGACCAATTTATTCCGAAAATAAATTCCTAAGGGTTCTCCTGCTTTTTCCCCCCACTGTGTCATACATCGAAAATGTAAAATCAAATCAAATCAGGGTGTAACCTGTCTCTAGCTCATCGAAAATGTAAAATCAAATCAACATAGATGTTCATTCTTAACTTTTAAGTTTTGAATTATGCCCTTACATCCAACCCACAACTCCAATTTATATTGCTAGAGTTATCCATACAACTATCCAATAAAATAAAGTATTCCAAACTTCTCCATCCTGGAGCCAAGAATGGTGTGGCTATTACCATGAAAACTACAAAGAATATATCCCCACCAAACATGCAATTTCCATACATTATCACTAACAATCTGTGCCAGCTGATGGCAATAAAAAAACTATTGCCATTAATATAACATAACCTCCTAAGCCAGATCTTTTCCTGGATCTCATTTGATGAAAAATTACATCAAGTTTAGCTGAAGCTGATGAGCTCTATTGAAACCGCTTTATTAAAAAGGGACTTACCCAGGTATGATTCCTTGGTTTGTCCAGATTGGCCAGAGTCAGTAGAGCCTCACCAGTCCCCTCCCAATAGTCTTCCACAGATTCTTCACCAGGTATTGTACTCTGATACTGAGACTCTACGTTTAATAGGCATTTATCAGATACCTCATGGGCTACCTTTCTGGGTGTGACCCGGTATTGTTCCTCTGCCACCTCTGTGTGCATGGCACTCGTGCAGTGTGACGGTCTTCCACTGAAGGCTACACTTGGCCGTTTTGACTTTTTTGAGTCAAAGGCTGCTGCCTTTGGGCTGGTTTTGATGAAAGTGCTCTTTCCTCGGGTGGGTTTCAGCACCAAAGCCACTTTGACATTACCAGCAGATGGGCTTTGCCTTTTACCCCCATAAAAAGCCTTCATTTCTTCCTTCCTTGGTGCCGCCTTCCTTCCAATTTCTGAAACAGATTTATTCTATACCAAAAAAGAAGAGGAAAAGTTTAAAACAAGAAATGTTGAATTAGACCAACAATATATTAATAAATCAAATCTACAGTACCTGGACAGTTATCTTTGGTGCGGACTGGGTGGGTCGTGATCCAACTTTAGCCTTGATGTTTTTGAGGTCCAATTTGGAGAGCCCATTTTCGTTACGATTTGTCATTTTGCAAGCTCCAGCCAAGGGGACAACTGCAATGTGTGATTTGACTTTTAGTCTACTTGGACAGCTGGTGAGTTTGGGGACCAACGCATACGTTTCTGTGCAATTTAGCATTTGTGCAATGTCCTTGGTATCTTGGACAAGACTCACTGCAGAGGGAGTAACAGCTACTTTGTGGGGGGTGTCACTAATGTCCTCAGGCGGACAGGTAATCTGTACTTTTTCTAACACTAGCTCTGATCCCTGATCACTCATTGTTCCAGTCCCCTTTATCTGGAGCTCAGGCATCAGTGCAGAGTGCGCTCTGCTAAAGAGGCTCAGATTAGGTGAGCTTGTGTAGGCTGCGCTAGTTCTCCGTACACCATTATCTGAGCTGATTGAAAAATACAAAGCTTCATCTTCAGCATCATCATCATCATCATCAGCAACATCATCATCGTCAAGAATTCCTGTTGCTTCTGTGTCTGGAGTTAATGAGCCATGTCTCTCTCTATCTCTGTTGTTACCATTACTACCATGGTCAACAGTATCGGATATCAAAGATAGGGACAGTGCGAGGTTGTCATTGTCATTCCTGTTTTCTTGGTGTTCACCAGCACAGGCATCAAGGTAAACTGATATAGAGTTGTCATTTGATTTTGACCGCTCATTTGCTGTTTGAATCTTTTCAAATGCAGCATCACTATTTTTGCTGAGCATACTTTTGTCCTCTTGCTCCCAGTTGGAAATGGCATCCTCTACAATTTCTTTTGTTCCTGTCAATAAAGTAGTGGTCAGGGTGACTTTGAGCATATCATAGTCTTGTGGGCTGTCAGTATACCCACTACTGCACAACGACTCTGGAGAGGATTCCCCCAAACAGAAGGATGGCGAGGAAGAAGATGAGGAGGTTGCAAAAGCGTTTCCATTGTGGTGTCCTGCACTGTGAAGAGTGAGTCTCATGCCGGTGTCGCTCTTCTCATCTGTGACACGCTCACTGGACTTAGAAACACTCATCTTACTGTAAGGACTATTAAGTCACCATATAATGCTGCAAAAGTATTCAAAAACCTTGAGCTGAACAAACAAACAATTTGAACATCTTTCGACTCTACATTGATGTTTGATCAAAAGTCCAATCCATTGTCTGGACTCAGGAGGTTTGGAGCGTCACTTCAGTATCCAAAAGGGATGCATGTTATTGCTTCATTGTCAGACCAAAACATCTAAAAATGAGCAGAAGAAAGGAAAACTGTAAACTGTGTGTAACTGTGTAATAAAGACTTAAAATAAATACATTGTTAAATTTGTGCAAAAATTTATCTGGGGCATCATAGTGAAATTGTGGTTAGCAACAGAGGTGTGGACTGGAGTCACATGACTTGGACTCGAGTCAGACTCGAATCATGAATTTGATGACTTAAGACTCGACTTGACAAATTGTTAAAAGACTTCCAACTCGACTCGGACTTGAACAGTAATGACTCGTGACTTCACTTGGACTTGAACCCATTGACTTGAAAAGAATTGCTACTTTGACAAAAGCGCTGAGAAACCAACACTTTGTAGCTTTCTCTTTCTGTAGCTATATGTGCAACTTATTGTTTTACTACATAAAAATATGATAACTGACAACATAATGATCTTAAAGATCTTAATGATGATCTATTAGGTCAAGATGTCCCGTGCCATTATTCATAATGTGCAGTTAGTTTTTATCATCTTTTAACAGTTAACACCCTGTTTGGCACACTCTGGTAGAGGAATTGACCAAGGTCATTCTTTCACACACTACCTAAAGTAATAGTTTCATGTAAAAGAAACAGTACAACATAAATCAATAATAAATGTGACAGCTAAATAAGGTATGCATGCCAAGAACCACTGTTAACATACACAGAAACAACAGTGACATTGCACGTAACAATAAGGACATTAACTATTGCACACACAAAAATCCACATTGCATTGTGGGAATCCCACAGCTTGACGTCAAGTATGCTTGTTTTCTTTAGCATTAGCAGCTAGCTTTGCGAGCTAGTGTTCTGACTGAGATACCACAGTCGGATAAAATTGTACCTTTATAACAAGAGGACAAACTCGTTCCACTTTTTGTAAAATTGATGCCTTACGTTTTTGATACTCAAGAAATGACAAGTTTAAACGGAAATCTATTTATATTTGTTTGAAATTGCCTCACTAGAAATGTTTGGAGACAAGAAAATGCAGTTTCATGCTATATGCACAATGTGAATTTAACAGAAATACTGTTATCTAAAAGAGGAAACCAATTGGTCGTTCATTATGAAGTGAAATGTCTAATTTTCTTCTGTATTCATAATTGCTCTTTGACCAAGCAAAAATATATTTTATCCCTATACTTGATTATTTCGATCGAGAATACTCGATTACTAATTGCAGCACTACTGAATGTCTATTTAATGTCACTTCAGAAATAAAATGAGAAAAAGTCATAGCATAGCATTTTTATAGAATACAAACATATGAATTGCATTTAAATATTACATACATTAAAATATATTTTTATTTTGTTGGTAAAATGACTGGAAAGGACTCGGAAACTCAAAGTGTAGGACTTGGGACTTGCCCATCTCGACTTGGGACTTGACTCAGGATTTGAGGGGAAAGACGAGACTGACTTGTGACTTGCAAAGTAATGATTTTGTCCCACCTCTGGTTAGCACAGTCAAGACGTTCTGGGTTTGAATCTGAAGCTCGTGTTTGCATGGGTTTAATCCAACTTCCTCCTACAGTATATTCCAAAAATGTGCACGTGGGCTTAATTGAAAACACCAATTTGTAAATTGACCGAAATTGTTAGGTGTGAATGTAAGTGTGAATGGTTGTCTAAATGTGTCCTGCGATTGATTGGTGACCAGTACAGGGTGTAACCTGTCTCTAGCTCAGCTAGGATAGGAGGCTCCAGTTGACCACCATTGTAAGGACAAGCGGATGGATGTATAAACATAATCAAATAGATGGTCTCCCAAAAAATGCAATCCCTCTTTATTTACATGTATAATTAAAGTATGCCTGTATGCTACAAAACCAAACTACAGTACATTTGAACCCGCGCTGTCTGCAAGAAAGGCAGCAGCATGTACTACACTATTGTGAATGACTTAAGACATGTGCTGCCCTCTGCGGGCTAAAGTTGATCAATGCGATATCTACTCAACAAACAGCCGAGTAGAATAATTGTAGCTTTTACAATAGACCATACACAAGGTCTATGCAGATTGAATGAAGGATGCCTCCGCCATTCATTGTCTGTCTGCTCTCTCAGTTAGTATTCCCAGTTGGACATGCTATTTACAGCATCACTCATTTTTCCAAATTTCAATCAGCAGGAAGTGTCCTTCTTTATCCAAATCAATCAAACTCTGCGTACTGTAAATGTGTGCGTGTGCGTCTGCGCGTGTGTATATGGGTCAGGGGCAAAGTGAAGGGAGCAGCAGCTATATAAAGATGATCAGATTAAGGACAGCCTGCCATCTTCATTATCTGTCTGCAATGACAGTCGGGCCTCTGGGTGGCACAATGCATTTCCAGGTAGGGAGAAAAAGAGAATACGTATGCGCCTGGCAAGTATTTACCTTGCTGAAGCACGATCCCCTAACTTTTCTTTGATTGATTGATGTCGTATATACACAGTGGGACTGAACAATTTCAACCAAAATTGTTGCGAAAAATACACTTAGTAATTTGCACAGAAGCGCCATCATGCACTCCATGTATTTTTTTATATACATTTTCAAAACACTACCAAAGTGTGATGATGACCATATAACTTGGAACGTGGAACTTATTACAACATGGGAAAGTGATACATGGCTGGATGTGCTGGCTGTGCAGTATAAGATGGTGACAATCATAATAATAATAACTGAATTTGTAGTGAGCATGACTGCAAAAGTCAGATAACTGATTTGACTAACATTGTGAAAAAGATTTTGAAGTGGGCTGCGTAGAAATCTCGGTGTATTTATCTAAATTCTCACTGTCAGATAAGGAATGCTCTCCAACAAAGCAAATCCGATTATGCCGTTTATGTGGTCATTTGAATAATCTGATAACTCCATCGGATAACGTGCATGTAAACATGCTCACTGTACAATGAGCTGTATTTAGTCTAAACTAGCCTTCAGTAATCCTCCCTCGGGATGTTTTTCCCTGCGTCTGTCATTTGTCAAATTAAGGGTTACTTAACAGCGGTTTTTTTCTTAACTTTAAACTATGTATGGCTGTTAGGAATGTTTAAATCGACAGGTATGCCAGATGAGAATCTATTCCCAATTGCCTGACCGTAATAAAATAAATAAATAAATAGGGGCGGCATGGTGGACGACTGGTTAATACATCTGCCTCACAGTTCTGAGGACCCAGCCGGATTCAAATCCAGCCTCGCCTGTGTGGAGTTTGCATGTTCTACCCGTGCCTGCGTGGGTTTCTCCGGGTACTCCGGTTTCCTCCCACAAAAACATGCATGCTAGGTTAATTGACAACTCTAAATTGGCCGTAGGTGTGAATGTGAGTGCGAATGGTTGGTTGTTTATATGTGCCCTGCGATTGGCTGGCGAGCAGTTCAGGGTGTACCTCGCCTCTCGCCCGAAGATGGCTGGGATAGGCTCCAGCACGCCCACGACCCTAGTGAGAATAAGCGATACAGAAAATGGATGGATGGATAATTGATATGTAAAACATTGCCTGTACAGATAATAGTTTTTGATAATGGCCACAGTTTGACCCTGGAACAGATTATTTATATTTTTATTTCCTTTTGTTGATTAATTACGAATCTGAACAGGTTTAAAATCATGTTTTCTACAAATGAAAAGTGATTAACTTTTGTGCAAAATGCTGCAGAATTCTCATGAGAACGGGCTCTGAAACACGCCGACGCATGACGTTGGCATGAAAGGTGGTTTCACTCGCGGAAGAGGATTAAACCATTAGCTTTTCAACTCAGTTGACCTCTATCAGCTTGCTTCTGTGCATAGAAATTACCAATGAATTACCAAATCACCAGCCCATTAGGATCATGAAAACGTGACTGCGGCTCCGTTCTCTCCCTTCAGGTATTCACTCAGACGTCATCATCCAACCGTGTAAAAAGTTCCTTGAGACCAATCTTAAAGACTCCACAGCCCCTCGATATGCCCCTAATTGCACTACAAACATGGCTCAAAGGAATGCCACCACTACTTCCAAGTTTATTTTTTGCCCCAAGTTCTAGCATGAAGTTAATAATTACAGTATAGTTTTCAGTATCTTGCAAACTTCATGCAAAACGTAGCAAAAGACACAGCCATTCTCACTTTCACTTTGTTTTCTGCTTCACCTTTTTAGCCCGCCGTAAAATGTAATAAAGTGACATTTTGACTTCTACGTTGAACTCATTCTGTGACATGGCAGCTGTGGCTCAGTATGTAGAGTTGTCCAGTGACCGAAGGGTAGCTGGTTCGAATACCGCCTCTGACTGTCTGCATGGCCAAGTGTCCTTGACCCTGATTTGCTCCCAGTGGGCCTGGCAGCACCTTGCATGAGAGCAGCCGCCCATTGGTGTGTGAAAGTGTGTGTGTGTGTGGTTGGGTCAATGTGAGGCTTTGTAAATCACTTTGGGTACTGTGATAATGTAGATAAAGCACTATATAAGTGCAGTCCATTTTACCTTTTTTTTTTTTTTTTACATGCGCATAACTCAAATCGCTCATATTGCAAAGCAAGTTTCACCATTGAAATGAATGGAAATGAATGCGTTAATCCATTCCAGCCGCCCCAAATTGTTTCATATATTTTTTAAGAAAGACAAATAGCACTATAATAAATAAAAACCTAAACATAATAAAAATCTGATAAAAGAGAATGTAACAAAATAACTGGTTTAATGACCTTATACTTGCTAAAATATTTTCACATAATTTGAGCGGTGGAGTGTCTGACTCACATTTGCTCGTAACACGAAGCAAAAAAAAAAAAGAAATTGACAGAGCAACGGCTTCTAATTTAGAAGAAAAAGTTGATGCACTCATAAGTCAAGGTACCACTGTAAACAGAAATAAAATGTATTAAGTTATCTGAAATCACTCTACATTTTATATCGCTCCTAATTAATAACTTTGCGTTAACTCTCCTCATGTTTACTTCCACGGTTTTTCAACTTGTATCTTTCAAAATGTAACAAGTCAACTTGTTACACTTTAAATGTTGTATAAAATACCACAAAGATCATTTCATATTTAAAAAGAAAATGAACTGTCATTAGTGAAGGTGTACTTCATTACATCCAAAGAGTCCACTGTCTGCTTCTTTTAAAAATAAATCTAAAAATGAACTGTTAAGATTTTTTTTCTGAAAAAACACATCACCCTTTTTTTTTTTATCTGCGCATCACAATCAGAGTTTCAGTAGGCAGGGTGAAGATCGCCATTTTACAGCAATGGCCGTACAACAGTGAAATGCATCAAAGGAAAACTTAAGTGTTGAATGCGTGGATGCACTTATTAGCATTAGTTCACAGCGCTATCAGACTTAGCTTCTGATTTGGGGCTTGATTGTTCGGCGAAGTTGTCAACGTGGTGTTGAGGGGTGGAATATTTGATTGTTTGTTGCATGCACCACATACACAAATCTGAACACTGAACCGACAAGTGTAAGTCGGTGGCTTGGCGATGAAGTGCTGCCTCTGTGTGTGAGAAGCATGTGAAGAATCAGCCAGCGGCGGTTTCAGATAAGCCCAATTGTGTTCGCTGTGGTGGTTATCTCTTAATGTATGCAACTAGGAGGGAGTCTCAAATGTCCCAACCTATCGGTCCCTATGTGAAAAAGTAAACACAGGTAGACTTCACACAATGACTCAATACACCTCTGTGCTCTACTAAGCAAAGTTTCTTTTCGCCTAAGATTTTACAAATTGTCCAAACAATGAATGAGAGGAAAAAAAGAAATGTGTGCTGGCTTTTACAAGTCTGTTTTGTGACCCCCAAAAAATATATTTTAAACAAGGCTACAAATCTTTGCAACTGCTGTGTAATTTTTTATTTTATTTTAGCGAGTAATAACTTTATTTAATCTTCTCCACTGGCTAATATTATTTTTGACTTAATACAAAATATGATTTTTTTGCCATATACCCTTTCAGTATCAGTATCGAGGTACTTTATACAGGTATCGTATCGATTTCAGAATTGTGTTATCATGATGAGTCATGACAACAGTATTGGCAACAATAGGAGCAGTAATTTAAAATTTTTAAAATACAGTGGACCCCCTCATACTCGTGGTTCAGCACTCGCGGATTCGCAGGTTTTTTTTTGTTTTGTTTTTGTTCTTTGTTATTTTGGGTGGGGTGGGTGGGTTCAGGGGGGACCAACCGGGAAAACATCTATTACACATGCGCGCGCGCGCACACACACACACACACACACACACGACTACAAACAAAACAATTATTTCCCCCCCCCCCCCAATATACAGTAAGGGAGCAGCAGGCTCACTTTTCCTTCATCGAAACATTTGGCAACCACCACCACTGCGTCACATTACAGCAGCACAGTGCCCTGCGCAAAATTCTGCAGTCAATACAGACGCAGCCAGGAGAATGAGAGACTGTGGACCAAGCTTTTGTGGAATCACATCCAGAGCAAAAGTGGTTGCTATAGAAATAAAAGCATGCTCATTCACTCTCAAAAAGGCATGTGTGTGTGTGTGTGTGTGTGTGCGTATGTGTAATTAACATTCTACCCACCAACAGTCACAGTTTTGAGGGCATGTCTATTTTAACTTGTATTTGTTTTAACATGATAAATATTCATTGTTTGGTATATTGGGAAGTGACTGATGACAGGTTTGCGACAGGGTGTGCTTGAATGAAGGTAAGGACTCCACAGCAATGATAGCAGATCAACTTGGTGATTAAAAAAATAAAGGGAAATTACTCACTGATACCGTCAATCTATGAAATTTGTGCCTATGGTGTATGTCAAAATATCCATCCATCCATCCATCCATCCATCCATCCATCCATTTTCCGTACCCCTTATCCTCACAAGGGCAAGAGGCGGGGTACACCCTAGACTGGTCGCCAGCCAATCACGGGGCACATATAAACAACCAACCAGTCGCACTCACACCGATGGGCAATTTAGAATTTCCAACCAACCTACCATCCATGTTGTTGGGGATGTGGGAGGAAAGCAGAGTACCCGGAGAAAACCCACGCAGGCACGGGGAGAACATGCAAACTGCACACAGGCGAGGCCTGATTTGAACCTGGGTCCTCAGACCTGTGAGGCAGATGTGCTAACCAGTCGTTCACCGTGGTGCTATGTGAAATATTACAAATATAATATAAAACCAATTCATGAGAAATACAAACACAACCAACATTCCGATTAGTATGTACAAATGAAAAAAGAAAGCTAAAAACATAGAAATACTGTAGTCATTTCTGAAACCCTCTGCCAGCATTAGTGTAGTGACCAAGAACACTGCAACACACAGGAATACATGTAAAAATAAATGCACAAAATATAAAAAGATCAGACTGGCTATTTACCATTCCAATCCCAAAGTAGTCCTGGGGTATTATTGTAGGATAGTGTGAATCAAGCAATTTAATAACCAGCGAGCAAGTTCTTTTAACTTTAGCACCATCTTAACAGAAAAATCAGTGGATGCACAGAAATGGATAGAGATTTCTTTGAGCTATTAAGGAACAGCTGAATGATGGTGAGCTGCCCTCGAAAGAAATATTTGCCCTCACGGAAACAAAAGATCAAGAACACATCGAGTGGCCATACATGGTCAGAACTCTTCACACTGTCTGAGCTGCACAGGGGCTGCTGAAACCACGCAAAAATGCAAACTAATACATTGTTGCATAGCCTAGTATTAATAGGAAATTCCCGTTCATAAATAAGAGTTTCTTCCTCAGCCATGCATTGTTTTAACTCGACTCTAGCATCCTCCAATGTAAATAATCAGGGTACTGTTACCAGTTAGATACTTAAAGACACACACTAAAATAAGTGAAATAAGTTTCTTTGAACTTCTCATCACTAACAACAATATACAAGTGTATGAAATCTTCCAGTTTAGTTTCGACATAAGGGGAGGAGATTTGTTAAACAATGATGGTCTCTTTTTGCCTTTGTATGACGAAATTGGAACTATACAAATCAACCACTTTCAGCCCTGGGAAATAATAACTTAATTGTACACAGGGGGTCCTCAACCGGGCCGCGGACCGGTATTGGGCGACACGTCATTTGGTACCAGCAACACAGACAGACTGAACAGAAAATATTTTATTGTTCATCAGTCTGAAATAATTTTTTTTATTAATTTTTTTTTTGTGGGGCGGGGGGGGGGATCAGGTGCATCCATCTACATGTTCATCTCGGTCATGTGAGGGGTGACGGGGGGAGTAAGCCAGAAAGAACTGAAAAATTAGTTGGAAAAAAAATTTACGTGTTAAAACAGCTACTGTATTTTCACGACCATAAGGCGCACTTACATTTTCTCCAAAATGGACGGGGCGCCTTGTAATGCACCTTATGTGTGCATCGAGTTCCAAAATCTGTAAATGTTGTTGTGTGACTTTGATGAGCGCTCCGCTTGACTGACTAGGAGCATTTCCTGCCGACACGCTGCTTATATAGAGGAAGGCGGACGTGACTGAGGACAGCATGCGGACGTAAAGGGGGAAAGGTGCGCGTGACAGAGGACGCTAAAGACACGCCCCCAGTAGGTATATAGTTCCGGTTCCAAAATTAGGGGCAGCTGGCCTGACTGCTACTTTGAGTGGAGGCTGGCTTGACCGCAGTGGAAACAAGGCGAGGTGGCCCGAGTTGGAATACCAACTCAAGCAATGGATTAATGAGCAAAGAACAGCCGGGAGAAGCGTCTCTACAGTCACCATTCGACTGAGTGCAATAACGCGGAGCTTGCAATCATTCCGGGAGGCTTGACGAACCGCTGGACATCCGTGTAAACAGGGTGTTCAAAGGTGTGGGAGCCATGGATGACAGATGGCGAACACAGCTTTACTAAGACTAGGAGGCAGCGCCGGGCGAGTTAAGCCCCAATTTGTGAATGGATTGTGGAGGCTTGGGCTAACGTGTCTGCTTG
Organism: Phyllopteryx taeniolatus; assembly: GCF_024500385.1. Classification (NCBI taxonomy): domain Eukaryota; kingdom Metazoa; phylum Chordata; class Actinopteri; order Syngnathiformes; family Syngnathidae; genus Phyllopteryx; species Phyllopteryx taeniolatus. Next base: position 4,113,718 of record NC_084505.1, on the reverse strand, counting down.
CACTGTTGTTCGAGCTTTCGTAAAAGCCGGCATCATTTCTGAGAAACCGCAAGGCAACGAGACTGACTCAAGACAATGACGAGAGGGAACCTGGCGTGTTTAATGGAGAACTTTCCCAGCTGTTCATTTCGGATACAGAACATGAGGACTTTGATGGATTTGTGGATGAGGATTGATCAAAAAATAACGTGAGTACATTGTTAAATACTTCAATAAAGTACAACCAAACTCAGTTTTGCTCCCGCTGCCTTTTTAAAAACATTGTTTTAGCCTGCATGCATGCTACTGTTTGTTTTAAGCTAGTGTATGTTTTACCATGCCCCCGCCTTATGTACAACCCCAATTCCAATGAAGTTGGGTCATTGTGTTAAACATAAATAAAAACAGTATACAATGATTTGCAAATCATGTTCAACCTATATTTAATTGAATACACTACAAAGACAAGATATTTAATGTTGAAACGGATAAACTGAAATGTTTTTAGCAAATAATCATTAACTTAGAATTTTATGGCTGCAACATGTTCCAAAAAAGCTGGGACAGGGTCATGTTTAACACTGTGTTACATCACCTTTTAATAAATGTTTGGGAATTGAGGACACTAATTGTTGATGCTTTGTAGGTGGAATTCTTTCCCATTCTTGCTTGATGTACAGCTTCAGCTGTTCAACAGTCCGGGGTCTCCGTTGTCATATTTTACGCTTCATAATGCGCCACACATTTTCAATGGTCATGTCTTGACTGCAGGCAGGCCAGTCTAGTACCCGCACTCTTTTACTAGAAAGCCACGCTGTTGTAACACTTGCAGAATGTGGTTTGGCATTGTCTTGCTGAAATAAGCAGGGGCGTCCATGAAAAAGACGTTGCTTGGATGGCAGCATATGTTTCTCCAAAACCTGTATGTACCTTTCAGCATTAATGGTGCCTTCACAGATGTGTAAGTTACCCATGCCATTGGCACTAACACAGCCCCATATCATCACAGATGCTGGCTTTTGATCTTTGCGTCCATAACAGAGGTTCTTTTCCTCTTTGGCCCGGAGGACATGACGTCCACAATTTCCATCCATCCATTTTCTGAGCCACTTCTCCTCACTGGCGTCGCGGGCGTGCTGGAGCCTATCCCAGCTATCATCGGGCAGGAGGCGGGCTACACCCTGAACTGGTTACCAGCCAATCGCAGGGCAAATACAAACAAACAACTATTCACACTCACATTCACACCTACGGGCAATTTAGAGTTGTCAATTAACCTACCATGCATGTTTTGGGGATGTGGGAGGAAACTGGAGTGCCCGTAGAAAACGGGGAGAACATGCAAACTCCACACAGGCAGGGCCGGGGATTGAGCCCCGGTCCTCAGAACTGTGAGGAAGACGCTCCAACCTGTCGCCCACCGTGCCCCCATGTCCACAATTTCCAAAAACAATTTGAAATGTGGACTTGCAATGTGAACCACAGAACACTTTTCCACTTTACATCAGTCCATCTCAGATGAGCTCGGGCCCAGAGAAGCCGGCGGCATTTCTGGGTGTTGTTGATAAATGGCTTAGTTTTAAGTTGCGCTTACAGATGTAGTGCCGAACTGTATTTACTGACATTGGTTTTCTGAAGTGTTCCTGAGCCCATGTGGTGATATCCTTTACACATTGATGTCGGATTTTGATGCAGTGCCGCCTGAGGGATCGAAGGTCACGGGCATTCAATGTTGGTTTTCAGCCTTGCCGCTTACATGCAGTGATTTCTCCAGATTCTCTGATCCTTTTGATGATATTATGGACTGTAGATGATGAAATCCCTAAATTCCTTGCAATTGTACGTTGAGGAACATTGTCCTTAAACTGTTCGACTATTTTCACACCCACATGTTCACAAAGAGGTGAACCTCGCCCCATCTTTGCTTGTGAATGACTGAGCAATTCAGGGAAGCTCCTTTTATACCCAATCATGGCACCCACCTGTTCCCAATTAGCCTGTTCACCTGTGGGATGTTCCAAACAGGTGTTTGATGAGCATTCCTCAACTTTCTCAGTCTTTTTTGCCACCTGTCCCAGCTTTTTTGGAATGTGTTGCAGCCATAAAATTCTAAGTTAATGATTATTTGCTAAAAACAATCAAATTTATCAGTTTGAACATTAAATATCTTGTCTTTGTAGTGTATTCAATTAAATATTGGTTTAACATGATTTGCAAATCTTTGTATTCTGTTTTTATTTATGTTTAACACAACTTCCCAACTTGATTGGAATTGGGGTTGTACAATGATTGGTTACTCTTTTCCAACTTCGATAAAGAAGGGTTTTTTTTTCGACCGACGGTCCTCAAATTTTTGGTACCTCCACGTACAGTAGCTACACTTATATTAGGCTTTACACGATCAGGATTTTTGGGGCCGATCACCAATCAGGGAGTTGTCATGTGTTAAATACAGAAATAGACCCCGTAACTGAGACTGCGCCTTTTAATACGGTGCGCCTTATGGTCGTGAAAATAAGGTACATAAAAAGGGGAACAGGCCAAATGATAAGATAAGACTTGCAAAAAAAAAAAAAGCTACTCTGTATTTGAGAGACAATATTAGCAGTCCTACTTACAAAAGTTGACTCTCATGCGACAAACCCTCTCTCCGTAATATGTTGCAACAGGCTGTCAAATGAAGCAATGAAGCCATCAAAACTGCTTCAGCACATGGAGCCTAAGCACCCGGGATGATCAGACAAGCATTTGGAGTTTTTCGGGGAAGATTTCCCCAAGATGGGACCAGCTCGTTGAAGAGAAACAAGTTGAGGTATCGCACTATTCAACAAGTACTGTCCATTCAGCGTAGTGGTAAGTTGTATATTTAATAATTTGGTTTAACTTGTTTTCATACCGGTCTGTCAAAATACAGTACTGTGCAAAGGTCATATGAAACAGTTGGTTTACATAAATGAATGCACTGAACTTTGTGGAGGAAAGGAGTGTGAAAGAACAACCAGTGAGTCTTATGCACTGCAACCCATTAAGCATTTGCAGTGGAAAGGCCAGATGGCATAACAGTTTACGCTGTTAATAAGTTACAAGCTACTGGGACACTATTTGACCGTTATCTGACAAAATAGCCTTCGTCGTTAAACCTATCGTTTTGTAATAGGTATATTCACATTTTCAGTGCTAGTTCTTTTTTTCAAATGAAAAGTCGGTGCTTGCAGACTACTGTTATTGCTTTTTATGCATTAAATGTGTTTGCTTCCATTAAGTTGCAATTCATAATTGCTCTTTGCACATTTATTCAGTTAGCCCTTGGTAAAGTACAACTTCTTTGGGTACATATATTTTATTATAATTATCTATCATTTATTCTTAGAGATTTATTTTTCATTGAAAACTGTTACATATTGCTTGTTGAAAAGTGGTGCAATCAAAATAAAGATTTTCCCTAACATGAGGAATATTTGTGATTAATAATCGTGATTACAATATTGATCAAAATAATCGTGTTTATTATTTTGGCCATAATCGCGCAGCCCTATAATGCATATTTAAACATATGTGTAAAATAACAGATTGATTTAAAAAAAATTATTTAAAAAAAATAATGGTGTCAGGAATGTGCTAATGACAGTACACTATAACTGGCCATGAAAATAAATGATTTTAACTTCATGTCTGACTGGACTCTTACCTTCTCAATACTACAGTGCATTTAAAGAGAGGTAGACTTCATCCAAATGACTCAGTGTACTTATGTGCTTTATTGAGTATTGTTTAGTTTATTATCTTTATTATATTATAAACTGTCCAAAAAATAAATATAGGGAAAAAGAAAAGTGTGCTGGTTTTCAGATGTCAATAGCATGTCATCCTGTAATTTTTCACATCGCAACAAATATCGCAAGGTTAGAAAAAAAATCACAATGTCATTTTTTTCCAAATATCGTGCAGCCCTAGTTCTCACTGTACGATAACATGCCGACCAGAAGTGAACATGACACCTTATGCCGAATGCATAAGTGCTTCATGCATAGAGTCCATTACAATTCAACAACCAATGATCATTCATGAGTAATTATCTGGATAAGGTGCATTATTTTTTTAACCGCATGAGTCAATATGATAGCATTGGAACTAGCCAAACCCCAGAATCATTGGCACCTGCCGTCTGTTTCCCATCCTACATTAACCAAGAAGTAGTCTGCTAACTAACGAACAGAAGGACAAACATTAAACAAACAAACCCAAATGCAAAGCTTGATGAATAGTAGTTCATCCTTGGTGGAGGTCTGCACTCTTAATAGTGGCATTCTAGTTTTTATGATCCGAATGGCATTGCTAAAAAAAAAATGTAATGGGGGTCTACGACAGAATGGTATGTCTATGTAAAACTAATCTCGGGCACTAAAAAGGTTGGGGAGTATGTTGTATATGTTCACTGGTTCTGTTCAGCAACATGAACATCATAATGGCATCTACTTCAGGATCTTAAGCTACTTAATAATGATGATAAACATTTTAGAATGTGTCCTGGTCTTAACAGGAATTCTTGAAAAATTAAACTTCCACACTTAATCAAAGGCTTAAATCTAATGAGGATGCATTCAGAGATTAAACACATTTGCAAAACATTTCCAAATATGGGTAACTTTTAAACCACATAAGTTCATGTTAAATGATTGACTAGCATTGCAAAAGTCAACGTTTCGAAGTCCATGAAGCATTCACGTTCCAAAAGCTCTGTAGATATGTATGTACACATTCATACATACTAGTGATGTAGAAAGCATAAAGGCATAATTGCTTATCAAGGACAGAACTTACCAGACCTCTAACTTATAGTTCAGTATTCCTCTCTAGCTGCATAGTCACAAAAACGGGTGGGGAGGGAAAATCATCGAAGCTCCTTCAGATCGACTATTCTCCCTGTTTCAGTCTGGCATGTACTTGACTGTGTCCTCACATGCACACAATTCTCTACATAGTCATTCTTCCACTGCATACACACTCACATTCATACACACACAAACCCCACGCTGCATCGCACGCTCATGCGTCACATCACATTATCACTGCTGTGGGGAGGCGCGTAGACACAGGACAGGGAAAGACTACGCAGTGCGTGACGTGGTCATAAGAGGGAAAGGGAAGGCAGGGAGACCAAGACACAGCGTTATATGGACAATCTTTTTGCTTCTGGCAATTCAGACCAGGCAAGAAAAATGTGTGTGCTACAGGCAGAGTAGAGCAATACCCAAAGACAGACAGGCGAGTGCAGGGTGGGAGGCATGACTCAGTCATGTGTTTATACAGCAATGCGAGTGGGTAGGTGGATGTGTGACTGCCAGGTAACCTAAGCCCCTTCAAGGACCACCGTCCACCCAAAAAACATAGGAGGGGCCAGTGCCGTTTTGGTAAATTATGTCCCCCTCCTCTTTTCTGGTCACATTAGGTCAAGGGGAAAACGAGCTCAGCAGGATTTGAGTGAAGTCAATGTAATCTGGTGGTAATATAGGTAGAGACCAAATAGGCAGTACAAAAGTCAGTGTTTAGAAAATGAGGAGTTGCTCTCAATGAGAATTGGATTATTAAGGTTGAACATCTATTGGACCCAGAAACTTTTCATAACTGTTATCAGACACAGGTAGCATGGTGGTGGTCGAGTGGTTAGCACGGCTGCCTCACAGTTGTGAGTTCCTGGGTTCAAATCTTGGCTTTGTGGAGTTTGGATGTGAGGTTCGTTAATTGAACTGACTCTACATTGTCCATAGATGTTGATGTGAGTGTGAATGGTTGATTGTCTGCCTGTACCCTGAGATTGGCTGGCGAAGTCCTGGGTGTACCTCGCCTCTCCCTAAAAGACAACGAGGATAAGCTCCGGCTCACAAGCGACACTAATGAGGACAATCTGTGTAAAAAAATGGATGGATAGATGTTATCAGATGCTACATTTGAAATACAACTATTTTGAAATGGAAATACACCACACATGCCTGTGTAAGGCTCGACGCACAGCGAGCAACGTGACCAAATGCAATTGAATTCTCGCACAGTGTGTGGGGTTCCCCAACTAGTTTTCATGAGTGACTGACCATCGGTATCTTGTTTTGCTGCAACTCAAAATTTTAATCACAGGCAAACGTAACAGCCAATCAAAAGTGCCATGTTGTAGCACATGAGCTTTCACAACAATGTAAGGTCTTTACAGTGGGTACCGAAAGTATTGAAACCCCCTTAAATTTGTCACTCTTGTTTATATTGCAGTCATTTGCTCAAATAATTTAAGTTCATTTTTTCCTCATTAATGTACACACAGCACGCCATATTGACAGAAAAAAAAACTGAATTGTTAAAATTTTTGCAGATTTATTAAAAAAGAATAAATATGAATAAATATCACACAGCCATAAGTATTTAGACCCTTTGTTGTGACACTTATATTTAACTCGGGTGCTGTCCATTTCTTCCGATCATCCTTGAGATGGTTCTACACCTTCATTGGAGTCCAGCTGTGTTTGATTATACTGATTGGACCTGATTAGGAAAGCCACACACCTGTCTATATAAGACCTTACAGCTCACAGTGCATGTCGGAGCAAATGAGCATCATGAGGTCAAAGGAACTCCCTGAAGAACTCAAGAGACAGAATTGTGGCATGGCACAGATCTGGCCCAGGTTATAAAAAACATTTCTGCTGCACTTAAGGTTCCTAAGAGCACAGTGGCCTCCATAATCCTGAAATGGAAGACCAGACCCCTTCCTAGAGCTGGCTGTCCGGCCAAACTGAGCAATTGGGAAAGAAGAGCCTTGGTGAGAGAGGTAAAGAAGAACCCAAAGATCACTGTGGCTGAGCTCAAGAGATGCAGGCGGGAGATGGAAAGAAAATCAACCATCACTGCAGCCCTCCACCAGTCTGGGCTTTATGGCAGAGTGGCCCGACGGTACCTCTCCTCAGTGCAAGACACATGAAAGCCTGCATGGAGTTTTCTAAAAAAAAAACACCTGAAGGACTCCAACATGGTGAGAAATAAGATTCTCTGGTCTGATGAGGCCAAGATAGAACTTTTTGGCATTAATTCTAAGCAGTATGTGAGAAGAAAACCAGGCACTGCTCATCGCCTGTCCAATACAGTCACAACAGTGAAGCATGGTGGTGGTGGCAGCATCATGCTGTGGGGGTGTTTTTTCAGCTGCAGGGACAGGTTGACTGGTTGCAATCGAAGGAAAGATTAATGTGGCCAAGTACAGGGATATCCTGGACGCAAACCTTCTCCAGTGTGCTCAGGACCTCAGACTGGACTGAAGGTTCACCTTCTAACAAGACAATGACCCTAAGCACACAGCTAAAATAACAAAGGAGTGGTTTCTTGACTGACTCAGCCAGAGCCCTGACTTAACCCCAATTGATCATCTCTGGAGAGACCTGGAAATGGCTGCCCACCACTGTTCACCATTCCACCTGGCAGAACTGGAGAGGATCTGCAAGGAGGAATAGCAGAGGATCCCCAAATCCAGGTGTGAAAAACATGTTGCATCATTCCCAAAAAGTCTCATGGCTGTATTAGCTCAAAAGGTGCTTCTACTAAATACTGAGCAAAGGGTCTGAATACTTATGGCTGTGTGATATTTCAGTGTTTCTTTTTTAATAAATCTGCAAATATGTCAACAATTCCATTTTTTCTGTCAATATGCGGTGCTCTGTGTACATTAATGAGGAAGAAAAATAAACTTAAAATGATTTTCTCAAATGGCTGCAATATAAGAAAGAGTGAACAATTTAAGGGGATCTGAATACTTTCCGTACCCACTGTATATTTTATTTTACAATAATACTCAACTCTATTTATAATTTCATTATGTACCAGTGGCTAAAAAAGGAACGGTTGCAGTGTAAAAATCTTCAAGCCAAACTTATATGTAGTTAGCCACATCACGTGTTTATGTGGCTAAACCTTTAGCCACACTTATCGAGTCCTCGTCACTGGGAACTAAGCCGATAGGCTTTAACGATGTGGGCCAAATTAAAACTACTTAGTCATAAACCAGGAGTAGGGCACAAAGATTTGCGAAAATGTTTCTTGTTTCTTTTAAGAAAACATTGCGATTGTGATTTAGCATGCGATTTTTCAGGACGAAGTTTGTGACCTTCAGCATTGCACTGCAAAAAAGGATATGTAAGAAAGTAAACTATCTTGATAAGCAACTTTTGCATTAGAAAATGTATGTTAAAGGTAAAATATGTAACTTTTTCTTCGTAAGAAATTATAGCCAATTTTAAGATGTAATTGCCAGAAACAAGCAAGAATCATGGGTTGCACAAAAATTTGCATAAAATCCAGAACAGAGGAGCAAGACCATCCATCCATCCATTTTCTGAGCAGCTTCTCCTCACTTGGGTCGCAGGCGTGCTGGAGCCTATCCCAGCTGTCATCGGGCAGGAGGCGGGGTACACCCTGAACTGGTTGCCAGCCAATCACAGGGCACATACAAACAAACAACCATTCGCACTCACAGTCACACCTACGGGCAATTTAGAGTCACCAATTAATGCATGTTTTTGGGATGTGGGAGGAAACCGGAGCGCCCGGAGAAAACCCACGCAGGCACGGGGAGAACATGCAAACTCCACACAGGCGGGGCCAGGGATTGAACCCGGGTCCTCAGAACTGTGAGGCTGACGCTCTAACCAGTCGTCCACCGTGCCACCAGGAGCAAGACCTTTTTTCTTATTTTAAGATTGCACAACTTCTCAATTTAGGAAATTAGGGCAGGAGTCACCACCTTTTTTTAAGCTGAGCACTACATCTTGGGTACTGATTAATGCGAATGGCTACCAGTCAGATACACACTTCCAAAATAAATGTGCTCAAATTACCTTTAATAATGTCATTATTATTATTGTTCATGATATTTATTTATATGAAGGCACTGATCACATTAATGATGCCTCACAATAATTAGAAGACAGATAAAAATTACCATAATTTCTCATGTATAATGTGCGCCCATGTATAATACGCCCCCCCAAAGTTGACCTCAAAATTATACATACATTTTTTAAATTGGTAATGGACTAATGCTTAACAAGCTGAGTTAAATGAGTGTGGAATATTTTTCAAATTAGGTCTCTTATATTACATTCAACTTAAATACCGTAATTTGTCTCATGTATAATGCCCACCCATGTATAATACGCACCCCCAAAGTTGACATAAAAATTATACATACATTTTTTAAATTGGTAATGGACTAATGCTTAACAAGCTGAATTAAATGAGTGTGGAATATTTTTCAAATTAGGTCTCTTATATTACATTTAACTCAAATACCGTAATTTTTTCTTGTGTATAATGCGCACCCATGTATAATACGCACCCTCAAAGTTGACCTCAAAATTCTGGAAAAACCTGCTACCTATGTATAATGCATTTTTACAATGCATGATTTTGCTTCTACCCATATGACCAAAACAGGAAGTATTATCTGTATTTTGTTAGTTTTTTCAAATAATTATTCTGAAGTTAAACACTTTATTTGAACATGTAATACTTTCTTTTTATTTACTTGCTCTTATTTTGAAATTCACAGCCCTACTTGTATTTTAATAAATGAGAAAACCCACAGTTGTGCTCATATGCTTGATTAAGATGATTTGATTTGTAAGATGGGTACAATTCTTGAAAGAAAACATGAAGGGCTAGACGAAACACATTTAATTTTATTGTAATGGAATTCAAATTAAACAGTCAAGCATTTCAGAAAAGCATTATCACTAAACATAACCATAAAGAAATTAATGATGGTTGATGTTCAGTTATCAGTCATATTTAAAAATATATATATATTTCACAAATTTTGCCAAATTTTGCCAGGGCATGCAAACTTATGAGCACAAATGTATATATATGCAGTCATGCGTACCCCTGCCATATAGGAATGAAAGTGGCTACACCTTTTTCATAAACTCTAAGTGGCGGTGGCATATTGGAATGAAAGTATACAGGTTTATCATAACCTCTAGATGGCGGCATACATTTATAAAATGTGAAAGTTTTTTTTCCATTTTCCCCTGTACCTATGTATAATGCCCACTATTGACTTTTGACAATTGTTTGGGGGGAAAAAATGCACATAATACACAAGAAATTACGGTATTCTATTCCATTCAATTAGGAGTTCAAATACAACTACACTGTGGATGTTCAATAGAATGTGATTTAAAAAAATAAAACAAGTTCTGCCAATAACGTTGTCATAAATACTTGCTTTTGCTATTGGTGTATTTTTATTATTGGGATAACATATTTGAAATCCATAACTAATATGTACTTGAAATCATAGTCAAGTTACCTTTAAGTGAGTAAGCGCATAAGGTTAATGCAAAAGCTCACCCTAATGTTAAGTAAAAAATAGAATTGTGCTTTGGACTTCCATCCATCCATCCATTTTCTGAGCCGCTTCTCCTCACTAGGGTCGCGGGCGTGCTGGAGCCCATCCCAGCTGTCATCGGGTAGGAGGCGGGGATACACCCTGAACTGGTTGCCAGCCAATCGCAGGGCACATAGAAACAAACAACCATTCACACTCACAGTCACAGTCATGCCTACGGGCAATTTAGAGTCTCCAATTAATGCATGTTTTTGGGATGTGGGAGGAAACCGGAGTGCCCGGAGAAAACCCACAGGGAGAACATGCAAACTCCACACAGGCGGGGACGGGGATTGAACCCGGGTCCTCAGAACTGTGAGGCTGACGCTCTAACCAGTCGGCCACCGTGCCGCCTGCTTTGGAGTTACCTAATCAAATTACATGGCACAACTGTACGTAATTTAAAAATGTTTTTAATGTGATTATTTTTGTTTAAGAATGCTTCAAGGCCCCTGATATAACTCTGAATTGCTTGTTTTAAGTATCATTTTTGAATAAACTGTCTTATTCTAAACTGATGTTGCTTGGAACCAGCTCAAAGGAGAAAAATCATATTTTGTTTCAAGAAAATATGTCCTACTGACGAGATGTAAATACCATGAAATAAAAGATGGAATTCTGAACTTTTGTCTCATATTCATCTTTTGATCTGAAACCCAAATCTCTTCAGTATACAACAAAAACAAAGGAACTGACCTTGCCGTTCCACTAGTATTTGAAGGGGACTGTATATTGGGTAAAACTATCATACGTACCAAAAATGCAAAAACCTCTTTTAAATACGGTGGTCTCCAACACTTCTACACTGGTGGAATAAACACACAATTTAGCCCCTGCTATTTGGGATTATAGTAAAAGTAATCTTAGTACATCATGTGTAGCATGCCCACCATCAGCTGCGCAAGGGTGTTTGATCAAATTTCTTTGATATTCTATGGTGTAATTTTACAAACAAGTAATTGATTGATTGTTACTTAAATTCTATATTCAAGGATATGAGAATTTCTCTCTGAATGTTCTGCATTCCTGACAGAATAACAGAATAATGCTGCACCAAGGAGTTCGGCTGCATGAGAATGGAGCTGTGACCCTGCCCCTTTCATCTAACTTTGGTGACCATAGCACAAATGCTTTGGATGAATGGGCAAAAAGTCCCCAGACTCTAAAACCTTGTAAAACCAGAATGGAAACTATTGCAGGCGCAAAGAAGAGACCATTCATCCATCTTCCATTCTGCTTAACCACACTAGGGTCACGGGTGTGCTGGACCCTATTCCAACCTGGACTGGTCGCCAGCTAATTGGAGGGCACACATAGACAAACATTTACATTAACACCTATGAACAACTTAAAAGTCTTCAATTAACCTAACACGAATGTTTTTGGAACATGGGATGAAACCGCAGAGAAAACCACGCAAGCATGGCGGGAACATTCAAACTCCACACAGAAGGGCCAGAGCCACGACCTCAGAACTGTGAGACGGCTGTGCTAACCAACCATGACACCCAAAGAAGAGACAGACCATTTTCTTCAATTTCCATTTTCTTTGAAATATAACTGTCTCAATACTTTTGTTCTTAGTATTGTAAATATTGTTATCCTCATATCATACAGAGGGAACCTGTAGGATTTCTGCTCCTTAACCCTAGATAGAAGTACAGGACAATGCAAAGGACAACCTGTTATGTAACTCAGAATACTGCTACAGCACTGGTGCACTATTGCTTCGACCAGTGTTTCCAACCTTTATTGAGACAAGATGCGCATTATACATTTGTAATAATCTCACTGCACAACCCCAAACAAAAATGTCACAAAAAGTATGGATACTGAACTTATGATGGTCTCATCTCAATTTACTCACAAATTGACTTACTCTTTGTGAAATCTGTGTCTGTTTAATTTAACAGTGCTGCTACACCTGCAGAATGCCATGACTGATTCTTTTATTTATTATAAATGGCAACAGGTGGATACACTGTTGGTTTATCGTACCTTCTGCCATCAAATAGAAGAGCATTTGATTCCTCTGCTCATTACTATATAGTGGGTACGGAAAGTATTCAGACCCCCTAAAAATCTTCACTGTTACATTGCAGCCATTTGCTAAAATCCTTTGTTAATTTTTTTTACTCATGAATGTGCACACAGCACCCCATATTGACAGAAAAAAACAGAATTGTTAAAATTATTGCGGATTTATTAAAAAAGAAAAACTGAAATATCACACAGCCATAAGTATTCAGACACTTTGCTGTGACACTCAAATATTTAACTCGGGTGTCATCCATTTCTTCTGATCATCCTTAAGATGGTTCAAAACATTCATTGGAGTCCAGCTGCGTTTGATTATACTGATTGGACTTGATTAGGAAAGCCACACACCTGTCTATATAAGACCTTACAGCTCACAGTGCATGTCAGAAAAAATGAGAATCATGAGGTAAAAGGAACTGCTGCCTGAAGAGCTCAGAGACAGAATTGTTGGAAGGCACAGATCTGGCCCAGGTTACAAAAAAATAATTTCTGCTGCACTTAAGGTTCTTAAGAACACAGTGGCCTCCATAATCCTGAAATGGAAGACGTTTGGGATGACCAGAACCCTTCCTAGAGCTGGCCATCGGCCAAACTGAGCAATCGGGGGAGAAGAGCCTTGGTGACAGAGGTAAAGAAGAACCCAAAGATCACTGTGGCTGAGCTCCAGAGATGCAGTCGGGAGATGGGAGAAAGTTCTAGAAAGTCAACCATCACTGCAGCCCTCCATCAGTCGGGGCTTTTTGGCAGAGTGGCCCGACGGAAGCCTCTCCTCAGTGCAAGACACATGAAAGCCCGCATGGAGTTTGCTAAAAAAAAAACCTGAAGGACTCCAAGATGGTGAGAAATAAGATTCTCTGGTCTGATGAGACCAAGATAGAACTTTTTGGCCATAATTCTAAGGGGTATGTGTGGAGAAAACCAGGCATTGCTCACCATCTGTCCAATACAGTCTCAACAGTGAAAGATGAATGCAGCCAAGTACAGGGATATGCTGAACGAAAACCTTCTCCAGAATGCTCAGGACCGCAGACTGGGCCGAAGGTTCACCTTCCAAAAAGACAATAACCCTAACCACACAGCTAAAATACCGAAGGAGTTGCTTCAGAACAACTCAGTGACTGTTCCTGAATGGCCCAGCCAGAGCCCTGGTTTAAACCCAATTGAGCATCCCTGGAGAGACCTGAAAATGACTGTCCACCAACGTCCGCCATCCCACCTGGCAGAACTGGAGAGGATCTGCAAGGAGGAATGGCAGAGGATTTGTGAAAAACTTGTTGCATCATTCCCCAAAAGACTCATGGCTGTATTAGCTCAAAAGGGTGCTTGTCATGTGTGTGTGTGTGTTCCGGGTTTTGTCTTCCCCCCTGTTTCACACACACCTGCTCCTGTGAGCATCTTCATCACCTGTGCCTCGTTCACCCTAATTACCCCTTGTATATAACCTCGTGTCACATTTCCTCTCGTTGCCAGTTCGTTGTACCTTGTCGTCGCGTTCCAGCATTCCTTGTTTCCACGTCATAGATTCACAGTAAGACTTGACCCTGTTCCGATTATCGACCTTGTCTCTTTGCCTCATGTTTTTGGATACTGTTGCCTCTCTTGGATTGCCTGCCTGTGTACCGACCTATGCCCGTCTATTAAACCTCTCTTTTTGGAAACTGTCAATTTGTTTTGGAGTCGTGCATTTTTGGGTCCTATCCTCTGTTCCGTTCATGACAGAACGAACTGGCCAGAACATGGACCCAGCAGACTCAGACCCGGTGCGCAAAGCCCTTCAAGCGCAGGGTCAACGCCTCGCGAAGCAGGATGAGCAGATTGCCGCCCTCCACCTTCATCTAGAGGGACTGTCAAGGAATCAGGACAATATGATGAGGCAGGTGGCCTCGCAGTTTGAACTTCTTTTGAAATTTTTTCAAGAGAAGGAACCAGTTGGCACCACACCCAGTACTGCCACGGAATTTCCGTGTGAAGTAGTCACCATGCAGCCACCTGCCACCTCCGCTGCTGCTGTCTGCCCACAGCTCTCTCGACCGGAGAGGTTCTCTGGAGAATCTGGGAACATTAAGCCGTTCATCACGCAGTGTGAACTCCACTTTGAACTGCAGGCAGCCGCCTTCCCCACCGAGCGGGCAAAGATCGCATTCGTCATTTCCCACCTGACTGGTCGTGCGGAGGCGTGGGCTACTGCTGAATGGAGCCGCAATTCCGCCGCGTGTCATTCATGGGCTTTTTTCGTCAAGACTATGGAGCAAATTTTTCAATTTTCCACTCCTGATCGTGAGGCAGCTCGCTCCCTTGTCACCTTACAACAAGGCAAGCGCAGGGTGTCAGATTACGCGATTGAGTTTCGCATTCTAGCAGCTGAGACTCATTGGAATAATCGGGCGCTACTCGATGCCTTTTTTCAAGGACTATCCCCCGCCGTCAAGGATCATTTAGTCCCGCTAGACCTGCCAACCGACTTGGACACTCTCATCGCTCTCGCCCTCAAGATCGACAGAAGGCTTTTGGATCGCGAGCTGGATGGAGATCGGCGGAGGGATGCATCACCGCGCACTTGGAGGACGAGCCTCGGTGACAAGCCAAACCAAGGCAGATTCCCTGCTGCCAGTCTCAATCCACTGGCTAGCGTCACCACGGATGAGCCCATGCAACTGGGCAGGTTCCGTCTCTCCCCTGAGGAACGTCAACGCCGGCTGAGGGAAGGGCGGTGCTTCTACTGCGGTCAGTTGGGTCATTCCGTGAGCAACTGTCACGTCAAAGTTGCCGGTGCCGGTAGCCAGGGCACGGGAGAGGTGAGTCTGAATTTCATTAAGGAAGACCCTACACGGGTTCTTCCTAAAGTGACACTATGCTCTCCTGATCAAGAAATTCATACACCTGTTTTAATTGACTCTGGTTCTGATGCAAACTTACTCAACTCCATCCTTGTTAGACGTATGCACCTTAGAACCTTTGGAATAAAACGCCACCGCAACACCTATGCTGCAGACGGCAGTTTTATGGGCAAGATCACTCACCGCACCCAAACACTCACATTGACATTCCCTGATTCTCACTCGGAACGTATTAGTTTTCATGTTTTTGACGCCATAAATCATGACGTTATCTTAGGGAACCCATGGTTGAAATTACATAACCCCCACATTGACTGGTCCTCTGGGCAGGTTATGTCATGGGGCAGCAATTGCGCCCGGAACTGTTTCAAGCCGCCACGTGATGTTCAGGGTCATGTTTCTAAGGACACTCCACAGACCCCATCTGCGGATCCTGATTTATCTCAAGTGCCCACCTGTTATCAGGATATTAAAGATGTTTTTTCCAAGTCCAAGGCCAAATCCCTTCCACCCCACAGACCTTATGACTGTGCTATTGACTTGCTGCCTGGAACCTCACCCCCACGAGGGAGGTTGTTCTCTCTTTCAGGGCCGGAACACAAGGCCATGAAGGAATACGTAGAAGAATCACTGGCAGCCGGGATCATTCGCCCATCTTCATCCCCTGCGGGAGCAGGATTTTTCTTCGTGGACAAGAAAGACAAGACCCTGCGACCCTGTATCGATTACCGGGGTCTCAATGAGATCACGGTAAAAAACAGGTACCCTCTTCCTCTCATCTCCACCGCCTTTGAGTTCCTGGAGGGAGCCAAGATTTTCACAAAACTGGACTTAAGAAATGCATATCATCTAGTCAGGATAAGGGAGGGGGATGAATGGAAAACAGCATTCAACACACCAACGGGACATTATGAATATTTGGTAATGCCTTTTGGGCTTACTAACGCTCCAGCTGTTTTCCAGAACCTTGTCAACGATGTCCTGCGCGACATGTTGAATGTTTATGTTTTTGTTTATTTAGATGATATTCTGATATTCTCCCCGGATGAGGAGACTCACATTATTCATGTCCGCTCTGTTTTGCAGCAGTTACTGCAGAATCAACTCTATGTCAAGGCTGAGAAATGTGAGTTCCACCAGGCGTCCGTTTCTTTTCTGGGTTTCGTCCTGGCTCAAGGTGAAGTCAAGATGGACCCTTGCAAAGTCAATGCCGTTATTAATTGGCCTACTCCCACGTCACGCAAAGATGTACAAAGGTTCTTAGGGTTCGCAAACTTCTACAGGAAATTCATCAGGAATTTCAGTTCTATTGCCTCTCCTTTGCATGATCTTACCTCGCCACACAAACCTTTTGTATGGAACCCGCTTTGTCATGCAGCTTTTCAAAAACTTAAGTCGAGCTTTACCTCCGCTCCCATCCTTACTTTGCCAGATCTTAAACAGCAGTTTGTGGTAGAAGTTGATGCGTCTGATGCCGGAATAGGAGCAGTGCTCTCCCAGAAGTCTCTCAAGGATGAGAAGTTACATCCTTGTGCGTTTCTCTCCAAAAAATTGACCCCAGCTGAAAAAAATTATGACATTGGCGACCGTGAACTGTTGGCAGTCAAGGTGGCTTTGATGGAGTGGAGGCACTGGCTAGAGGGGGCACATACTCCGTTTTTAGTATGGACAGATCACAAGAACCTTGAATATATTAAAACTGCCAAAAGATTAAATGCGAGGCAGGCTAGATGGGCTCTTTTCTTCTCTCGATTTAATTTTACGTTATCATACCGACCGGGTTCTAAAAATGGTAAGCCAGATGCTTTGTCACGCATTTTCTCCGAGGAGAGTTCTTTGTCAGACCCTAAGACTATTTTGCCTAAGTCATGCTTCATTTCCGCTTTTGTTTGGGACATTGAGACTGCGGTTGAAGGGGCTCTGAAAGACACTCCTAGCCCTGAAGATTGCCCCGAGAACAGGCTTTATGTGGTTCCGACCTTAAGGGGAAAAGTCATCCACTGGGCTCACACGAACCGAACGGTATGTCACCCAGGCATTGCCAAGACGCTATCGGTGGTCGAACAGCGCTTTTGGTGGCCTAATGTTAGGAGGGATGTTAGCGATTACGTCAATGCTTGCCAGGTATGTGCTGCTAACAAGGCCTCTCATCAACGTCCTTCTGGGGAGTTGCGACCCCTGCCAATACCACAACGTCCTTGGTCAGACATTTCCGTAGACTTTGTTACAGGATTACCGGCCTCTAAAGGCAATACCACCATTCTTACAGTTGTTGACAGGTTCTCTAAGATGGCGCACTTCATTGCACTTCCAAAACTCCCCTCAGCTAAAGACACTGCCGAGCTAATGATTAATCAGGTTTTTAAGTTCCATGGTTTCCCCAAGAATGTGGTGTCTGATAGGGGTCCCCAATTCATTTCGCAATTTTGGAAGGAGTTTTGTAAACTCATAGGTGCTACCGTCAGTCTGTCATCCGGGTTTCATCCTGAAACCAACGGCCAAACCGAGAGGCTGAACCAGGACCTGGAGACGGGGCTCCGATGTCTCGCTTCACAGGAGCCGCGATCCTGGTCTCAGAAACTGGTTTGGGTCGAATTCTCCCACAATTCCCTCCCCTCTGCATCCACTGGTCTATCGCCTTTTCACGTTGTGCATGGTTACCAACCATCTCTGTTTCCTGCCATAGCCCCAGAATCCACAGTTCCAGCGGCATTAACCTTGGTGAGACGCTGCAGGAGGACCTGGGAGCGAGCCCGCCAGATGCTGCTGCGCCAGGGACGGTCCTACAAAGCCGCTGCTGACCGTCGGAGGACACCGGCCCCGAACTACAAAGTGGGTCAGCGAGTTTGGCTTTCGACCAAACATATTCCACTCCGGGTGGAGTCCAAGAAGCTCGCTCCCAGGTTCGTTGGGCCCTTCCCCATCACAAAAATAATCAACCCTGTCACCGTGAAGCTGAGGCTCCCAAGGTCTATGCGGGTCCACCCTACTTTTCACGTCAGCCTACTCAAGCCAGCCCGGGAGTCCCCTCTGGTCCCGCCTTCCAGGCCCCCTCCTCCCCCCCGGTTTGTGGATGGGGGCCCTGTCTTCTCTGTGAAGCGGCTGTTGTCATCTCGTCGGAGGGGCAGGGGGTTTCAATATCTGGTGGACTGGGAGGGCTATGGGCCTGAGGAGCGTTCCTGGGTACCGTCTGCGTTTATCGTGGATGATTCGCTCATTCGGGACTTCCACGTTGCGCATCCAGGGGCCCCAGGGCCGTCTGGGGCCGGCCGTTAAGGGGGGGGTACTGTCATATGTGTGTGTGTGTTCCGGGTTTTGTCTTCCCCCCTGTTTCACACACACCTGCTCCTGTGAGCATCTTCATCACCTGTGCCTCGTTCACCCTAATTACCCCTTGTATATAACCTCGTGTCTCATTTCCTCTCGTTGCCAGTTCGTTGTACCTTGTCGTCGCGTTCCAGCATTCCTTGTTTCCACGTCATAGATTCACAGTAAGACTTGACCCTGTTCCGATTATCGACCTTGTCTCTTTGCCTCATGTTTTTGGATACTGTTGCCTCTCTTGGATTGCCTGCCTGTGTACCGACCTATGCCCGTCTATTAAACCTCTCTTTTTGGAAACTGTCAATTTGTTTTGGAGTCGTGCATTTTTGGGTCCTATCCTCTGTTCCGTTCATGACAGTGCTTCTACTAAATACCGAGGAAAGGGTCTGAATACTTATGGCTGTGTGATATTTCAGTTTTACTTTTTTAATAAATCTGCAAAAATGTCAACAATTCCATTTTTTTCTTTCAATATGGGGTGCTGTGTGTATATTAATGAGGAAAAAATGGATTTAAATGATTTTAGCAAATGGCTGCAATATAACAAAGAGTTAAAAATTTAAGGGGGTCTGAATACTTTCTGTCCCCACTGTACATCGCTGGCATAGGTAGATGAACAAATGTGTATTTGAAGTTGATAAATATTCATCCATCCATCCATTTTCTGAGCTGCTTCTCCTCACTAGGGTCGCGGGCGTGCTGGATTCTATCCCAGCTATCATCGGGCAGGAGGCGGGGTACACCCTGAACTGGTTGCCAGCCAATCGCAGGGCATACATAAACAAACAACCATTCACACTCACATTCACTCCTACGCCAATTTAGAGTTTTCAATCAATCTACTGGGATGTTGGAGAAAACCGGAGTGCCCGGAGAAAACCCACGCAGGCACGGGGAGAACATGCAAACTCCACACAGGCGGGGCCGTGGATTGAACCCCAGTCCTCAGAATTGTGAGGCAGTCGTCCACCGTGCCGCCGATAAATAATCATTTCAGACAAAAAAAACTGATGTTCTCTCATGATACATCGTGTGCCAAGTCACCCTGGTTGGGAATCACTGGCTTACAAACAATGCTACAAAAATCAGCCTCATTAATAACGGGGTTTTAAATTGTGTATTCCGATTAATAATTAACTTCTCAAACGTACTTAAAGAGTTTAGTTAGTGTTGTTGACACAGCCCCTACCTTTACTGACAAATCCAGCAATACGAACAATATGATGATCTTCACATTTTCCGCCCTACCATTGTCGGTTTCTTTGACTTCACGTCATCTTAAAGAGCAACGTTTAAACGTTTTCCATATCAAGGGAGGCGTGTCAAAAGAGTGACTGACATCGTGTCATTTACAATTGCAACACGGTCGACAAGCGCCGGGGGTAAAGTATGAAATATGAATCGCTGTGAAGTTATTCGTGCTCAAAAAGACACCAGTAGCAGTGCGAAGAAGCACGCGAGATTAAACTCACCGTCGTCAGCAGACCTAAGAAGGCTTTATTTGGAGCATCCCAGCTGCACGCGGCTTTCACCTGCTCCCGCACGGACGAATTTCAGATTGCGCACCAGTAACACAGCCTTTCTCCCTCGCCACCTGAAAAAAAACCACACACACAAAAAAAGCGCAGCACACACGCACCAGCACTCGCGCACACGCCAACGATCTCTCTCTCACACACACAATGTTCCTAACACTGACGCTCATTGCAATGTCGTCACCTAAAAAGTATTATAGGAGCCTCGAATTCACTGCGGTGATGTTTTTAACTACACTACTGTAGTTCTAGGAAAATCAATTTCGATATTGTTATCAGTATGCGCGAATTTATTTTATAAAGCTCTGACTATGGCTTGTGTTTTAAACAGTGGCTTTCCCTCGCTATAATGTTTGTGATTGACTGAGATGTTTTGATTAACGCCAGTGGCGAGGCCAGCCGAGCCCAACCCAAAACTTGCTTTACCCCGTCCTATGAATTCGTCCTCAAATCAATTTGAAAAAATGAGAAGTATTTGTGTGGAATTTATTTATTTATTTATTTATTTTGAAAATAAAAGGTACGTTGGTGAATATCACACGCTTTGTTTTTGACAAAAAAAAAAGTAAACCTTTGAAGGGAACATGGACCTTCCCAACATGGCCGCCACATAGGCATGTCGGTTAGCGCGCTGACCTATAGTTTCATATCTATGGTCAGAAGGCTACACACATTTTCAATTGTGTTAACTCTAATGCCCCGTTAATCTTGATTTACAACCCTGACACAGTTGACCACACGACGATGTTTCAGTGGCTCCTCTTAAATTGATTTTTGTTATTTGTCGGCACTGACTCGGCAGGGGCTTGTAATGGTTCGTACTGCGAAGCTATTAGCTAATAAGATAATTAGGCATTTGGAGGTGGCGCTAGCTAATTGAATTGTCTCTGTGAAGTAGTTTATGCCGAGATAGGGCGTGTTCATACGTGTTTTTATTTTTGCTTTTATTTATTTTGTCAGAGTATGGGTCAGAAAAAGTTGACATGCCCTGCAAAAACTCTAATTCTTACCAAGAATATTTTATTTCTAGTCAAAACTAATTAAAGTTAGGCGCATTCCGATGCATAGTTTACATTGAAAATCAGTCTGTTTTATTAACTGTGTAAATACAAAACAGGATAAAATACAACATGGTCATTGTTTGAGTGAAAATGACCCAAAATATATTTATTATATCTCAAATTTGTCATTACACTTCACTTTTTTTTAAATCATTCCTTCTTCCAAACAGTTATGTTTCCTTTCATCACGTGAGTGGTTCAGAACTGCATTATTTAGCTCAGACTGTCATCTATTGGCTCAGACAAGCAACAGCAAAGTAATAACAAAAGGTCATAGACAGCCAAAATAAAAATCATGGGTATATACGACATTTCCAACAGTTTCGTCTGTGCTTTTCTGACAACACACCAGACTTTTTTTATAATGTATTGAATAAATAATAATAATAATAATTAGGCGGCACGGTGACCGACTGAAAGCCTGCAGCAAGCACATCTTGTTTGTTTTATTTCAAATCAGGGTCATGTTTACCACTGTGTTACATCACCTTTTCTTTTAACAACATTCAATAAATGTTTGGGAACTGAGGACACTAATTGTTGAAGCTTTGCCGAACTGTATTTACTGACATTGCTTTTCTGAAGTGTTCCTGAGCCCATGTGGTGGTATCCTCTACACATTGATGTCGGTTTTTGATGCAGTGCCGCCTGAAGGATCGAAGGTCACGGGCATTCAATGTTGGTTTCCGGCCTCGCCGCTTACATGCAGGGATTTCTCCAGATTCTCAGAACTTTTTGATGATGATATGGACCATAAATGATGAAATCCCTAAATTCTTTGCAATTGTACGTTGAGGAACATTGTCCTTAAACTGTTCGACTACTTTCTCACAAAGAGGTGAACCTCGCCCCATATTTGCTTGTGAATGACTGAGCAATTCAGGGAAGCTGCTTTTGTACCCAATCATGGCACCCTCCTGTTCCCAATTAGCCTGTTCACCTGTGGGATGTTCCAAACAGGTGTGTGATGAGCATTCCTTGACTTTCTCAGTCTTTTTTGCCACCTTTCCCAGCTTTTTCGGAACGCGTTGCAGCCATAAAATTCTAAGTGAATGATTATTTGCTAAAAACAATCAAGTTGATCAGTTTGAACATGAAATATCTTGTCTTTGTAGTGTATTGAATTAAATATAGGTCGAGCATGATTTGCAAATCATTGTATTCTGTTTTACTTATGTTTAACACAACGTCCCAACTTCATTGGAATTGGGGTTGTACATATGAGCAATCGAACTTTGTTGAGTCAAGGCACCTATTTCACATTTGAAAAATCTCACGGTTAACCACCAAACAAAAATATCATAAAATGTCCCAATACTGGACTCTTGTCTCGTTCAGTCACAAATGTACTTTCCTCTGTGAAATCTGGGCTCGTTTAGTTGAAAACAATGCTGATCCCTTTGCAGGAAGCCAACATATTCTGTTGTATGAATAGCAACAGGTGTATAAACAGCTGTCACTAAATGCAGCTGGCATAGATAGACGACCAAAGATATATTTCTGATTACTAAAAAAATATTGATATATTAATTACGTGTGTGTGTGTGTGTGTGTGTGTGTGTGTGTGTGCGTGACTGAATGAGAAACATGAACCTCGCGCAATTTGTAGGTTGTCACTTTATAAAGAGCCGTACATGGCATACATCAATGCATTAGGTTATGGCCAGATATCCACATAGAATATGGCGGACCGTCTCGCGTGTCGCATAGGATATCAGTGGAGCACGGGTAAGCTTCGAGACTGCAAAATGAGACTGCGGTCAAGCCAGCCTCCATTCGTCAAGTAGCAGTCAAGCCAGCCGCCCCTAATTTTGCTCATACTAGGCATTACGGTAATAGGTCGCCAACTCTCAGCGAGAGCCACCTTCAAAATAAAAGCTTCCCAATAATACGGACGGCAATGCTATTCGGTTAGGGAATGCAACCAGCAAAGTTAATCTGAATCTTGAGATGCATTAAAAAAAATTGTTTATTTGATATTTTATGAAAAATAAATGGTAAATGGACTGCACTTATACAGCGCTTAGCTACACCATCACAGTGCCCAAAGCGCTTTATAAAGCCTCACATTCATAAACCAATGGGCGACTGCTGCCATGTAAGGCGCTGCCAGGCCCACTGGGAGCAAATTGCGGTTCAGTGTCTTGCCCAAGGACTCTTCGAGATGCGGACAGTCGTAGCAGGGATTCAAACCT
This sequence comes from Phyllopteryx taeniolatus, assembly GCF_024500385.1. Lineage (NCBI taxonomy): Eukaryota > Metazoa > Chordata > Actinopteri > Syngnathiformes > Syngnathidae > Phyllopteryx > Phyllopteryx taeniolatus. The sequence continues at coordinate 4,090,321 of NC_084505.1, read as the reverse complement.
GTTCTACCTCCTGAGCCAAAGCCACCCTAAAATAATCCCATTGGTATCACAAGACAAGTCCAGATCTGTGTGACAGACCACCAAGGACTCCACTAAAAGAGGTTTGATGAAGATCTGATATTGTATTTCAAAATAAAAGTCTCTGAAAACTGCATATTTTGCTGTCATTACCCCTGACTGAAAAAAATCTGTTAAAAAAAAAAATCTATGAGGTATCCCAACACTGGTTCAGCACTGGAGGACACTACACCTCCTCATGTCTCCAACAAAAGTGGTCCCACCCAAATCTGATATGGCATTTCAAAATAAAAGTCCCTGAAATTGGTATATTTCACTATCACTACCACTTATTTAAAATATTCATAAAGAAAAATCTATGAGATATCGCAACACCAGTCCAGTTCTGGGGGACAGTACACCACCCCAGTTCTCCAGCAAAAGAGGTCCCATCCAAATCTGATGTGGCATTTCAAAATAAAAGTCCCCTGAAATTGGTATATTTCACTGTCACTACCACTTATTTAAAATATTTATCCATCCATTCATTTTCAACACCGCTTATCCTGGTTAGGGTCGCGGGATGCTGGAGCCTATCCCAGCTGACTTCGGGCAAAAGGCGGACTATACCCTGAACTAGTCGCCAGTCAGTCGCAGGGCACATATAGACACGGACAACCATTCGCACTCACATTCACACCGTCACTGAGTGGGAACTGAACCCACGCTGCCTGAGATGGCGGCACGGTGGACGACTGGTTAGAGCGTCAGCCTCACAGTTCTGAGGTGCGGGGTTCAATCCCCGTCCCTGCCTGTGTGGAGTTTGCATGTTCTCCCCGTGCCTGCGTGGGTTTTCTCCGGGCACTCCGGTTTCCTCCCACATCCCAAAAACATGCATTAATTGGAGACTCTAAATTGCCCGTAGGCATGACTGTGAGTGCGAATGGTTGTTTGTTTCTATGTGCCCTGCGATTGGCTGGCAACCAGTTCAGGGTGTACCCCGCCTCCTGCCCGATGACAGCTGGGATAGGCTCCAGCACGCCCGCGACCCTATTGAGGAGAAGCGGCTCAGAAAATGGATGGATGGAAAATCTATGAGATATCACAACACCAGTTCAGTTCTGGGGGACAGTACACTACCCAAGGTCTCCAACAAAAGTGGTCCCACCCAAATCTGATGTCCATCCATCCATTCATTTTCTACCGCTTATCCGAGGTCGGGTCGCGGGGGCAGTAGCTTTAGCAGGGACGCCCAGACTTCCCTCTCCCCAGCCACTTCATCCAGCTCTTCCAGGGGGATCACAAGGCGTTCCCAGGCCTGCCGAGAGACGCAGTATCTCCACCGTGTCCTGGCTTAGGGTGGCTTTGGCTCAGTAGGTAGAGCAGGTTCGAATCCCTGCTACGACTGTCCGCATGTCGAAGTGTCCTAGGGCAAGACACTGAACCCTAATTTGCTCCCAGTGGGCCTGGCAGCGCCTCGCATGGCAGCAGTCGCCCACTGGTTTATGAATGTGTGTGTGAATGTGTGGCTTTGTAAAGCGCTTTGGGCACTGTGATGGTGTAGATAAAGCCTTATATAAGTGCAGTCCATTTACCATTTATTTTCTCCAAAGATATCAAATAAACTAAATGTTTTAATGCAGGTTGCATTCCTTAAACGAAGAGCATTGACGTCCGTATTATTGGGAAGCTTTTATTTTGAAGGTGGCTCTCTCCGCGAGTTGGCGACCTATTACCGTAATGCCTAGTATGAACAAAAATTAGGGCGGGTGGCTTGACCGCAGTAAAATGACTGCCATGGCAGGTCTGCTCTCTTTCAGCGCAACGAACAAATCATAGAAACGAAAACGATGATAAGTATTTCAGGATATTATGCGAACAACAGCCACGGGGAACGCAGAGCACTTGACGTGAAACGGAGACTATAATACCACAGGAAAGGAACACACGTCTGTCCATTATTTATCTCCACCATTTTGGTTGTCAGTGATGGAGTACATCCGGACGCCCAAGGTATCGTTGACATGTTAACATGGTACTGGAACTGAAATTTCCCTTTTCGTTATTTTCTTGCGCTGCGTTTATTTTCATCATGTCACCAAACAGAGCCCAGTTACACTGTTCTTATGCTTCCCAAGTTAACTGTAACGTTGCCCAGGTGCAAGCATCCGAGCAGCAACATCAGACGCTCGTATGGCGTTACTGTGGACAGAACGCAAACGGCACATTTTAAGTGGTTTTAGGCTGGAAATCATCTTCTATGTGACCCGGAGCACTCGTAATCGCTTAATAGTATAAGCAGCCGCCCACCCTATTCGCACAGATCATTTAATTCCCAAAGGTTTGTCTGATAATCGAATTGATTTCTTCTGAATATGCTATATACATAATTTACAATGATAATGTACGATGATCGCGTATTCCTACAACAATGCATGTTCGTATCATTTAATTTTTTGGTTAAAATCCCTATTGTGCCCAAGTCCTTACGCTCATCTGCCCAACCGTGACGCTGCATTGCACTTCACCCGATCATCCACATCTTAATAGGGCAACTGTGTTTTGAAGAATTAAGAAATAACAATGACCATGCTTATGTTAGTAAAACACAAGACAGTGTGTCGATTTTCTTTTGTTTGTTTGTTTGTTTTTTTGTTTAGTTTTTTTTTTTTGCCTGAAGATTCAAAGGTGTGAGGATTTGTATCACTGATATTTTGTCTATTTGTGTGTGCATGCTGTTCCGTAAGGTGGAAAATGTGCATCTCCTGGGCAGGTCGAAGGGCCAGAGAAAAGCCAGTGTGGGGACACTCTACCTTTCAGCAACACATTCAATGTTTATAGAGAACAACCCTGAGACACGCAAGGAGACATGGGTAAGATGAGAAGCTGAGCTATCTATTAACTATAAGAGTTTCATTTAATCCATGTTATATCCAAGGTGAGGTAGATGGTGTGTAAAGTATTCCCAATTCTTTCCGTCTCATTCTGTCATGGGCAACTGGCGGGCCACTCTGTCCAAATAGGTGCAAGTCTTGTGAATTAGGCAGCAAAAAGTAATTACTCTCCTATGGTGTTTTCGGCTTTAACCTAGTAGTATATAATTGTGTCTGAAACACAGACAACCAGCTTGTCTTTAAAACAACTGCAAAATCAACTACTTCTCTCTGTAACTGTTAGCATTTTATGAGAAAAGCCCAAGAGCTTCCCCATAAGAAGATGTCGAAATTCTCTTGATGGTTTTAAATCACAAGACAAATTACTCAACAATTATCATGCGTCTTATGACTTAATAGTCATTTTAGGTTCTTTATGGAGCTCATCGATTGACATTAGTTATATTGCAAAATCACTTTTATGTAAGTCAATCTCTTGTTCAACAAACCACTCCATATTAAGACACAACAGAATCACTGGTTTAGAGCAAATATTCTAAAACAAATACTGTTGTGAACGGCAGTGATGATGCACACAGTCCTCACACTTCCTTTCTGTCCACTGCTAAGGCCTTTTCCCTCAATAATAGAAGAGAAGAAGACAAGCTGAATGATGAATACATCCATGGATCCATGTTCTTCCACTTATCAGGGATTGGGTCATGGCAGCCTAAGCAGGAAGCCCTGACTTCTCTCCAACGCCCTCTTCCTCCAGCTTTTCCAGGGGATCCCTTCCCCCCCACCCCAGCTGGCCTGGGAACACTTTTGGGCCTATTCCCGGTGGGATGTGCATAGAACACCTCAGCAGGGGGCTGTCGAGGAGGCATCCTAACCAGATGACCCAGCCTCATCAGCTGGCTCCTGTCAATGCGGAGGAGCAGCGCCTCTACTCTGAGCCCAACCCGGATGACCTAGCTTCTCACCCTATCTCTAAGGGAGACCCCAAGGACATGATCAAAGTTCTGCTGGAGGTAGGAGTTGAAACTCCTTCTAATAGGGGACTCTGCAAGACATTCCCAGCCGTCTATCAAAGCATGTTTGGGTTTGCAAGGTCTGACCGGCATCTTTCCCCGCCCTCTTATGCAAAACACCACCAGGTGGTGAGAGGTTGACAGCTGCGCCCCTCTATGTCCAAGTTATGCGGCAGCAACTCTGATAACACAACCACAGTCGATCACTGAATTGGGGCTTAGGTTGTCCTGGTTTCAAATGCGCCTATGGACACCCTTATGCTAGAACATTGTGTTCGTTCTGGATAATCTGTGACGAGCACAAGCACCACTCGGGTTCTGTTCGGGGGACCGTTCTTCCCAATCACGCCCTTCCAGTTCTCACTGTCGTTGCGCACGGGAGCGTTGACATCCCCCAGCAGAACGAGGGAGTCTTGAGTGGAATCGCTTTCCAGCACCCCCTCCAAGGACTCCAAAATGGGTGGGTACTCTGAACTGCTGTTTGGTGCAAAGGCACAAACAACAGTCAGGATCCTTTCCCCCCACCAGAAAGTGGCGGGAGGCTACCCTCTCCACCGCGTGCACACCAACATATAGGCATCGAGCCAAGAGCCAATAAGTATGCCCACACTTGCTCGGCGCCTCTCAAGAGACTCAGACCCCTCTCAAGAGGACTGTTTCCAGAGCCCAAGCCATGTGTCGAGACGGCCCCGACTACATCTAGTGGAGCCTCACAACCTCACACACCAGCTCAGGCTCCTTCACTGCCAAAAAGATGCCAATCCAGGCCCCAAGAGCCAGCTTCTGTAGCTGAGGATCGGACTGCCAAGGTCGTCGCCAAGCTCACATGGCAATGCCGCCTTTGACCCTTCCCACTGGTAGTGAGCCAACGGGAAGGGGGGCCTACATTGCCTCCTTGACCTGTGTGTCCTTACGGCCAGGCTAGGAGTTTGCTTTTGATTTTTGTTATTGTTTTTTTTTTTATCTTCATGTGTGGGGTCTTTAACAGATAAACAATCTTTTAGGATTTTAAAAATCTTTCTATGTGTATCAAGCCTAAGTTGTAACTTTGTGAAATACACAACAGTACTGTATGTGTTTCAAAGTTGTGTAATTGCGTCTTTATGAATTAAACAAAGATATATATATATATATATATATGTATATATATATATATATATATATATATAACTTAACTGTTTCAACTACAAGGCAGAAATGACTTCAGGATTGTCTTTTGAGGTCAGCTTCATCATCAAGCTGAAACATTTACACACGTGGATAGAATTGTTGGTAGCCCTCTGATAATGAAAGAAACCCCCACAATGGTAAAAGAAATAACTGAATCTTACAAAAGTAATAAAAAAAACAAAAGGTAATTAAAATTAGCCAAGAAAAACGGACATTGCTTTTGAATTGTGGTTTAACAGAATTATTTTCAAAAACAAACTCATGAAACAGGCCTGGACAAAAATGTTGCTACCCTTAACTTAATATTTTGTTGCACAACCTTTTGAGGCAATCACTGCAATGAAATGTGTTTTGCAATTAAATCAAGAAACAATCTTGTCTTTTGTCATTTTAATGAAATCTTTGCAAAGAGAGAGACAGTCAAGAGAGGAACCTGCAGTTGCTTCGTGCTTCTCCCCGTTTCTGAAGAACACGGAAGAGCAACGCACAGTTAAACTGAAAAGGGAGGGAGTCAAGGAAGAAATGTCTATTCAGTTATCTTGTCCTTGAGAGAAAAGGGAGGCTGGTAGAGCCACTGAGACAGGATGAAAGAAGAGAAAAAACAATTAAGCTACAAGGTACATTGCAAAAAGTCACACAAGCACAAAGAACTATTGAATTAATACAAATCACACAGAAACTATGGGATAATATAATAAAAGAATAGACTATATTTTTTCATAACCAATCCCCCCTTTTGATAATAAATTAATCAATCAAATGAAAAAAACATCTAGAGTTTCAAACCAAGATGTAGGATTAAGAAAATCCTTCATAAGCAGGTTGCAATTCAGTCTCACAAAAAGGCTAGATCGAAGAATCTGAGTCCGGGTCTGACTGTGATGGAAGAACACAGGACTGATTCGATGGCTGTTGTGTAGAACTGCCTCAACAGCTCCTGTGGCAAGCCGTGCTTCCTCAGAAGCTGCAGGAAGTACATCCTCTGTTGGGCCTTTTTGAGGATAGAGTTGATGTTTATCTCCCACTTCAGGTCCTGAGAGACTGTAATTTCCAGGAACTTGAAGGTCTCGACAGTTGACACAGGGCAGTTGGACAGCGTGAGGGGCAGCTATGGCGAAGGATGCGTCCTGAAGTCCACGATCATATCTACAGTCTTGAGCGTGTTCAGCTCCAGGTTGTGTCGGCCGCACCACAGCTCCAGCCGCGCCACTTCCTGTCGATATGCAGACTTGTCACCGTCTTTGATGAGGCTGATGACTGTGGTGTCGTCTGCAAACCTCAGGAGTTTGACAGCCGGGTGCGTTGAGGTGCAGTCGTTCGTGTAGAGAGAGAAGAGCAGCGGAGAGAGGACACAACCTTGGGGCGCCCCGGTGCTGGTGGTGCATGTAGATGAGGTGGTGTCCCCCAGCCTCACCTGCTGTGTCCTGCCCGTCAGGAAGCTGTAAATCCACTGGGAGAAGGCAGGCGAGACGCTGACCTGGAGAAGCTTGGAGGAGAGGAGTTCGGAGATGATGGTGTTGAACGCAGAACTGAAGTCCACGAACAGGATCCTCGCGTAGGTCCCCACACCGTCGAGGTGTTCTAGGATGAAGTGCAGTCCCATGTTGACTGTGTCATCCGCAGAGGTGTGATGGTGGTCGGTGGTGCGGCTGGTTGGGTGTGCGGTGTGAAAGTGTCGTTTTCAAATCTGCAGAAGGTGTTCAAGTCGTCTGCTAGTCTTTTATTATTCTCAGCTTGGGGGGTTGGTTGCTTGTAATTGGTTAGCGATTGTAATGCATGACAGACTGATTTAGAGTCGTTAGCGGTAAAAAAAAATCTAACTTTACTGCATAGTTTCTCTTTGCAATGTTAATTTCTTTAGTCAGCTGGTTTCTAGCGTGATTATACATGGATACGACAAGACCTCTGTAATCGAGAATTTGTATTTCCTAAGTGTAGCAACCTTCAGATTATGAGACTGATAAGAGTTTTTTCGTCACTTTGTCCTAAATTTTACACAAACATGGTGCCCTTTACGTGACAAAAAGTTTGATTGTGACGTTAAAATGTAAATTGAACGTTCACCTTCGAAGAATTTATTCCTTAAATAAATTACGTTTTTCCAAACGCCAATACACGCTACACAAGTTCGGCACTAAATGAGTTCATTTTCAATCTTTTCTTGGGGTACCATCATTTTTGTCAAGGCCTTTTTGATGAGTTTGTTTTTAAAATAATTATTTTGAACCATTATTTAAAGGCAATGTCTGATTTTCATTGGTTAATTTTCATTAAATGTTTATTTATTATTACTTTTGTCAGATTCAAGATATTTCTGTGACCAGTTTCTCTCCCCCCCCCCCATTAACGGAGGTGCCAACAATTTTATCCACGTGTACTTCACTGTGCCTTGGCTGCTGTGGTTCGACTTGAGTTACGTTGAAGAAGAACAGTGCATGAATGATGCATTCACTTACAATTTGAAACATTGTCAATCAATATTTGATAATTGAACATGAAATATATTAAAAATAAAGGCAGATACATTGGTTATCTGCCAATATATTGGATATTAGCTTTTTTTTTTTTTTTTTTTTTTAAAGCTATATCACTATCAGCATTGGCCCCAAAAATCCCATATCGGTGAATCTTTACACCAAACAAAATCCACTGCTCCTTCATCCCATACTATTCACCATCAAGGTCTACTGTGAAGGAGAAAGCTTGTTTTTCCTCAAAGCATTTCAAAAACCTTCAGGGTAGTTTTCGTCTATTCATTCTATCGATGGTAATTTATTTGTCTTGTAGCAACTAGATTGTTTTTAAATACATTTCCGATGAAATGAATGTCATAGCATGTTTGTTTCAGGTCTTACACAGCATGGTAAGCAGTGTGGAGAGGTTGCCCACCACACCCGCTGGTTGTCAGCTGATCTTGCGTTGCAAAGATTTCAGGATCTTCCAGCTTCTCATCCAACAGGAGAAAGACTGTTTTGATGTCCACACCTCATTGTTGCGGTTATCACGACCAGGTTTGTGTGTTCTGATGGGCAAAGTGTGTGTCTTTGTTTTTACACCATCTAAAAGAAAACAAATTAGAATTTCACATTTATTTAATATCTTCTATTTCCAGAAAAGTACAGTGAGCTGTACTGTCTGTCCTTCAATCCCAATATTAACAAGGAGGAGAGACAAGAGTCATGGAACTTCATAGACCTCATGGCCGACTACAAAAGAATGGGAGTTCCAAATAACCTCTGGGTTGCTTCAGCAGCCAACAGTGACTACAGGGTTAGTTGGTCTACTTGTGATCCTCAGCATAACATTTACATTTTGAGTCTCAAGGACGCCCGCGCCCCTAGTGAGGATAAGCGGTTTGGAAAATGGATGGATGGATGGGTGTCTCAAATCACCAACTTGCTTGAGATTAAAATTTAACTACCAACCTTTTTGGCCAATATTTTGGCAGATCACACGTCTGTTAAAATTAGATGTGAAAAAAAAAACCCATTTGTTTCCCTCAAATAGGTCTCTGTCTTGTCTTGTCCCATCTATCCGTCCGTACATCTGTCTGCTGTTGGATCAGTCACCACTTCATGCCCCAAATGAAGTCCTAAATCAGATGGATAGACTCTAGTCTCTGTCATTGCTTATCCTGGATAGCATAATCCTGTATAGAATGTATGTGTACAATGTATAAAAGAATGCATGGATGGTATATAGGGGAAGCCGGAGAGCACAAAATTGAGATTATGAGCTTTCATTTTCAGGTGAGTGCTGACCTTTTCAACTGTTCTTCATACGTTGAGGAATTACAGTACTATATTTCTCTGTTATTGCAAAAAACCTAGCGATTTGTTTGTTAGCCTTTTACTAGATACAACTATCAACCGATATTTATTTAGTTTGTTTTTTTCACCAGCATTTGCTGATTGAGTTTTCTAGTACAGTCTAATCTCGGTTCATGAATGACCTTGTTTCACAAACTGATCATTTTACGAACAAGATTTTCAAACTAAAATTACTTTGGTTCACAAACTATGCTTCTGTACACGAAGCATGTATTTCACATACAGATGCATATCTTTTTTTTTTTTTTTGCTATAAATTAGCCCTCAGTACAGCTCCCAAGCAACTGCAAAGTGCAAGTGGTTGTGCTATTAGGATGCCGCTGAGATCTTCCTGGCAGGGCTGGGGGCGTGCCACGGCTGGGGAAACAGCCCTGCTGGAGCTTTGGTGCTGGCGGGTTGATGGCAGTGGTCTGGCAGCTTTTTGTCTCGAAGTGATGTGCTCACACGTGGCCGGCACTGATGCCCGCAAGAAGCAGAGGCCCCCGAGCGAGGGTTAGGCAACTTGGTTCTGAATTCATCCATCCATCCATTTTCTGAGCCGCTTCTCCTCACTAGGGTCGCGGGCGTGCTGGAGCCTATCCCCGCTATCATCGGGCAGGAGGCGGGGTACACCCTGAACTGGTCGCCAGCCAATCTCAGAGCACATATAAACAAACAACCAGTCGCACTCACATTCACAACTACGGGAAATTTAGAGTTGTCAATTAACCTACCATGCATGTTTTTTGGGATGTGGGAGGAAACCGCAGTGCCCGGAGAAAACCCACGCAGGCACGGGGAGAACATGCAAACTCCACACAGGCGGGGCCGAGGATTGAACCCCGGTCCTCAGAACTGTGTGGCAGATGCGCTAACCAGTTTCTCACCGTGCCGCCGGTTCTGAATTCATCCATCCATCCATTTTCTGAGCCGCTTCTCCTCACAAGGGTCGCGGGGTTCTGAATTCATTTAATTCATTTTAATGGGACAAATTGTTTTGGGTCGCGAACATTTCGTTTCTTTAAGTCTCACAACAAATTTAAAGTCTGACGAAGTCTCATGACAAATTTAGTTTGTGAACCAAGATTCCACTGTGTACCTACATTAGTCCAGTAAAAAAGGCCATGATTCCTACTGATGTCTGTCTGACCATGCACCTTCAAGATTAAATATCTTCACATCAAGGTTTTTTAATATCACAATTAAAACTAGTGATGCACCTCAGTTTTGGACTGAAAAGACTGAAATAAATAACACGTCTCATGCATATACATCAGAGTAAATAATCATTTACTATTCACAAGCAATGACCTGTAGAGCTTTGCTGAATATCCAGTTGAATTGACTGGGAGCTCACTTTATTACATACACTCTTACACTCACGGTAGGATAATGAGATCGTGCCATAAATCAACCATAAATGTGAAAGCATAAATGTTAAATAACATACATTCAACCAACTACTAGTAACAGAAACACACATTACTAACAAAGATGAACGTTTTTATGACTGTAATAATTCAAATTTGCATGTCGTGATGAATTATGGGAACTGACATCATGTTAGCGGCTACTAGGCCAAACAGAGCGTCCATATTGTCGCCCAACCTCGCTGCTTTCCGCTGTTCGGGGGTGGAATGCTTGGAGCACGCTATTTTGAGGCAGCCGCCCCCAGCTACTTACGAGCAAGAGCTGACAGGGCTGAATACGATGCTTCGCCTGTCGTCCGTTGTCAGTGCAGCATAAGTCACTAATATTCGGAATAGTAGATACAGGAAATACAAAAATAGCATGCAAGAGAAGACATTTGGCTGCAAATTGCGTCCGCCAGGTTAATGCAATAAATACTTTAACAAATATCCATCCATCCATCCATTTTCTGAGCCGCTTCTCCTCATTAGGGTCGCGGGTGTGCTGGAGCCTGTCCCAGCTGTCATCGGGCAGGAGGCGGGGTACACGCTGAACTGGTTGCCAGCCAATCGCAGGGCACATACAAACAAACAACCATTCGCACTCACATTCACACCTACGGGCAATTTAGAGTTTTCAATTAACCTACCATGGATGTTTTTGGGATGTGGGAGGAAACCAGAGTGTCCAGAGGAAACTCAGAGGCACAGGGAGAACATGCAAACTCCACACAGGCGGGGCCGGGGATGGAATCCCGGTCCTCAGAACTGTGAGGTAGACGCTCTAACCAGTTGGTCACCGTGCCGCCTTAACAAATATTGATGCCATAATTTATTAACAATAACGATTATAGATTAATGATTATGTTGTGAAATTGAACCATATGTAGAATTTGTTCATCCTATTACATATACTGCAATAACTGTCCCACGGTAATGTTCTTGACATAATTTTAAAAATATGCAAATTCAGACAAATGGTTCTGAACGTGAATTTCTATAGGTTGGCAGCTCTGCAGTCATAGCCATAAATGCAGTTTTACTAATAATTGGCATACTTTAATAATTAATAATTAGTGGGAATTATTTATTTTTATATTTTAATTAATGTGCACTTTGTGTTGCATTTTTTTTAATGAAAAGTACTTACAGCGGCATGGTGGACGACTGGTTAGCACATCTGCCTCACAGTTCTGAGTACCGGGGTTCAAATCCGGGTCCCACCTGTGTTGAGTTTGCATGTTCTCCCCGTGTCTGTGTGGGTTTTCGCCGGGTACTCCAGTTTCCTCCCACATCCCAAACACATGCGTGGTAGGTTGATTGAAGACTCTAAATGACCCGTAGGTGTGAATATGAGTGCGAATGGTTGTTTGTTTCTATGTGCCCTGCGATTGGCTGGCGACCAGTTCAGCGTGTACCCCGCCTCTCGCCAGAAGATAGCTGCGATAGGCTGCAGAATGCCCGTGACCCTAGTGAGAATGAGCGGTACAGAAAATGGAGGGATGGATGGAAAAGTACTTACAAATAAAGTTTGATTAATTTATTTTGTTGTTTCGGCTTGCGGCCGTGGGCTTTTCAGTTTTGGTCAAGAATTTTCATTTCTGTGCATCACCAATTAAAACCATTTAGTATGACGTTTTAACAGAACCCCTATTAAGTCTTGTATTTATTGTTTATTTACATTAGGGCTGTAAATCGATTAATTTTTAAAATCAGATTAATCATACTTTTGAATTTTTATTAATCACAAATAATCACAGGCACCAACTATACCTCACGTACCACATTTTGCTTTGAGATGGTATTTTAAACTTGTTGACTTTTGAAGCAAAATTTGCCGCCGAGCCCACCATTCGGAGTCTCCCTCCTTATCTTTGCACTGCCGTAAGCATTGACCTGATCACTGACCTCATAGCAACATACACCGCATTTTAGATTTGTCAAATTTCAGAGGTCAAAATAAATTGTGATTAATCTTAATTAATACATGATTAATGTGATAATTATTTTGTGTTTCATGAGTTAACAGCCCTAATTTACATTTCAATTTAATAACCTTTTTAAATACTTAATGATCTCAAATCTATTCTGTATTTTTATGGCATGTGCAAAAAAAAAAATTACATAAGCAGTGAAATCTGTCTCAGTTACACACTGTATACTGCAAGTGTTAATTAATATAGTGTAAGAAAGTGCACATCTCTGGCTACTGGTCAGTCAACTGCTGTATTAGTATTATTGTCGTTGTTGTTTGGAAAAACAGCATGTAACGCATGGAAAGCAACCACTCACATAGGATAAGTAATTGAGTAACTGAGGGCTCAGTATATTTTGACAGCACACTGTGGAAAGACTTTACTGGATACTTTATTAAAAACTTTCCTCGATAAACTACTGTGCAAACATTTAGCATTTTTCCACATTTCTTTTTCTACTTTTTTTTTCAAAAGACACTGCATGTACTGTATAAACCCTATTTCCAATGAAGTGTAAAAACGTAAATAAAACAGAATACAATGATTTTCAAATTATTTTCAACCTATATTCAATCGAATACACTACAAAGACAAGGTATTTTTTCAAACTGATGAACGTTATTGTTTTTTGGGGAATATTCACTCATTTTGAATTTGATGCTTGCATAACGTTCCAAAAAAGCTTGGAGAAGTGCAACAAAAGTTGAGGAATGCTAAAAAAAAAAAAACCTGTTTGGAACATTCTACAGGTTAATTGGAAACAGATGAGTGTCATGATTGGGTATAAAAGGAGCATCCCCAAAAGGCTCAGTTGTTCACAAGCAAGTATGGAGTGAGGTTCACTACTTAGTAAACAACTGAGTGAGTAAATAGTCCAACAGTTTAAGAACAAAGTCTATCAATGTAAAATTGCAATGTATTTAGGGATTTCATCATCTTTGGTCCATAATATCATCAAAAGATTCAGACAGTCTGGAGATATTTCGGCATGGAAGTGGCAAGGCCATAAACTAACATTTAATGCCCGTGACTTTCAATCCTTCAGGCGACACTGCCTTAAAAACCAGCCTCAATAGGATAGGATATCGCCACGTGGGCTCAGGAACACTTCAGAAAAACATTGTCAGTTAATACAATTTGTCTCTACATTTACAAATGGAAGTTAATATTCTACTATGCAAAGCGAAAGCCTATCAACAACAGCCAGAAATGCCGCTGGCTTGAGCTCATCTGGACTGACGTAAAAGTGGAAAAAGTGTGCTGTGGTCTGACGGGTGCACCCTCAAAATTGTTTTTGGAACTCATGGACGTTGTGCCCTCCAGGCCAAAGAGGAAAAGGACCATCTGGATTGTTATCAGCACAAAGTTCAAAAGCCAGCATCTGTGATGGTATGGGGGTGTGTCAGTGCCCATGGCATGGGTAACTTGCCCATCTGTGAAGGCATCGTTAATGCTGAAAGGTACATGCAGGTTTTGGAGCAACATATGCTGCCATCAAAGCAATGTCTTTTTCAGGGACGTACCTACTTATTTCAGCAAGACAATGCCAAACCACATGAATGTGTTACAACAGCGTGGCTTCACAGTAAAAGTAGAATTCAAGAAGGGCCTACCAGTAGTCCAGACCTGTCACCGATTGAAAATGTATGGCACATTATGAAGCTCAAAATATGACAACGGAGACCCCGGACTGTTGAGCAACTGAAGTTGTACAACAAGTAAGATTGGGAAAGAATTCCACTCACAAAGCTTCAACTTTTCCTCAGTTCTCAAACGCTTATTGAGTGTTGTTAAAAGGAAAGGTGATATAACACAGTCGTAAACATGCCCGTCTCATCTTTTTTGGAACGTGTTGCAGGCATCAAATTCAAAATGAGTGACTATTCGCAAAAAATCTAAAGCTTATCAGTTTGAACGTTATCTTTGTAGTGCAGTCAATTGAAAATTGGTTGAAAAGGATTTGCAAATCATGGTATTCTGTTTTTAGTCCCAACTTCATTGGAATTGGATTTTTTAATTGTTGCACATGTAAAGAAGAAATATCAGAAACTTATACAGTGCAGAAATGACTATATATGTCCTTGTCCATGTAACTGAACTCATCATGCTACTTGAGTATTTCATTCAGGACAACCCAGCATTTGAATTCACATATTTTCCTAATGCTCCTGTGGTGGATTTCCAGGTGTCTGTGTATCGCCATCCACCCAGATGAACGGCCCTTCCGTCGAGCAAGAACAAATGAATACTTTGAGAGACAGGCTTTGGGGCTAGATTAGGTTTATTGAAAAGCCTATGTCGTAACAGCTGTTTTCAGAGTCAAAAAGCCCGCTAAAAATTCTCGGTCACAAGCTTATAAAGTCTCGTATCTGTG